>NC_081517.1:35191940-35524440 GCF_030273125.1 Centropristis striata | reverse complement strand
AGCGTATTGTCTCCTTTCCAAGACAATGAAATGAAATGACTGTTAACAGGACAGGTTGTTCGTCCTCTGAGCGTTATCTCAAACTTTATACACAAAGTCTGTATTGACACAAAGGCAAACAGTCAAGAGGTAATCCGCATTGTTGGTTTGCCTGGCCGCGCCTGAATTGATCCTCCCTGTGCTGTGTTTAAACAACGTTAGCTCTCACTCCACAAAAATGAAATGCGTCTGCACGTTTGAAGAAAAAAAAAGGACTTTCGCATAACAGCATCCGAATAAAACTAAAGAAGCTCAACAGTCATTGTGCATCTTGCCATTCAACAGCTAGCAAAAGAGCCCAATAAAATCCACCGCTCCTCCGTCATGTCCTGCTGAACCCCAGCCGAGATAAGCTCACATCCACGGGCAACGTGAAATGAAAGAAAGCCCCTTCTTCCCTCTCTTCTTTTCCCGGTAACATCCGTGAAACGTGAACACGCCTCAGTCTCTTGTCTCTAGCACATGCCACACACAAAAAGCCGCCTGTCAGTCCTTCACGAGCTGCTCATACAGTCAAAACGAGGGGACAATAGAAAGCGAGTCTGTCCGTTAAAATATCCCGCAAGCTGAGGTCAAAAAACGCTCAAAGGTAGAAAATAAAAAACCCGTTCTTCGTTACGGTTCACAGGATGAGTGCAGACAACACCTCATCACATTCAAACAGCGGGTCACTGAAGCAGAGCAGCACATACCACTTGTACACTAGACCCCACTGCGCGCTCCCGACGCTAGAGCAATGCCGCCCGGGCGTTCATTGGTCAAGGGCTGGGCGGCGGGGGCGCGCCCGGATGTATCATGTGACCTGCGCTATGTTGTCGTTGTCAACTGTAACTTCTAATGAACCAACTGTTGAACACGTCGAGTCTAATGAGAACAACACAGGGATGGAAGAAGTACTCAAATTTAAAAATACAATGCAAAAATACTCCGTTGCAAGCAAAAGTCCTGCATTTGGAATCCTAAGTAAAAGCATCAAAATATTGTTTTTTTTGTTGTTGTTTTTTTAAATATAGGCCTAGTTGTTTTAAAAAAAATTTTTTATAGCTACTTTTAACCCTCTGGGATCTGAGCCTATTTGCCCTTCATATAGGCTACCACATAATATTTACTATACTCATGTTTGGTATTTGGTATTTTCTCAGCACAACTTCAACATGATCTGACAATTATTTTTTCACTTTAACCCACTTTATTGACACATTGAGCCCAAAAATACATAATAAATCATGAAATCTGAAATAAAATTGTACTATTTATGACAGTTAAAACCACAAATATGATCAATGAACTGTTTAAGACCTGAAAAATGTAAAACATAGGTTACAAATATGAACATGTAAAGGTAAAATTCAAATATAATAAAACGATACATAAAAATTCCCATAAAACATGTTTATTTATAGGAACCGTGATGATTGAACCCCTTTTTTTCCATTTTTACAGAATGCCAAGCCTGCCTCGTCCCATTTTTTGTAATATCAAATTAAAACGATCATATCTTGTTACGGGGCTTTGAAAAAAGCCCCATGAAACTTCCCCAGTTTGTTAGACAATATTTTTTTACATTACAAGTTTTTTTAATTTTATGTTCAGATTCTATGTCAGAATTTACATAAATATACAGGACATACACCTGAAAACTGGATAAAGCACATTTCAGAGCTATTATTTTATTTTGTTGATAGATAAGTTTTTTACTGAAGGAAATGGAGATATCGTCTTTTATCATTTCACAAATCAGAAAATACTGTCAAAAGTCATTAAAAATGTTTTTAAGAACAAAATGTGATATAAATCAGGGTATGAATGATATATAGACAAACCTCTTTGTAAAAATAGTTGGTTGTATTGTTTTTACATTGTGAGTTTTTATGTGTTTATGTGTCATCATGGCAAATAAAATAGAAGAAATTTTGAGAACTTTACAGTTGTGTAGTTGAAAATGAAGGCTCATTTTGATGATTAGTTTGGCCCTATTTCGACGTCGCAGATGGTGTGATCCCATCACAATATGGTCTCTACTTATTTAATTTATATTTTGTATTAACTTAAGCTGCAAAGCAACTAGTGACTAAAGTTCACATAAATTAATTTAAAAGGTACAGTATTTGCCTCCAAAATCTAGGGGAGTAGAAGTGTAAAGTAGCATAAAGCGGAAATACTCAAGTACAGGTCAAAGAAAATTGTACCTCAGTACAGTACTTGAGAAAATGTTCAATTTTCTTATTATGTTGTTTCCTGTTTTAAAGTCAACAAAATGCTAAGACAGTGAGGTCCTATAGTGGTATAATTACAAGTAGTTTTTTCTTGCATTACAAGTTCAAGGATGGAAATAAACAACTGAAATAGAGTATTGAATGCGACCTGAAGTATCAAGTGTCATTTCGCCTTTATCTATGTCAATAAAAATTCTCCAAACAAAAGTCAAGCTGGTAATAATGTGTTACAAAGTCTGTTTGTGTTGGTCTGTGTGTGAGAGAGGTAAATAGAAAGAAAGCAGAGGGAGAAAAGCTCATTAGGGGTAAGGTGATGTTATGGTGGCGTGAGTGGGTGTGGGTAGGTTTTTGATAGAGAAGTTGAACTGAACACGTTTGCATAGATGATTTGCAAAATGGAAATAAGGCAGGAAGACAGGATAGAAAAGAAGCAAGAACAGATCGTAACTCAGACGCTCCAGGATACAATCTACATATCAGATACATAGGTAACATAAAACTGTACTATCACAACTCACAACAAAAGTAAAAACCCTGAGTCACTTGCAGTCAGCACTGAGTATGACTCGACTTTCTCTGAGTCGCAAAGGAGATGACACTGTGAGAATATAACAAATTTATCCACATTAATTCAGTCTGTGAATAGCATTTGTTGAGAAGGGAGTGATGAGTCATAATATAGGGCAATCTCTATAAAAGGATTCTGCATTTGAATGCACAAATCTAAATCGTCATCAGACCAATAGCTGAGGGGTTCTGTGAAGGATTATAGTGTGACCAGATGTCCTCATTAATTTGAGGACCTTTTCAAACATCCATCTCATTGTCCTGTTATCTTTAAAAATGTGTTTTAAAACATTATGCCGGTCAAAAAGTGTGTAAACTACATACATTTTTGTATTGTTTTTAAAATGTAATGGCAATTATATATATTATTATAGTATTCCAGTGACATTTTGCTTTCTCTTGCTCCCTCCGGCTTTTCTGTTAGGCAGTGTGGATTATTTGTTTAGCAATTTTTATCTGGCTACCTTTTCACTATGGATACATGGTAATTATTCTTTTTATATACTTTTGTACAGTTATGTTTACAAAATCTCTCTCCACCTTACTGTGGTGTTTCCCCCATTTTTTTAATACATATTCCACAATTATTGTTACATGAAGTATTTTGTCCACAATAATCTTATAGTGAAACTCTGATATTGTAACACCCCCAACAATCAATACACACAATTACACAATTATTGTTACAAGCTAATTTGTGAGAAAGATGTTCAATTTACAATTACAGAAAATAGAAAAAAGCACCAAATCGTCACATACAAACCAGTTAATTATTTTTCTGACAATCAATCAAGCTAGTATAATTGGTTCAGCTATAATATAAAAACAAGAAGTAGTATTGTTTGTAATGATTATCCTTATTTTTTGGTAATATAACGTCACACTGTTAAAATAAACACCTAAGTCATTTTTTGTCAATTTTTTTTTCCTAAATCATCTCCTCATGACGCCAGACACCTATGCCAAAATCACCTACATCCTCAGTTGATCAGATCATGTGATTTTACCCCTTTAAGATAATGGCCTATGTCAAGTGTGAGACTTAGGCAGATTTATTATGCCTAAGTCAAAATAAAATGTGACTTAGGCAATTTTTTGAACATGCCTTTGTGACTTAAGCAAGATATGGTAACACTTTATTTTGAAGGTGTCTACATAAGAGTGACATGAGCATGTCATAAACATGACATGGGATGTGTCATGAACATTAATGACACTTTGAAGTAACATTAATGCTCGTGATACTTGTCATGTCATGTTTCTGACAGGCTTGTGTGACTCTTATGTAGACACCTTCAAAATAAAGTGTTACCATATCTTGCTCAAGTCACAAAGGCATGTTCAAAAAATTGCCTAAGTCATTTATTTCTCTTAAGTTACATAATTTACACACCGTGCTATTACTATGCCAATAGCCATCCTTTGTTACATTACATTACAAAGTTTTTGTGTTTCCTGCAAAACTTGAAAAAATGAGTTAGGTGATTATTTTAACAGGGTGACGATAAATCTCCAGTAAAAAAAAATAAAATAATAAAAGAAATAAGGAAGGAAGTTTTTGATTAGGCTATGTTTCATTCAGCCTGCTGATACACGCGTTTGACATCCTGCACGTTTTTAGGCTTTAATCAGATATAAATACATATCTCCTTTATAAATTGATATAAACAGCACCAAATGGTTGACAAAAATTCAGCACAACGCAAGTGAAGTGAATGTGCGGTGTGGAAACTTGCTTCACACGCTGAGCGCGTGCACCACTGAGAAGCGCTGACGGTTGAAAAAGGTAACGTTAGCTCAACCTGTAGCTAGGGAGCTAGCGTTAAAGTTAGCTCATCTGCCATTAAAACTGTTTTTTATCAACAGACTGCGGCGTGATGAGATATTTATCGATATTGTGGATTAATTCGGGATAAAAACGAATCAGCCGACTGGTGTGCAGTCATTATCTCAGGTTGTTTCTTTACTAAAACTTGGCATCTCGACAGTTAGCTAGCGAGTTAGCATTGAAGGACATGCTTTAGCTTTGACAAACCGTTGTTAAGGCATTAAGTGCATTAAGCCTCTGGAGTCCATCTATTTATTGAAAATACACACGTTTTATTTACAGTAATAACTTTATTTATATATGATATGTAGAGAAAGCCAGTTGAAAGTGCAATCATAGGAGCTTTCAGTGTGCCAAATATTTCTAGACCATTTTTAAAATGTGAATTTTCTTTCTACAATGAAAACTATTACTATTTTTAATGCAAATAGGCTGTTTTTTTTTTTTTTAGCTTTTTATTATTTTTTCTGCTGTTTTTGTGTGTATAAATGGTAAAAATAATAATAATAATAATAATAATCATTTGTTTGTATTTTCGGTTCCTGGCAGCTTTATACTTGTTAATTAAAAAAAAAAAGAAAAATCTGACTGACAGCCAAGTTTGTGTCGAGAAAAAGGAGCCATGCATGTGATGTAAGGACAGACTGAAAGATGCTAAACAGAGACAGAAATGAATGCATAGGAAGTTGACAAATTTGAACCAAAATCTCCTGGACTTCAGAGGTTTAAGCCTCCAAAATAATCGGCTAATGTGACGTTTTTATTTCCAACAGGACTCACAAGAAATACCAACTTATTCGTAAGTATGATTTCTGCCGATTTTGAAGTTCAGGTTGAGATCCAGTTCACCTCAAACTCACCGTCGTCTGCGGGCCTGCAGGAGGACATGAGCGGCGAGAGGAAGCCGGACTGCCCGGAGAGTCTTCAGAGCTCCGGTCAAGGAGGTCAGATACGATCCGCTTTGAAATCATAAAGTTATATCGTCACCCTGTTAAAATAATCGCCTAACTATTTTTTTTTTCAAGTTTTGCAGGAAACACAAAAAACTTCACCAAAAGTGTAACATATGACATTTATTGATCATTTCACTCAAAAAGGATGTAACAAAGGATGGCTATTGGCGTAGTAATAACACTGTGTGTAAATTATGTAACTTAAGAGAAATAAATGACTTAGGCAATTTTTTGAACATGCCTTGGTGACTTGAGCAAGATATGGTAACACTTTATTTTGAAGGTGTCTACATAAGAGTCACACAAGCCTGTCAGAAACATGACATGACAAGTATCATGAGCATTAATATTACTTCAAAGTGTCATTAATGTTCATGACACATCCCATGTCATGTTTATGACACGCTCATGTCACTCTTATGTAGACACCTTCAAAATAAAGTGTTACCATATCTTGGTTTAGTCACAAAGGCATGTTCAAAAAATTGCCCAAGTCACATTTTATTTTGACTTAGGCATAATAAATCCTTAAGTCACACACTTGACATAGGCCATTATCTTAAAGGGGTAAAATCACATGATCTGATCAACTGAGGATGTAGGCGATTTTACCATAGGTGGCCGGCGTCATGAGGAGATAATTTAGGCAAAAAAAAACAATTTTGACAAAAAATGACATAGACAATTGTTTCAAAAGTGTGACGATATGTAATTTTTAAACCTATAGAACACAATTTGACCAGTCCTTCACCGTTGGTTTTGTGATGATGATCTTTCCATGCACCATCGCTTTAAATTAATTTGTAATTTTAAAAGATAATATTGATGGAAAGAGATATTTTACTGTTGCTATGTTGTACATTCATCCAGAGGTGGAGGACCCACTGTCGCTGTTGGCTGCCGTCGCTCTGGCGCCACCCGGCGGTGATCCTGCGGCCTGCAGCTGTCACTGTGAAGCCTGCAGCTGTGTGGAGGTCAGATGGATGGAGAGGAGCATCCAGTCTGTGGAGGTGCAGCTCCAGTTCCTCATGAGCAAAGCAGACGACTTACACGACTGTCTTGTCAATGGGTAGGCTCCTGGCTCATCATAATGTTACCTGGGTATTTCTGCTACTTTATCATTATTATTTTTAATTTTTTTGTTTTTTTTGCAGACAGGGTAATTTAGACAGAGAGGCTCTTGCTGCTGCAGTGCCAAGTTTCCTGTTCACCTGTCAGCCTTTCTTTAACCACCTGGAATCCCAGCTGCATGGCCATCTGCCTTTGGACATCTACACAGGGGTATATGTTTTTAAAGGGCTGATTCCCCTGACTTATTAAGAGATTTCCTCATAATTTTGTTAGCTGAGAAAAATAGTATATGAGAAATCTGTTGGCAGTGAGGTATGTGGATTATGCAGAGCAACGGGCACTTTTCTGGAACAGATTTTCCTGTTAAAGTGATCAAAACGTCATAAAACCTGCACAAAACTGTCTGGTGCTGAATTAGACGGACATTAGTGTTCACAGTATGAAAACAGTTGAACACCTACAAGTTGAGTCTAACTGTCCACTGTGTGTATGTGTGTTTGTGTAGCGCGTGCAGCTGTTGGACTTCTCACAGCAGCTGTGTGACCGGTTGGAACAACTGGTGTTGACCTACGCCAGCTACAATCTCCTCTGTTTGGACGACACCAAGCCTAACAGGTACACACACAGAGGACAAACACACATTTCTACAAATACATGTTTACTCATTTTACTCACGTCTTAATGGTGTAGTAAAGCACACCAACATATAATTGTCCCATATTCAACAATTGTTTTATGGAGCAATCAGTTTAATGAAATAATCCTCTTGTCCTAATTTATCTAAAACAATTTAAAGGTACTTTAAATATTCATAAAAGTCTTCGTTATTAATGTCAACAATGGCCATTAAGGAAATGACAGTCAGCATCATGTTCAGCCAAAACAGCTAAAACACAGTATTTCACACACTTTGCAGTTTGGTTAGCTTACCTGTCCAAAATAATGAAAGCCAGCTTGGGGACAGTCTTGATCCCCAAAGGTTCAAAACAAGTTTGTAATTATTGAACACCATGCAGATGTTGACACTAGTTTTCCCCTGACGTTGGTCACTCATGTGGACAGAAAAGAAGGAATCAGTAAAAAAAACTCTATTTCTAAGCTAACGTTGCTCATTTTGCATACTGATGGCGCTGTAGGGGAGCTGAAGTGTGAAAAGACACTCAGGAGCGTGCACAAATGTCACGTCCTTTGGATTTTTTAGGCAAAACCACCACGTGGACATAGTTATTGACCACCAAGACGGTCGGGAAATGTCTGTTTTAAAGTTATGTTTCAATCTGTTTACACATTGGAAATACAAAGCGTAAATTGATTCACATGGTAACTTTAAGTCTCAAAACATTTGTAATCTTTTCCCGACAAATATAAAACTATTGTTTCTTTCCTGGATGACTAACTTTATGCCAGCTTTTTGTTATAGCTTCTCACCAGGTGTCTGTCTCTTCCTCGATGTCCTCTAAGTACCTCACAGCAACTACTTATGTTACAGTAAAGCATTCATCAGAAACGGGTGTAGAAGAGGAAACACATGCTTGACTACATGGAATCAGTTGATCCTGGCAGCATGACTTAATTCTTCTTTCCAACAGCTGAATCCTGCCAATGTTGCTGTCATAACTATCCATTTTCATCCTCCGGCTGTCTGACTCTCCCCAATCCTATTTGTGTCCCCAGTGTGTCCCACTTCTGCATCGGTCAGAGTCAGCTCGGCCCGATGAGGGTGACAGCGTTCCGCTACTTTAAGCCCACACCGTACCTGCCCAGGGTCGACACGGGCCTGTATAAGCGCATGCGCTGGAACATAGAGAGACTCAGAGACGAGCAGCAGACAGACAAAGAGAATGAGGAAGACACAGTCGGCGACACAGAGTAGTGAGTCTGGAAAATACCTGCAGCTTGTTTTTACTTTCTCTGTTTCTACAATTTTGACACTAGAGTGTTTTCATCTAATTGATACCAACATATATGACACACCCATCATTAGGGCCACGGGCAATCACACCGGGCATTATTGTTATACTGTGGATTTTTTCTTCTTCCTCTTTCGGACACAATTTCGTCCCGCTAATAGTCAAATTATATATCAAAACGTGCGGTTTGATCAGGATCTGTGTGCTATTACTTTTCTCTATGGAATACGATAAGTCGTATGTCGCGAAAAACTGCCCAAAATTTTGCATTGAAGTGAATGGGACGGCCGTAAAAAAATGAGCAAAAAAAAAACAATAATTGGAGATTTTAAAACGTCTACTTCTCCAGCATAATTTCACCTAGAGACTCCATTTAAACTTTAAAAAGTAGACACAAGTCTTGTGTATTGGTGTATTAATCCACGTTTCGATAGGTCATATAGTTTTTTATCCATCCCTGTTCAATGACCATGATCATTTTTGGAGAAATTCTGAGATTATTATGGGTGTGTATTGCATGGAATGTTCGTGTCAGATTGTGTGATGTCATCGCTCAGAGTGCAGAGGGAGATAAAAAACTGTTGAAAAATAAATTTGAAAACTGCGCTCCAGGCCGCAAATTCCACTCTACAGAAATAATTAATTCATTTCAGACAATTTGTCTTCTCACTCACAATCCTCTGGTAAAGCTGTCAGAGTTATAGTTTTGGCATAGGACGCAGAGATGCGCCACCAACATGCACCAACAGCACCATTGGCTCCCATATTAAAAACGCAGGAAGATTTCTGTAGAAAAGCACATTTACTAGTTTTTCAGATCGCTCTTACAAAGCTATTTCTTCATTTTTCTTCACAAAAAACATATGTAGCTGTTCAGGAAGAACTCAGGACGCTCAAAGTGAAGTAGGATCAATGATAGGTATTATGGTTTTGCCAAAAATGCTTTTTGTTCGAGGCCAGAAATTCCAGTCTGTCCACCTCTGGCTGCTGTCACTGTTCCGGCACATTCGACAGCTGCAGTTAATTCTGTTGATTGCTCTGCCTTTGATCCTTTGATGTGATTACAGTTAAAGATACACACACACACACACACACACACACACACACAAACAGGTCATTTTATGTTATTATAATTACAGACGCACACACATGCGCGCATAAGGGCGCACACTCCTCCAGATACACGTGCTTCACACACACACACACACACACACACACACATTTTAAGGTTAAAGGGCATAGGTTGCTGTATAAATAAATACTTGAAAAGGAATGTTTGTTGTAGGTGTGCTCCTTGTATATAATATAGTATCATAACATTACTAGTATTAATTGTTTGAAATCTCTGAAGAATCTCATCATAGTGTACACACACCGGCAGTAGCCCCCGTGGCCCTTTCAGAATTTCCCCAGAGGAAATTTTCTAGTTGTTACTGTTATCAATCTCTTCCTTTTTTCTTACCAACGCCTCATGCAGTTTCTTCCTGTGCTACGAGGATATTCCCAACCCCCACGCAGAGGCTGATGACGAGAGCCATGTGGTGAGGATGTGGTCCATCGGTCAGTGGGTGCAGTTGACCCCAGACACAGACGACATCTATGAATGGTAGATTGATTTACATTTCTTTATCCGTTGCTCTTCAGCTGCTTTTACGTTAAGACATTTTTCTTTGGAATAGCAAGACAATCCTTACATCACTTAGCTTGTCCGACCCGTATCATTTTTTAATGTTTTCCTGTTTTTTTCAGGATTATGTGCGAGGTTCCTGAGGCCAAGTATCACAGGCTGCTGTTTCTGGGCAGCGATGAGCCGTCCAGCTGCTGCGCTACAGACTACGTGCAGCAGCTGCTGCAGACAGCAGAGTGATGATATTAGCACACATATGACACCCATCTCTGGGGTACTTGGTTGGTAGAAGGACAGAAACTGGACCAATTTAGATATCACAGGAGGGTGCAGATAAATCCTCAGGATAGTTATTGAGCAAATGTGTGTTGCTGAGTTTACTGTGAGATTCTATGGTTGAATATCTGCTTTTTTTTATGTGTCTGGATGTCTGAGTAGAAGCATCTGAGCCGAACTCTATGGAAGCCATGATAGGCAAGTGAAAACAATTTTAAATTGTATTTTATTTTCTTTCTTGTATTTATGATCTAAGAACAGGTTTAAAAGTTTTAGCAGGATATTCTATTTATCATTATTATTTTGTCAGAACATTTTTTTGTTGCAATACCAATTTTAGCCACAAGAGGCTTAGGTGCACTGCTCCCCCATGTTGAAAATAGGGCTGTAAACATTCTTGTTTTCTTCCAGGTGAGTTTTATTTTCTCAAATGACAGAAATGTTACATATTTTACTTACTCAACGTGTATATCTTGTGTTAGGGTGCATGGAGAAATCAAAATTCATCTGGAAAAAACATGTATACTTGAACTTAGAACATGAGGAAGTGGTGGCGTACTTTAGCCTCTAGTGGCCAAATTGAGCATTACAATGACAAACACTGATCCTGACAAAAAAATCCACCTGCTTCACAACTGAAAAAGGAACTAATGACCTTTCCCCCCACATTTGTTCTTAAGTAATGAACACAAGAGAGAAAACAGTTTACCTCAGACTTGGAAAATTGATCACTGGATTTTTTTTTTGTCTCTCAGGGCTTCTGTAGCAATCACAAACAGATCACATGACTGTTAAACGTGAGTTTCAATCAGTGACTCGATGCTTTTAGGGCCTGCTGGGTTTTCTACATTTAAAGTCAAAGAGGCTTCTGTTTCTTATAACACACTAGGATCAGTGTGCAAGTTTTACAGTCAAGTTATGTAAAAGTTTTATACTGTAATGTGTGTTTTTCTGACATTTCCTGCACTCTATTTTGTCACTTTTTTTTGTTCAGGTTGTTCATGTTGTATTTAGATTTTATAAGAAATTGTAAATATTTTAATTTTTTATTGTTTTTGTTTTACAGTTGAAACATTTTTAAGCTCTTTGTTGTGTTTCAAAGAAAGAGTTAAGAAGAGTTATTAAAAAAAACATTTTATTTACATGAAACATTGCATTGAAATAATTACACACAATCTAAGAGTTCTGTCTTTCAGAAAGTCCAAATAAACAAAGAAAAATCATTTTTCTTTAAAACAAGCTGCCATCATTTGGGCTCCACAAGCAAAAGTGCCCATTTACTTCATTTCAACAGGCTCATCAAGCTATTTAAATTAGAACTCAAAGGCCTCACTTCATTTTCAATAAATTAACATCTAAAATGTGAGATGTGAGCCTCAATAACAAATTTGTTCACTCATAGTTCAGTCTACTGTGTTCAGGTTGACCTTGTTATCATTCAGTTCATCAGTTCTGTCGACTGGACATAAAGAAGGTAATTTAATTAAAACAAAGGATAAAATCTACCATTTACAACCAACATCCGTCATCCTCTATTCAATAAAAATCTATATGAGACTCTTAAAGGGCTGCTACACTTCTAAATCTCTAAAGTACAAAAGTAAAGTGGAGTTTCCCTTCATTACAGTGAGAAGTCTTTTTTAAACAATATACACATAGATGCTTACAAAAACAAAAACAGACATGTTTAAGAAAGCACAATTAAAAAGTCCAGCTTTGTCAACAATGCAGTGAGCGTAACGCATCATACCTGGAGGACGGGAAAGCAAACACACAAGTGTAAACACCTGCCTGCTTCCCAGCTGCTACACATCGGCTTTGATAAGAAAGTAGTAGATGATGATAATGGGAACTTTCTTTGCTGGAATCAACAGTGGGAGGAGTTAAATTAGGGTTAAAGCACTGGATGTAGATTTAATTCATTCCTTAAAAAAAAAAATCAGCTTTTATGCTATTTGACACTGGAGCAAGCCGACTGACTCAATATGAAAACCAGACTCAAGTAGAAACAAATCTCATATATTCTGATAGTATTTATGTGCCCTCCATTTCGATTTACAGTCCAAGAAACTGTTAGAAAACTACTGAATGTGTCCTAAAAATGTCCTCATTTTAAAACCTGTGACGTTACAGTTAAACACTGACAAACACACAGTATCCACACAACAGACAGCACAGATATGAGCATTTACAACACACACTTGCGTACCACGGCTCATCACAGTTTCAACAACAATACAATTATTAATACCCAGAATAACCTGATATTGAACCCTTCACGTCACACAATAAAGTGACCCCTGACCTTCACAGCAGTATCGGTTAAACCTCAGTCTCTGTCGTCTAATGTAAAATGTGTGTGCTGCACCAGTGCAGAAGGCCTTGTGTCATAACCTGCTATCATCTGTCTGTAATCTGTGACTGAAATTACATTATCTAAATGTGAGCACGAGAACTTCGGAGAGACTACAAATCTGGAAGAAGTTAATACGTGGCTCCAGAACAGTGACCATACAAAGGCAAAAACAAGCCTTTCGATGCATATAATTAAAGCCTCACTAGTGCCTGGCTTCAGTGTTTCAAAGGGAAATACTTCCATGTCATACTGACCTTTGGTAAAAAACTGTAAGATCCAAACATCTCAGAGTGACACTGTGGGAGGATAATCCTTAATAAATACATTTCTTTGAGCTCAGTTTGTAAATAAATTATACCAAAGTAAGTTGGACTTAAAGGGATAGTTTGTATTTCTTTGAAGTGAGGTTGTATGAGGTTCTTATCCATAGTCAGGGTATGACCTACAGTAGATGGCTATCAGCACGCTCCCAGTTTGGAAAGCAGGCAGGAGTACCAGCACAGAAGCTAAGTAATGTACTGCTGTGGATGGCGGAAGTAGCAAAACATATTTTAACGATATTAAAAAAAGAGCTGTATCAGTTTAAGTTAATGCCATATTTAGAATATTTTCACAGCTTTACCTTGTGGCCAGACAGCCCTTTCCAACGAGGTACTGAAGCAGTTATCCATGCTCTGTTCAATGCCACCAAACCTAATTGACAAATTTGTCAATGCAGTCTGGTGGCTTTTCGTAGTTTGGATTCACCAAAGTCACACAATAACACAACCAAACTGAACGAAGAAGTGGTAGACAGAGAACTCCTGTGTTCTGCAAAGTAAGTGACCGCTATTATCCATGGAGTCTGGTGGCTTTCAAGAGAACCGTTTCAGTTCTGCATTGGAGAGGACAATCTCACTGCAAAGCTGAATGGTAATAATATTCTAAATATAGTCTATACTTGAAAATTAATATTGATTTTTTTATTTTAAGGCAGACCGTAAGATATTTTTTGTTGTCTCCGTGCACAGCAGTATATATTGTCAGTACTCCTGCCTGCTTCTCCAAACTAGGGGCATTTTTACTGTCATCTCCTGTAGTAATAGACTGACTATGGATAAGTAACTCATACAACTCCACTTCAAAAACTCTGATTCATCAGTGTCCAAGTCTCTATTATCAACATATTCAGATTTAAACAAATAAGGCTGAATTTTGTAAGTGCAATCTCAGAAATCATGGAATCAGTATTATTTTATCACTTTTCAATAGCAAAAAAGTCTCCAGTGTTTTCATTTCAACTTAAGAATGTGTGTCAATATGTATAAACAGTCATGGCTACAATTAAATCAGCTGCAGGCGAGGAAGAAAAAGTAAAACAACTAAATGTATCAGTCACTTTACCTTCGATTGATAGCGGCCATTTGGCACCAAAGGTGTGTTTGTGCGTGTGTGTATGTGGCCGCCCATGGCACAGAGATTTGGCATAATAAAAAGTGTCCAGTTCCAACCCTGTAGCAGTGAAGCATCATGGGATTGTGTCAGTAATCACATGGTTTTAGGTGTTTTGCAGAGGTATCAGATGTTGAGTATGCGGAGACACAGGTGCTGAGTTTCAGTGTGGTGTCATGTTTGTCTATTTGAGATGAGAATTACTTGCCCTGAGTACAGACTCTCAGGCAGCGTCATAGCTACCACTAAGGACACTGAGGTCATGTCCTTGGTAATTTTGTTGTTTTTGAATTTTTAAGTTTTAGCAGCCTGGAGGTAGTGAACATTCGACTATTAAAAACATTTTACAAACTGATTCCAGTATGTTTTTTTGTACACTCAATATACTTAAATGTGCTGGTTCTTTACTTCATTGCCTCCACAATATCAATTTGGGTACTATGAATGCTCATCTCTTTTAACAAAATATATTGAACTAATCAATGCATCAGTGTTGGATAAAAATCAGTGCCTACACAGTCTAAAGTTTGTATTAAAGTCAAGAAATACTACTAGTACATAACCCTTAGTTAGACTGTATTGAGGCTACGTGGACAGTTTTAGTCCAAAAAGTGTGGAAAAGGCTTTAAAATACATATAAATACAATATCAAAATTAAATGAATTTGATTCATAGGGGACTTATTGGACTTTTGAACTCTATATTTTTAATCCTCAACCCTGCTTTTCTTTGACATTCATATTGAACCCGATTCGCTGACTTTACTTACCCTGACTGCAACCATGACCATAATCCAAACCTACAACTTTCTGCATCCTAATCTAACCATTTCCTTTCTGTTGGGAGTGGGAGCTAGCCTAAGGGTAAACACTAGCGGAGAGTCTTGACTCAGGGCATTAAAGTTGTTCGCTTTTTTTTGTTGCATTAATTAACAGCATACATGCTTTGAGAAACAGCCGACAATTGAACTGCAGCACCACCAAGCATTTGTATCTGTGTTGTATTTGCTTGTTTTAACAATAGTTAGAAATCCCTGCCTCCCTCGACCTAATCTATAGCAGTGGTTCCCAACATTTCTTTTACCTCTTTATTTGTCACAAATTGCATGTGTCTGCAAGTTGTGACCAGGTCAACTCAAACATGATTATTCATTCACAGATTGCGGCATTTAATTTTTTTCAGTAGTTTAAAAGAATTCAGTAGTTTAAAATAAAACTGAACAAGCAAAGAAAGTTTGAAAAAATAAACATTATGTAGCAGTAACACGTTTTTTCCTACCCCTCCATCTTCTGACACCATGTTAGTTGGGAACCACTGAAATACAGCACCACAGGTTTATGGGTTCACCTCCAGCCCTGGGCTGTGTATACATACGATTCATTGTCCATCTTTTTCATTGTCATGGATTTCACTAAATTTCTCTCAGGTTATCTTTCTGAAATATGTGCAAATGGCAGTTTAAAGGCATACTATGCAGGACCTTAAAAACCACAAAAGATTAATACAAAAATAATCCCTCTCAATCATGTATGACTCAGTAGAAATGTGTGGCAGTGTCTGTCTGCAGAGAACCTGCCCTCCACCTGAAATTTCTCTTTAGATTTCAATGTGCTGTGTTCAGGACTTTTGTGGTCATCAGCTTTTGGGCACCAAGCAACACAAACTATAAAAATAAGGGAATCTGCAGATTGTTTTCACCTGCATTGAGCCGTGGATGAGGGGCCAAGTTTGAATGTTGTATTTAAAAACAGTAAGGTACAATTCCTGCATAGTAGGCCTTTAAAACAACGCTTTACCATTCAGTACAATGTGATGGACATCAACAAAGTGATCTAGTGTATCTTCATTAACAGATATTGTGCCATCAAATAACTACTTCTAGCTAATGTGATTCTGTTTGGGCAGCCCAAACATTTACTTCAAGCTGTTTGTATAGCTGTTCACCTAAAGTAAACATTAATTTGCGTAAATGTTTGTATACTGACAGTGCGGTAATGTGAGCTGACCTGCATATATATATATATATATATATACATATATATATATACATATACATATACATATATATATGTATATATATATGTATATATATATACATATATATATGCAGATCAGCTCGCCAGACTTGAATTTCCATGTGTATGTGTGCATAAATGGTCAGCAATGTGTCATGTCGTCCCTGTATGAGTGTAAATGTTTAACATTACTGGTGTTACCGATGTTGTGCACACACCTGTCCCTCAGTGATGTGTCTCCAGCTCTACCACTGTCCACTCCCCCTGTGGGGAGCTCCCAGTGGCCTCTGGGGAGAAACTACTAACAGAGGTGACTGTGGCAGAGGGAGGGGTGAGCGGCGGCAGCAGGCTGGGCCACAGGCTGCTCTCCAGAGGGCTCAGTGTGCCTCCAGCGCCACCTGGCAGCAGCAGCAGGGAGGAGCAGCCGTCTCTGTTCAGGAGCAGGGTCTGATTGATCAGCTGCTGGACTATGTCCACCTTCTTCCCCCAGTCCAGGTCCAGGGGTGGCGGTCGCTCTGGAGACTCAGGGGGGCAAGGGGAGGAGCTGTCTCCATCCTGGGATGGGTTGCTGGAGGTCTGAGGGGAGTCTGGGAGAGGAGGAGGAGGAGGGCTCTCAGTGGATGGCGAAGAGTCGCGATGTTTGTCTTTATCGGATGTCACCCTTTCACAGTCGTCGATCTCTTCGTCTGATGTATTTTGCCTGGGCTCTTTTTTCTCTTTAGTGGTGTTGAGCTCCTTTATTCCTTCTTCTTCCCCTTCAGCCTCCTCATCGTCACTATTCTCGAGGGCTTCATAGATGGTGCAGAGGCCAGAGGATGGGGACAGCAGCACTGTCTGACCTTTATTTGACTGCTGCAGTTCTTGTTGCCACTGCATGATTTGCTGCCTCTCCTTCAGCTCCTGTTGTTGCTGCTGCAGCTGCAGCTCAAGGTCTCTCCTCTGCTTCAGCTCCTCTTCTCTCAGTTTTTCCTCCTCTTCCTTCTTTTTCACCTCTACTTGCTCTCGCATCTTCTTCTCCAGCTCCTCTTTATTCCTCTTTATTTCTTCCTCTGCTTCGTCTTTCTTCTTCCTCTGCTCCTCTTCCTCCCTCCTCTTCCTCTCCTGCTCGGCCTCCTCCAGCGGCCTGCTCTGCTGGTCCCTGCGCTGCTGCATCTCCTGCAGCTGCCTCTGGTGCTGCTCCAACCTGCGGAGCTGTGGGCTCAGCGCCTGCTGGCCGAAGCTCCTGGGTGGGAGGTCAGCGCAGGTGAGCTTTGGCGGAGTGACGGCGGCGGTGAGAGGTTTGACGAGGTCGCAGTAGGTTCTGGGGTAAGCCGAGTGATCGCGGCGGTGAGGGTGCGGTAGTGCAGTGAAGCCTGTGTGTGAGAGGAAGCGGGAAGGAAGATTACAGTAGCGTGATGTTATAAAACAGGTCACAGGCAGCAGGACAGTCACAGCAGTGCAGTGTGAGTACAAGCAGAAGGGTGTAGAGGGAAAGGGGGCGGCTTCAGAGGCTTTTACTTGCTGAAGGAATAGTGGAAGCATTGTAAAGCCAAGCCCAAAGGTCTGCCAGTAGCCTACAGCACCAAACTGACTGACAATTATTTGTGGTTTTGTACTTTGAACAAGGGACAGTGGGACATTGTTTGAAAGCTGAGCAGCAGTGACAGATACAGCCTGCTAAGTATTCAGAGGGGTGGAGCTGTGGTACTTATGTAAAAACGGTGAACACACCAGAGAATAGTGACCCAAGGTGAGGTGACTGGGGGTGGTGGCTGGGGCGAGAAATTTGTGCAGAGAGCAAATGTGCACTTTTTTTTTTCCAAAATGGAATCTTTTGACAAAGAAAAAAAGACACCCAGAAAAGAAATATTTTTCGCAAAAAAAAAAAAAGCAGCCAACTTCCTGTATATGCAATCACTATCAACTATGGTGAGACATAAGAAAAACACAGATAGGCTTACTGTGAGCTTAAACCGTCGTCACCTGTGAGTTTATAGTTAGTCAACCAGTGATACATGCAAAAGCTCTCCATGCATTTATAGACATCCAGCATCACAAGAAAAACCAAAACAATAGCTTGGCTTTAGAAGGAATAGAGTTATGGTTGGGCACAGGGTTCGTACTGCTTTATAAAAAGTAGAATTCAAGTACTTTCAACATACCTCAACCCAAAATGAAGCCTTGAACGTTTTATATTGGTCAAACAATCAATGTATTCTGACACTTTATTTTAGCAGCTGTTAATATTAACTTTGATTGCATGTCTTGATCTTCATTAATTAATGCTTTCAACTCCTAAATCCAGGTCTTATAAAAAACATCAGTTTATAAAACAACATGTTTAAACTTAGTGCTAAAACTTCAGCATTTCCCTTTATTCCATTTTCCATGTGTGGTGGGAAAGAGGATGTGCTTTGTTTTTTCTGTTTATTATCATATGAACAAAGTCCATTATTAGCTTCCTTTTGATGCCGACTTTGTCTCTTAAACACATGATTTGTATGTTGAAAATTAAGCAGTTTTCAATGGAGGATATTAAAACTCAAGAATATGCGTGGCCTGGAAAACATATCGGTTAGAACCAAGCAGTTTTTCAGACTTTCCAGACTTTTGTACGAACCCTGAAGTTTTTTTCCAACCAAGTACATCGAGTTTTAGAGCCAAGCTATTTGGCTGACCCTCAACAAACCGATCCAAAGAAATGTAATGAAAGTCATTGTGCAACAGTGACATGCATAAGCATAAGTTAACATTAATACAGCGCTGTAGAACAGTGCAGCAAGAATGCTAATAAAATATATATATATGTATATATAGTAGAAAAGAGCTAAGACAGCAACACACCCACAGTGGACTGGAGGGAAATAAAAGTAGGAGCAGAATGAGCAGGATTGGGTTCTTGGCTGGACGATGAGATGTCAAACTTCTTCTGCTGCTGCTTGAGATGCTGAAGTTGATCCATGGAGAAGCTCTGGTGGCGTGGATGATGAACTCGTGGTAGATTCATTCCAGTTATTCAATTCTTCAGACCGGTGTCGCCTTTGATGTCGGGCATGGGTTCCACTGTCCATTGTGCCCAGTTTTTAAAAGACAGGCCAGAATATATGAATGAATGTCTGTGTGACTGTATGGCAAGAGTAAAGCAGCAAGAGGCTTTAGGCTGCATGTGTGGCTGAGTGTCTGCAATATCATGAGATGTATAGCACCACTGGTAAATTATTTGACATTTCTAAGATCTGTCGTTGTGGTGTTGGATGACTCGTCTTGCACACACATCCACCTACAATAATTATGCCACTCCCGAGTCGCCCATTTCAATAAAACTGTACAGTGAGAGAGTACATACTGGTAAAAATCTAATCTTTATTTAACATTTTAAAGTTTCATGACTCCAAAAGATGGATAAACACAAGAGAAAAAGATGGGGTACAATTTAAAGTGCAAGAAGAGCTGAGGAGTGATCGGGGATAAGGAAGATTGCCGTTATCATAAGGTAGGAGAGCGAAATCAAAGAGGAAGATACAGTCAAAACTCGTTGACAGTGATCAGTTTTGTTCAGTAAAAAGTATAAGGATAAATACACATGTTACAGTTCATTCCACATTTCTTTTTTGTTATGCTCAATTTTCTTGTTTTCCCTCTTTAAGAGCTGTAAACAGACAAATCCATGCCAGTTCAGGACACATGATTCTGTGTTAAATAAAACAGAAACCCAAACCCAGGCACGCTCACACATTAGCAGTAAATAGTAGTAGCTATTGCACATACAGGAATTTAAGCCATATACTCAACATGGAAATGTTATATCAGAGGGAAGTGCCACTGCTGTCCTCTTTTTAGGTCTTCCCTTTTTTTGCTCTCTGTTTTTTTAATGTGTAATTACGTCCACCCCCAGATATTTCAGGACAAACACTGACGACAAGAGCTACAACAGTGAGATATTGTGGGTAGGCTGGAGTGGGGCCAGAGGGAGTTAAGGGACATAACTTGGGCTTTTAGGGAGATGATTAACTATACATTACCTGCAAAAGAGTTCTCAGTCTTTTCACAGATAGCAGAATAGTAGGGAGGCTGGATGTCATCTGGGTTTTCCTCTGGTTGCTGCAAAGTGCTCACTGTTGACGAAGGGTCGTGGGCTTCCTCTGGCCCCGGCGCTTCCTCCTTGACAGGCTCACCAGACTCCGCTTCCTGCTTCCCACATTCGATGTACTGCTGCTCTGCAAGGCATGGCTCTATATGAGGCTGTGGCATCAGACAGGGCTCCTTTGCCTCCTCAGGCAGCTCCTCCAGGGAGAAGATGCCAGGGCTTTTGATGCAGCTCTCCCCTGTGGAGTGGGCGTTGGAGTTTGAAGCTGTGGTCATGGTGTCGAAGCCATAGGACGCCAACGATGTAGCTGAAGGCGGGGTGGTGTCTTCACCTGCGCCACCCTCCATGTCAGCCTCCTCTCCTTCTTCCACAGTGGACAGGCAGCGCTGGGCTGGAGGCTGGTTGTCGAAGATTATGTTGCTGAAAGCTGGAGTCTCCAAGGAATCCTCCAACTGCGCCTCTCCCTCTGTGTCACTTGCCTCGTCTTCTGTTACGGAGGTTGAGGAGGGGTCGGAAGTGGGGGCAGTTGCAGGGCCTCCCAGGACATCGTCAGCAGGCAGGGTCTCAGCTTCAGCTTCGTCTTCTCCCTCCCGGTCCAGGTCCGGCTGAGGGGAAAGCAGCGGGACTTGCACGTCTTGAGGCTGGAGTTTCCCGTCTCGGTTGTAGTCACAGAGCTCCTCTGGTGTGCTGGTCTCACTGCTCAGGGTGCTTGACAGAGACATTCCTGGAGCAGAGAGAGGAGCCGGGGCGAGGGTCTGCATTGGTGCTGGGCTGGACTGATTCATGTACATTTGGGCCCCTAGATCTTGTGGCTCATCTTTGTCAGTGGGATGATTGGGACCTTGTTGGTTTTCAGGAACAAAAGAAGCAGAGCCTAGTTCCAGCCAAGCTTGGGCTGGAGTCTGAGTGGGGGTCTCAGAGTCTGCTTGCCAGGGGTCTGCCAAAGGGCTCGCGGCCGCCGCTCCTGCAGCCTGGGATATGTGCTCTACAACCTCCTGTGGCAGAGGAGGTTCTGCCCAGGGATCAGCAAAGGGGTTTGGTTGGTCCCACTGAGCAGCGGGGGCAGCGGGCAGCAGAGGGGGAGGTGGGGGCTCGGCCACTCGGTTTAAGTTGTCCAGCCTCTCATCCTCAGCAAAGTCATCCTCATCTGCATTCCCGTAGCTTTCCAGCCCACTCTCCGTCACTCCCTCACTAGCCATCTCCACATCTTCATCCTCATCATCATCCACATCATTGTCATCCCTTGGTCTCTGTGGTTCATCTGCCCGCTCTGAACCCACATCCATGTCACACACCCGATCATCATCATCGTCCTCATCTTCATCCTCATCAAAGTCATTAGCTGGTATGTCAGGAACCTTCTCAAAGTCAGGTGAACCTGCTGAGGCCCCTTCCATGTCGATGGCTCCTTTGAGACTGCCGTCTCCCAGATCGTCCATGCTCTCTGTGCCCTCCAGGACACCAGGGGCGCTCAGTTCAGATGCACCCTGCTGGCTGCCGCTCACCTCCTCAGAGTCCAGCTCAGAAAGCAGGGCCCCACCGGCCCTCCAAGCAGACCCTCCTATCGGTCCAGCCGACCCGGGACGAGACTCCTCTGTGGGCTGTGTTGTTCCACTCATTTCAGACACAGAAACCAGCTGGCTTCCCTCCCTTTCTTCTTCATCCTCCTCCTCCTCATTTAGATTATTGGGCGGAACAATCAGAGAGATGGCATTTGCTGCTGCTGGGAGTGCTTTAGATGTGGAGGGGGTTTGGTCTGTTAAGAGGTAAACAGGCTCCTCAGATAGATTTGGAGGACATGCCACTGGTGGTAATGTAAGCTCAGCTGGATCAAGGGTCTGTTCCTGCATTAATATTAAGGGAGCACTGCTCTCGAGCTGGGGTGGAGAAGTTTGTGGTAAGTCTGCCTTTACAGGGCTTTGCGGAGGAGACGGAGCAGCTGCATGACTTTGAGTAGTCTCTT
Source organism: Centropristis striata (assembly GCF_030273125.1). NCBI lineage: Eukaryota > Metazoa > Chordata > Actinopteri > Perciformes > Serranidae > Centropristis > Centropristis striata. The sequence goes on along the minus strand of NC_081517.1, from coordinate 35,502,122 downwards.
GAGGTACCATCTCTGGTGTGGCATCTTGGGCCAAGACTGGGGGAGGGACCTCTTCTGGTGTAGATGCAGCAAGTGATGATCCTTGTGGGAGGGACTCCGTTTGCGCTATTGCTGCTAGTTTTGCACTAGCACTAGAAACCCCCGTCTTCTTGGCAGCAGTGAAAGGTGGGACAGCCTGAGTGGGTTTGGTTCCACTAGGGGTGCTGCTCTTTGCCGGCTTGCTGCTGTTTGCAAGTCTGTTTGCTGGAGATCCAGGTGGGGTTCGACCAAGGGGCTGTTTGTTATTTGCAAGGGAGTAAACAGCAGCTACGGGTTTCTTTGTGAGAGTTGATTTTACAGGTTGTTGAGTTTTGGACTGTGACACCTTGGGGTCTGCTGCCTTCGCTGTTGTGGACAATTTGGAGGCAGAGTTGAGCTTTACGGTGGTTGTGGTTCTAGAGGGTTCAGGTTTTTTGGTAGTAGCGGATGCTGTAGCTGTTGTAGGCTTCTTGGCCACTGCAGCAGAAGGTGGTCGACCGACATCTGGTGCAAAGAGAAAAACAACAAACATCAAATCATCTGTTTGTCAATTGTAAAACTCTCTTCTTTTTTCCTGCAGGGACTAAAGTAACCCACTTCATTTTCAATATAAATCATGCATGGCTTCAGAAAAGTGTATCCTGATCAGAGCAAGACTTACCTTTCTTAGCAGCAGCAGCTTTGGGAACCTGTGTCGCTGTGGTCCTGCCAGAAGATGGTGCTGTGGTGACTCGAAAGGCTGCAGTTTTGGCAGTTGCAGTAGTGGAGGGCTTTACTGTAGCTGTGGTGGGCCTAGATGTCGTGGATGCAGTTCTAGATGTTGAGGGAGCTGTAGCAGGCCTGGAGGAAGAGAAACAAAAAACATGTATAAGTGGCACACAAACCAATAGCTCAATGTTTGTGGACTATTTAATTTGTTGGCAAGGATCCAAACATGACATCCGATGCCCTGCCTCTACATGCATTTACAAGCATAAATAATGACCTGCCCTAATGTAAACCACAAAAGCAATCTCAACAATGGGAACCCATTAACACAGCACCATCCATATATTGTCACACTGTAAGTTCTGCTTCATTCTCCAATCACTTCCAAGAGGCGAGAACAGGCAGTAATGTGAAGTATAAAATCTGAAGATGGAAGGGGAATGGAAAGCTTGAATTTGGGAAGTATGACAAAGAAAATAGGTATGCAGATGAGATGAAAACTGAGGCAGGAGCAGAGAGGAGAGAACAGAAAACAGATGGGGAAGGAAATTGAGGACACAGTGGAAGAATATAGTTAAAGAGGAGGAAAGTGGGATATACTAGCTTAAAACATATACAGCAGGTGGGAGAGAAGGGAAGAAAACAGTCTTAAAATTAATCCTGTTTTAAGCTCCTGGTGTACTACTCAGTTCTTCTGTGACACTGCACTAATCCACTCAATCACAACTGCAGTGACAACAAGCCAAAACTTCTTTCCCCACTCCCTCTTTTCTTCCATTAGGTTGCTCTCCTAGAGGACCAAAGTTATTCAATGTGTGCTCTGCCCTTAGAACAGATACACCGAGGAGGATAGCCTTCAAACACCTACAGTAAAGTCCATCTACACATTAAAAATCAGCAGGAAAAAAAATCTGGTCTGAAGTCACCATCCTGCTCAACGCAACCCATGTTTAACCCAAGTTCTGCAAGGGCCTAAAAGTCCTGAACCCTGCATTTTTAAAAGAGAAACTTTATTTTTACGTTTCAGCTGCAATGCATTTTGCATCATCTGGCAGACTTTGCCGTCAAATGAGGAGATCGCTCTGGGCGCTGGCAAGATGGAAGGAAGCTAAACCCCCTTCATCTACATATATGTCCCACACTGTAATAACACAAATCCTGTTGAGGTCAGCATAGTTTTGAGACCTTTCAGCAGTCTTGCAACACTTGCTCCATTATTTGTCCTTGGAAACTTGAAAATATGCAACTGTTGTCCTAGTATTTGTTACTCTGTTCAATGACAATAAAGTTGAATCTAATCTAATCTAGTCTAATCTGTCTGCACTGGAACAACCATGCAATCCACCAGATTTCCCCCAAAATTTGACCCTATGGCACAATAAAATAAAATATGTGGATGGGATATAAAATATAATATATAGAGGACATCAGAGGCTGCCAACTTTTTCAATTAATAGCCAGTTTCTTTAAGCAACATTTCATGTAGTTGTCTGGATCTTATGTTACAGAGGCAAAACTACTTTGTGATATTATGCAGTTAGGCTTCTCAGAGTTTACCTAGGGCCACATGAAGGCCCAATATCCAGTCCTTTCTACAAACAGTCCAGCTCTGAGCAGATCGACTGAAGCAAGCAATTAAGAAGTATTCCCATGTGCCAACACACTGTTATAGGATTTAATTTGATCAGTGAAAGTAATTTGTCAGTGACATCTGTGCACCAGGCTAAAAAGTTCAGTGATAAGAGCAGCAGTGACCTCCATTAAGATCTAAATGTTGCTTATGCTGTGCTATTCTAGAAATGTCTACACAATACATTTGTCATGTCAACCTCCAAGATTTTGACGTAGTCTGTGCTGCAATGCCCTGCTGCTTTGGCCAACCTACAAACAAAGTCAGTTGGTTAACTGAGCGTGTCGTCAGCCTCAGGCAGTACTAGTCATAATTTCTACCCTTGAACCCTAACTTACAAAAACAATGGAAATCCTCAGCACTGTACATTATAGGTTTACGACATCTGTTTCTTATACAAGTCATCAACTTTCACAGCAACCAAGAGCTTCATAAAACAAATGTAATTGCCTTTAGAAACTATGTGACCCTACCACCAATTACAGCAGTCTTTTTTGCGACTTGGTCTGCAGATGATGTAGACATGAACTGAAAGAGACATACTGACTTTAATGGCTTCCAGCAGAGTAGCATGCCTGCACACAGATGCCGCTCCCACATTACAATAGCCATTACAATGAGCATTTGTTTTCCCTCCCCGAGTTCAGATAACCACTGTACAGACATGCACTCATAGGGATATTGTAATTTGCTGCCATCAGACAGACGATTTGGGTTGTAATGTGAAGTGTAGCCCAAATACTGGGCCCAGACAAAGATGAAATGCCTTCAGAAAATGCTAGGTAATGGAAAATAAGGACATACAAACAAGACGAAAGAAAAGGGCACAGGTCTGAACTTTAGAGCAGAAAAACAATAACAGAAGTTGCATTAATTGAGTCAGTTTTCATATTTGCTCCTGCATCCAGGCACCATTTGCCCTTTGACATCTGAACATGCACAGTACCACTCAATTATAGCAGGACTCAAGGCAGACATAGTCTTCCCTCAAAGAAAGTAATTTGGTAAATTGAGAGACTGAAGGATGAAATTAGACAGAGAGACAGAAATGAAGATAAGAGTTAAGGGATGGGAATAAAGAGTGCAAGGGGAGGTCAGAGACACAATGTAACCCCGACCCATCCCTTCATTGTTTTATGATGAGTCATAACTCATCATAACCCAGTAAAGCCTTTACTTTGCACGTTGCCTGTGGGTGGTGGTTGTGTTGTTGGTGTATTAGTATGGATTACATTTCCTGCCAACAGAGGGTTGAAATCAATACAAATCACAGTCCAAAGGCAGGATGAGGGGCACTACAAAGCCATCTAAAGGATGTTAATGACCCAACACACTGTCCTCTTAAGGACAAAGGTCAGCAGAGGGACAAGTCACTGATGCACTTTATTGACTTTCTCTGTCATAAACATTTGGGAATATGGTCTGTAAAACACATGCAAATTACACACCCATGGTATTAACACACTAATTTTTGGCCAAGCAGATGTTGCAGCTGCTCAAAGTGTTAACATGAGCCAGGGTGGGGTTTTATTGACGCCACGCCTACATCCATTCATCCACAACTCTCTTTCCTCCTCTTTTTTTCTAAAAACACAGCTGGGATGCTCAACTCCCTTGGCATCCCCGCTCCTGTAGATTAAATTATTCTGTTTTAATCAAGCCAAAGAGACAGGGGAGGGCTTGGCCAGGAGGTACACTTTGATCCCTGCTGCAGCAAGTTCTTCTTACAAATAAAATGCAGCCATATTCTTCTGTCTTCGCCCTTTTCCCCCTCATCTCTTCAAGGGCCCCCTCCAAGACAACAAATGGAAATGGAGCACCCTAACAATACCTTGTTTGGCTTGTAAGCTGTCCAAAACCAGCTGCTTTACTCCTTCCTGAGAGGAGCACACATTCCTAAGGTTTGTGTGGGCCTACAGTTATCTCCTTGACAATACAGAGCAGAGGCCTGAATCAGCTCAGTGAGAAGTTGAGATGAAGTGTTGCAGCCTAGCAATAGTATGGCAGGCAGTGTTGGTTTTTATGAGGCCCTGGGCACCCACTGGCTCGGTGATAGATGCCATGGGCCTTTTCTGCTAGACAGTAATCCTGCTCCCTACCAAGTCTGGGAGAAATGACATTTTTATCTCCAATAGGACATGACAGAAGTAATCGGGAGATGAGAGAGGGAGAGAAATGGACAAAATGACAGGATTAAAGAGAGAAGAAAGTGTGTTGCGCAAAGCCAAGCCAATGGCAGGCCTGTGCAACGGTTTTGGTGTAATTTTGAATAATTCATCATTACAACCCATTCAGTTTTTGAATAATGAGGGGACATTTTGTCTCTGAAAGACAAAAAGTACCATCCACCAGCAATTCTGTCCATTCCCAATGGGGATCCTTTGAACATTGAAAATTGAAATCATCTTACCGATTGTTCAGCAACATAATCGCTGCGCTTCTCATGTTACACAACTGCTCTGTGGATTTCACAGTCTCTCTATGCAGCTAAATGATGAATGAGTTAGAAATATAGGGACAGCTCGATGGACGTTGGGCTCCAAGGAGAGCTTGAGGAGATCCTGGCCAGATGCCCAGCACTGTACATGCACAGACGGCAGGAAAAAGGGATGAGGGGGAAGAGAAGGGAGGTTGAAAGAGGGGGCGGGGTGGAAAAAGACTGATTGCTCAGTCAGTGCAAGGACACCATAACCCATTGACGGAGGAGAGGAGAGCAAAGCAGGTGGCAGATTTTACAACATTTGGCTTCTGCTGAAGTTATCAGGGGTTCTCATCGACCACATTGAGACAAAGAGGGGGGTGGGGGTGATATGTGTGAGGGGGAGGGAGGGAAAAAGACATTTTTTTTTTACGGTTTACATTTGACTGTCTATTATATCCTTCTATCAAACATTCCAACCACATATAAGCACAAATTATATTTCCACAAGCTCACAGCTGAACTCAGTCACCAAATCTTATTTGCCTTTCCAGAATAAAGCTCTGGTCCAAGTAAAATCGTTTTCTAAAAACCCAATACATTTCCATTTCTCCCTTTGGGCCAATTAACGTTAATATTTCATGAGGGAGGCAGGCCTTTACACTAGCCACAGGCAGTATGTGCTACTACACTTTCAGTGGCATACAGGCCTTACAGGCCACCGTTTACCTCAGTAGATCTACATGGAAGAGATTTACCAGCAGATACTTCACACACACAATGGTAATGTGCATTCCTGTGTGACAGTTTGGAAAACAATGTCTGCTGTTGTGTAGTGGCTGCAAAAGTACAATGAAGAGGCTAGGCAGCCACTGAGCAGGTAATTTGGTAGTTTACCAAATCCTTTAACACCATTAAATTCGGTTGCATGTGTTGCTATGGATTGTTGGTGCTATTGTTCTCAGAGTCATGACTAATGCAAGTCACTGCTTAAGCTGAGAGAAGGTTAGTCAGTGTTATTGCCAGAGAGCCAGCACGAACACCAGTAGTGACTGAAAAGCACACCACTACTGCTGTTCCTGCACAAAGGATTCGACACGCCACTGACTTTGACATCACATGGAGGTGGCACGAAATGCACGCTTTATCTGTCACAAGGGCAAACACCTGCTGCTGTTCTCCTGTTGTCCTCTCCTTGTCTCAAGCAGAGGCAAGAGCCTGATGGTCATGTCCTGGGGAGCGAGCCAGGAAACGGTCACACAGGGATGATGTGCTACTCTAATCACACTCCAACACTTGAAATGCCTCAAGTAAAATAAGTAAATGACCGGGTCAACTGTGAAGTTCTACAGCCAAAATGATCATTTTTCGAGCAGCACTTTCAGTAAGTTTAGTCAAACTAGAGCCCCCTCTATCCAAACCACAAGCTCAGTTTGAGAAGGATCGCAATCCAAGTCAATAGCTCTCTGCCCTGGGGAGGTTGAGCTGGTTTCTGCCAGGGGGTTCGATTGGGACAAAGCAGTAGTTCTTCAGTAACGTTGCCTCTGTTAAGGCCTTCTGTCTCAGGTTATTTCTGCTAACATGACTCACACTCCTGTAGTGAAATCTGACTCAATAACGGCCCAGAGACCACAATGGCCATCGTTCTCCACCGCTCTCTTTCAGGGAATCAAGATAAACAAAGTCCTCCTCTCATCCAGTTTGTAAGGGGGATTAAAAAGTTCAGACCTCAGAGAGGGGGGAGGATGTGTGTGAATGAAACACAGAGCTAGGAGAGAGAAAGTGGGTGAAGAGTGATATTGTCAATGAAAAAAAAGGAGATTCCCAATCACAAAACTTTATTAAAATGCCTGAGTTTGAGAACTCTATGGCTCCATTGGCCCTTAATATTAATATATCACCCCTGCTGCCTATATGTGTTTGACATACATACCTGGTGGTCTTTAAAACGCCTGCGGGACCACCAGCTTTTGTTGTGGTCGAAGTGCTGGGTTTTGGGGCAGTGGACGCCGCTGCTCTGCTGGCAGACACTACAAAAAACGGAAAAGGATTAAAATGAGGCTGCAGAAAAAAGTTCACGAAAATATGTTGAGCATAGGTTGTCAAAGTCAGCAGAGAAACGCCTTATTAAATATTTTCAGATAAGAAATAAATAAACTATTCAATTTAATTCAGTTATACTTATTTCATTCAGACTTACCTGTGGTTTTGGGTCTTGCTACGTTAACAGTCTCAGCTACTGGTCTCTTCTTAGGAATGCCATTCACTGTTGTTGGTTTGGTTCCATTTGTTGCTGTGGCAGCAGCAACAGAGGTAGTCCTGGCCGGTCCAACAGGCTTCTTATCAGGCACTCTAGATTGTTTTTTGACTGTGGAAGAAACTGCTGCTACACCCACCGGCCTTTTAGGTACAGCTCCGGCTGCTGATGCTTTTGCTGTAGTTGACGTCTTCTTGATTGCAGCTGCAGAAGCATTATTGGAGGATCTGACGTCATTCGTTGTGCGGTACGAGGCAGTACCTGGTCGTGATCCAGACGCCCCTGTCAATTTGGCTGAGGACTGTGTTTTAGCCGCAACAGCTTTTGGTTTGACTTTTAGGTCTCCTGCCGCTGGCTTGCCATTGGCCTTCGGAGCAGCCACGGGCGCAGCATCATTTGCAGCTTCTTGTGATTGCGATGGGGCTTGCTCCGTTGTGTTGTCCTGTGATGAGGAGGGCTCTGCTGCAGCTTCAGTGGGCTCCGTGGTTTCCATGGTATCCCCATCCGGTTTCATTCCCTCCTCCTAAAAAGGTGTGGATGCCAATGTTGCTGCTTCCTTGCAAGGTCCAGGGGTTCACACTCGTCTTGATTGGCCAGTTCCTTTCACACTTCAGTGTCCTGTAGAAGAACAACAAAATGCATTACAAACTGCACCAATTACATGAAATGTGTATACACTTCATGTCTCCTAAGTGGGCACAGTAGCCTCTCCTACCAACCCTCCAGCTTATTTGGGAGTGCTGTGAATGTCATGTGGATGGATGATTGCAAGAGCATGTTGTTAAGACCTGAGATCTGATTTCATTTTCTCCTGAATTTAAAATCTGAAAAAATGCCATTTTATGTCAGGATATTCTACGTGGCTTGTGATAAATGGGTCCAATATTTCCTTCATCGACTATGGGGCAGGTAGGTTGCAAAACCCACGTCACACAGATTTTGCAGTCTCCTTTCTGAACCGCCGCCGCTATTACTGCACACCACCTCGTAAATGTAGAATTTAACATGCTGCACTACTCATGAAGTCATATGATAACCATGTCACTGTCAGCCAAAGGAAATGCCATTTATGGCAAGGGGCCTCCAAGGAATTTGGGGGAGTCTGAAAAACAGGAAGTGAGCAGTGAGAGATGCCAACAAATCTGTTTTCTAAACCAGTCACTCTCCTCCACAGTCCGCCCATCTTACAGAACTGCCATGGTTATAATGCATCATAATGCGTGCAGCACTAAAATAAACTTGGGAATCAGTATCAAAAAACACCATAAAAGAACCGTGGATTGTTTTAAATGCACATTTTATGGGGTAGGATTATAAAAAAAAACTGATGACTTGTGACTGTGCTCCAAATGGCTTCCAGCATCTTGAAATTGAAAAGGGGAAAAAGCTGTGGTTTGAAGTGCTGAAAAGCCAAAAGAGGCTTCACAATCTCCTGACATGACACACAGCCCACAGAGGATGAGGAGAGGGAGGAGGTGGAAAACAAGCACCAAATGACCCATTTGTAAGCCATTGTCTTCTTCCCTCTTAAAACAGATGCAGATGGTAATCGTCACATCATCCTGTGATCACTTAAGAGAGATTTATGTGCTGGGAGATTCCTTTATCGACAGCATTAGTAAAAACTTGAAATTAATGTAGAGAAAGCTGAGGTTAGAGAAAAGGAAGGGTGGAGAGGTTAATGAGTTCAAGACGTATATATGACTGTACTCACACACATCCTCCACATTGGTCAAGTCCCCCCCCCCCCCCACCCCTCCTTAATCTGGTTGGACAGAGCTCTTCCAGGATCCATTATGGGTTTATTCCCCCTCAATCGCCTCCTCTACCCACACTCCCCATTCCTTTGCCCCACAGTAGCTTTCCCCACCCCCTCCCGATTACACCCCTTTTTTTTCCTATAGCCACTTGTTCCTCCCCTCCTCCAACTGCTAATAGATCTGCTTCCAGTAAATTGCTACACATATGGTCCAACCAGTTGAAGCTCTGTACGGCCTAGGAAACAAGCTGTGCTGGAGATGGATTGAAGAGGAAAAAAAACAAATTGAGGGGTATAGAAAAAGAGCAAAGACACACCCGAATATAACAAAGTAATGGAACAAATAATCACTTAAAAAGGGGTAAGAGAAAAGCTTCCTTCTACTAGGCAAGGAAGGCAGTAGTAATAACAATGAACAAACCATGACAGCAATTAAGAAAGAGAGCAGACTCTGCCCTTTCAGTGCAAACTACTAAGGAGTAGACAATTTATTTATGCAAGCCATTAAGCCAGGACAAGTTCCAATGAGCAGAATTTTCCACAGACACAAGATACTGAGTGCATTTATACAGCCGCATAAGTGCAGAATAAAAAGTCGACAAGCAATTGCTTTGTAGGTTGGATTAAGCATCTATATTCATCTCCAACAGAAATTTTAGAATTAAGTCTTTTGAAGGTGCAGCACTTATTGTTGTTAATGTGTAACTGGTGAGGAAACAAATGTTTCCTGACCTTTGGACATAGGTGGTTACAAAATGCTGTGGCCCCTCTGTCCCACCTCCAAAAATGTCGATGCGTGTGCACTCCTGTACAAAGTTAAACCGTCCTTGTAAGTTCAGTGAAAACAATGCTTTAGGCATCAAAGGACAAATGGATAAATAGACCACTTGTTGCCAGTTTTGGAATAACTTGTTTGGCCAGTTGAGTGCTGATAACCATTGAACACACATCACCACCAACTCTACACTAACACCCACACACCTGTACACACAACCACAAAAAAATCCTAATCTCCTGTTTAAAATAAACAAGTCCAACCCTTTGGTTCAGCCGCGGATAAGTTACAACCTTGACTCAGTGCTTGGCTTAAAACAGTTTCACTCCCGCTGCTTTCTGTTGTCTTTATTCTCTCTGGTCTCTGTGGTTACAAATGTCACACAGGAAGGAAGCTCTCCAACACAAAGTTTGGACTGTCTCTTCCTTTGAAAAATATCAAGCCTCAACTCTTACATTTTCTTTAGTTGAAGTGTTGTCTGGGCTTGTATGAGCAAAACAAGGAATCAAATTGTTTGGGCACTTGGGACAACTGCAATAGACTGAAAATACAGTATTCCTATGTGCCCAAAGATCAAATATAGTATGATAAGAAATTGGCCTTACTGTATCTCAGAAACTGCAAGCAGCACAATCAAGTATTTGGTATCTATGAAATCATAGCAAGTTGAATATCAAGGATATACACACATATGTAGTGTAAATTTTGTATTTTGATAAAAGTGATTCTTTATCACATTAAAATGTACAACATTGTACTGTTGTACTTGTAGAGAAAGTGTCTCTGTAACAGATTTCAAGACTTTATTTAGTATGATAAGCAAAATTTACATAACATTTGTTGTGATCGGTCTACAGTGTTTGGGTTCAAGTGATAGTCAATTAGATAATGTGCGGAGCCTTTGGGAAAGTGTTGCGTGAATCAAATCCATTGTCCTCACTCCATTTATGTAAATGGGAAGGTTTGGCAGCCATTAGCAAATTGGGAGATTTTAATCTGATGGGAAGGCACATTTGTGTTATTTATTTGTTTTTACATCAGGTCAAACTTGCCATTTGAGAAAGGCGGCAGCTGACCGTGTCAATAAATGCCACCCAGTTTATTCAGACAGGAAGGAGCTGCTCCAAACAAATAGCAGCGAGACAGGGAACTTGACTGGCACAGTGATGTGCATGGCATAGTTTTGCCAGTCTAGCTACTAATGCCAGGGGCTTAGCAGATAGCAGAATGAATCACATTCCTCATGTGATGACCCCCTTCTGGCCAAGTAAAAGCATCATGTCTAACCAGCTGACACTATGTGACGCAGCATGGAGAGGAAGTGAATGGATCATTAAAATCCCATCCACACACGCACGCACAGATAAGAGATGTTTTACTTAATTACAACTAGGCTGCTCTGCAGGGCTGCTGCTTGTTTTCATATCCAATAGACCACACTTGACACCAATATTATGTAGACTTTTGAGATTCTTCAAGCTGTTATCATCTGGCTGGGAACATGTTGAGTCAGAGCTGCTCTATTACACCGTTTTATGCTAAAAAAAAAAAAAATGACTGAAACACCCGCAGCATTTTTTAAAAATCGTCCATCTGGTCAAGATGAACCGCCTCGTGCATTTCGATGAAATGCAAAAAAAAAAAAAAAAAAAAAAAAAAAAAAAAAAAACAACTCCATTGTCTGCCATTCTCTCAGTCCACATTTGCATAACAAATCCTGGTTCACTGAAGATTTAAAACCATATTCAGGATGCATTCTTTCAAGCCAGCTCCACATGATGGGTAGTAACACAATTAGTTCAACACCCCTGGTGACAATTACAATGTGTTGCAAGTATTGTGATGGACAAAGGCTCAAAAGGTTGAAAAAGAAAAAAACTACTGCAGCAACATGCATTTATTGAGAAGGGTGTGTTTATAAATGCAGACGTCTATGCGAGTTTGTTAGCGGGAGTCTGTCTAGACAGAGAAAGGGCCTCAGTGGTATTTACATTCCACTTCTTCTAATAAAGAAATATGGCCTTGTGCATCTTTAAATCTTACTCCTGACCCGTCTCGAGGCAGTTTAATTACATCTGTCCTACACCATTTCTCAGTCTCTCACTCTACTTGTCCAGACATTAGAAGTGGTGCCTGACAAAAATGGGTCATTTTTAATACTGTGTCTAATACAAGTAGAGGGGGATTTAGCTGTGTTGAGAGCATGGCAGGGGTTTGGAATGCATTGTGCAGACTGCTGGAGGTGGTGGTGGATGCGGGGGCTGTTGATACTGATGCTGGGGCTTAATGTCAATGGTAGATTTACCCTAGACTGCTTTAACAAGGCTGTGATTGCAAACCAGCAAAAACATATTATACATTGAGCATGTGTCTAAACTGAAATATGCTCCTAATTTTCTTTCACAGTCTTCAGACATTTTAAGGTCTATTTTTTTGGGCAGTTCCCTCTTACTGGATTAGTCATTTTTTTATCCTTTCATCCCATACGTCTCATTACCATTTTTCTGGTAAACATCCTTTGTTGTCAAGAGTGTTGTCGTCAAGGTGGGACACAAAAAACGTAAACAAAAACCGAATGCCTCATATTCATAATTCAGTACATTTACAAAAAAGTTTCAGTTTGAGCAAAATATATTGTCTTTGTACAGTTTCCAATTGTATATATATGTCAAAGATGTTTACCGTGTAACGTTTAATGCCTTGTTCAGCTTACCCAACTTTTAAAGTCGTCAGGTCACTGTACAGTTCACAGTACACAAGTTGTGATGAGTATTTTGGTGATAAGTGGGTGAACCATGGGAAGGTAGGTTGACCTGTGAGTCGGGCAGGTTTGAAATTTATACAGTTATCCAGCGTACTAGAAAATATCACTGGTTCAGGCGGGCGGGTCAAAAAGAGACAAAGCCGCGTTTCAAATTAATTATTAATTAGGCTTACTGCAGAAACATTGTGTACCATCGTCCTTCTGCAACCTCTCTCTTTATTCCCTCTCAAATGCTCAAGCACATATAAACCGTTTCAGAGACAGTTACACTATTTTTTACTTTCCCAAACTCACACACGAAGAGACAGTCTTCCTCTTTTTCTTATCTCAAAAAGACACACCACCACCAGAGCTCTTAATATTATTCGTCTACCAACCCATGTCTTGTGCTCACAATGGCTGAAGCTCCAACAGATCTGGATATTTAGCATGCCAGATATCTGAAATGTGTCAGCAGATGCATGGGTGAGTCCCTTAGATTCTATGAACAGTTCACACATGGGGATCTCACTCACAGGAGTGAGTGCCAACGCCAGTTTGCCTCTGATCTGGGGCTTTTGTCAGGAGAAATCCAACAACTAACACTGTGTGATCAACCATAATGATAGATGACAACGGCCTTCTGAACCTACTAGTAGATTTAGTAAACTATTGAAATGTAGTCATCACTGATAACTGACTTTTGACTGTCCAACAAAACAAGATATTTGGGAGGCATCATTTTCTGACATATATTCAATCCAAACACAAATATTTGGTTGCAATGTTAAACTAGCCACTTCAGTTGTGCGATGATGAGTTTCTACTTTAAGATCCACGTCAATGCTGCATCTGCTCCAAGATGATTAATGGTAAAAAGTGAATTCTGGCAGCAGCAGCAGCGGTATCAAGAGAACATCCAACCCATCTACATTCCAGCTCTGCTGACTTCCTCAAGACTCCTCAGGGCTGCACAGTGACAGCTGTCTGTGTGCGTTTATGTGTGTGTATGAGTAGGGAGTGAAAAGGGTCATGGGGAGTCCAATGAATGTTTGTGCGGTTTGTGTACATGAGATGGGGCAGTGTGTGAGGTGCGAGAGAGCAAATTAATGTGTAGGATGAAAGTGTGCATGTTGTGAAAATGTCATTTGCAGAAATGTACATGCAAGCAGACAACAACAGAAAATTGGAATTCAGTGGCCCGCCACTTCCTGCATTCTTTCACTTCCACACTTTTTTTTCATCTCAATGTCTGTCAATCTGCTAGTTAACTTTGCTCTGGTGTGTGTTAGAGTCATGTACACAGCATGAAACACAGGCAGTATTCAGTCCTAGTGTGGACACAAATGTATTTGAGTGAAAAGGCTAAGAGCTTGTGGGTGGTCGGTTTATGCAGTGATAGGCAAAACAAGAGGTTTAATCGTGTTTGGGAAAGAAAGGGGTTTTCCTAACTTAGGCCTCAAGAGTTCAGATGCAAGGAAAACAGCTCACATTCACGCTAATCTCCAACTACTACTACTACTACTCCAAAAACCATCAAATCTACAGAATCAATTCTCAATGCCAGATAAAAGAACAAATTCATCTTAAAAGTTGGACCATAAAATTACTTTGAGTAGCATGCTTTTACACACACTGCCTCCATTTCTCTATCTGACCATACAAGGCAGTGGTGCTGCATCAAGTCAGTGTTTAGTTCACACACATACAGAGTGACAAGAGAGAAATTGAATCTGCTGTTGGAACACTCAGACATACGTCTCTGAGCATGCGGACAGGAGAGGCAGAGTGCATATGAGCCAAGCATTTGTGAAAATTATGCTCTACAGTTCACACTGCTGAATAGTTTCCTCCATCTCTGCACACCACTGAGTCTTTGCAGTTCAATTTCGCTCTGACACACAAACACAATTATTGTACAATCATGAGTCCTTGGAGGATATTTCACAAACACGACCAAGAAAAGGGATACTTATCAATTTCAGTGTACCGCTCTTGAATAAAAGTGACCCTGTTCTACAGCCTTGATCAGTATCACTAATCTTACTTGTGACTTTCCCAGTTAGGGCTAATGTAGTCAGTTTAAAGCAGGTTATGAACAGGAATGCATCCTTTAATTAGAAAGCACCAAACAAGAAGGCACTGTGGCTCTATGGCCAAAGAATTGGATAATGTAGTTTTTCTAAGCTATGATAACCAAAAAAGCAAAAACATAGTCACATTTAACTAAGTCAGAGATTCAGTTTGGCTACCACTTTTAGTGGGTATCAGTAGCATAGTTTGATTTCAGCAGTTATTTATCAAACTTTTTTGTTCAGGCAGGATTAAATCTGTTCTCCTCGCTTAAGAATAGAGCGTATAGCATTCTCTGCCCTGCCAATTTATGTACATACAATATATTTAAATATAAAACTTCATGCATTTTTATTTAGATTTCTCAAATTTGGTCAAGGAGAAAAAATATTTTGTCATAAAATGACTGATTCGGCATCAATACAATTAGTGAATGTTAGTAAATGATGCAAATCCTTCAGTGGCAGGAGTCAATAAGTTGAGGTTTAGACCTCACTAGGCTGAATGCATGTGCAAATAGTTATGTGTCTGGTCCAATGATATGGATAGCAATTAGTCTAAAGGTGCTTACACCTCACAGTGTGCGAAATATCCTTCTTCCCTTCTGCAAAGTGATCCAACAGTCTTAAGAAGGATGCTGACAGCTCGTGCCAGGTTAGAAACAACCAATAAACATCAAGTAAATGAAGGATGATGTAGCTTGTCAGCTACTATCAGTGTATGAGCAACACTGAAATTGGATTATTGACTTTTGGCACAGTGTCCCACTGGCTGTGAAGAGCACAAACTTGTTCAAATGGAAATTCCTTGAAAATGAATGAATGAATGAATAGCATATTTAGGTTTGAACTTAACTCAAATACATTCTTTGTGCAGTTTTTAACTAAATATATGCCTTCTTGGCATTTTAGCTTATCAAGTAATATAAAAAGGTAACTGATGTTGCCACTTTATAAGAAAGATGTTTTAGTCATGTAAGAGGATTCATAAATTTAGAATAGATTTCTTGTTTTGAGTACTGCCTCTGCTGCAGTCCAGCAAACGTATGGTTGTCTCAGACATTTATAAACTTTTAAAAAAAATATATTTTCCTTGACAATAAACCACACAAGTTTCAGCTGTCCAGAACATTTGACCCAAAATTACTCCACCTGTTCTACCACAGAGATGACACATGGACAAGGTGAGTAGACTGGAGATGACTGTCAACGTTACAACACCCATTAATCACAAGATGCATTCCTCAGCAGGCTGCCTGGCAGGCGAGAAAGCAAAGCATCTCCATTACTTGTGGGATATTGAGGGAGGAGGGAGTAAGGAGATGCTGGTATTCTTCCTCAATCTCTCAACAATGTCTCATTAAAACAAAACCACAGAAATGCATACGCTCTGTGACATCCCATCTATTTAGTCAAGATCACATAGACAAAACAACAAAACACAAAGACACTTCTGCACTAAAAGTTACCAAGCATAGTTTTCCCATGTGGCCCAACTATTCACTGTGAACTTTAGTGCTTAGCCATCACCATCACAAACCATTTTCAAACCATTTTCAAACCTTAATGGTGAATGGTAAAATGTAAATCTAAGAGCAGATAATGAAACAGTTGTACTATCAACACAGCTCTAACCAAGTAGTGAAAGACAGTGAATTATCCTTTCAAGGCAACAACTAAAATTCTTGCGATTCTGAAATGCTTGACTATGCAACCTGCTTTCCACTGATGCGTAGTAGAGAAAAGGAAGCATTCCAACATTAATCATCTCTTCCAGAACATCCTATTTATATTGTAAGATGCAATAATGCAATTTCAAAACCATAAAAACATCACCCAAACCATGCATATTTTGCAATGAACCAATGTAAGCAGCTGTGGGTGGCAGTGAGGGCAGGGCTGTCTACAGAGGCTCCTTCTCACCCGTTGCAGAACACAATCAAGAAGATGAATGGCACTCCGTGTACCTCGTTATCTGTAGACAAAGAGATGCAGTCGCCCTTAATGATTTTACCAACTCACTGTCTCCTCCTCATCTGTCTAAATAACAAGACTGCGTGCAAGTGATGACAAGCCCTATATCACTGTATTTCATCCCAGGACTGCACTGATGAATTCTTGTGCTGAATAAGTCGACTATCAACAAACTGCACAATGTCATGAATCGCCTGGACAACTATGATCTGATCAAGCTACCAACCAGAAACCAAGAATTTACTCCAGCTTTAGCATTCTGAGCGAAGCCCAATCGTCAACATCAACATGATTGCACATTATGATCTGCAGTTTGACAAACAATCCACAAATGTCAATGCATTCTAACATGTTTTCATAAACATATGCACCTTCTGCGGAAGAGTAACAAATTGACCTGTATTCGTGATTTGGCAACACACCACATGTTAATGACAAATCCTTTATACTTGTGCTGGAATGAAAGGCACCTGGAAGACATCCAACTAAAGGCTTCTATTTGGACAACAGGACAAGGTTATTTGCATTAATAAAACTCTATTGTGTCATAAATATTTAATGATTAGCCAAGATTGTCTACCATTGCAGTGCGTAAAGGCAAGGTTTGGCTTATAACCTTAATGCAAATAGCTTGAAAAGTTGCATAGGAACTGCACAGCATTGCAATATTCTCTTCACTGCAAAGATATGAAAAAATAAGACTAAAAAAAATATATATACAAAAAGTGTTGGTACTGACAAAAATACCAATGCCCTTTGAAGAAAAAAAACACTTTCATCAAGCGGGGGTTGGGCTAGGCCTTAATCACGCAGCTCATTCTAATCAATTCCATACGGGACACTAACATGTGCTAAGTGACTGTAAGCTATTCAATAAGGCCATTAGGAGCAGGTGGTTAAGTGTGGCTACAAGTTAAATGGACTAAGCCAGTTAGCCTTGAAGGGAGTGGCAGTCAGAACGGGATGGACTGGAGGCTACTGGCAGTGGAGTGGTCTGAAAGGCTGCAGGGATACGGGTTACAATCTGTTACAACCCTAGCAGGGTTTTTTCAAAAAGCACCGAGTCAGGACCTGCTGCCACCAGGACAGACTGACAGTGGGGATAGTAATAGGGTGGCATCATCAACCAGCGAGAGAAGTGAGTGTGTGTAATCAGATCTGGTCAAAAACAACAACACTCACGATGATCATCTTAAGTGTTTGCATGCATAACTGAGTGTAACATTAGGGTACTGTGAGGGGGAGGGGGGGCAGACAAGCCACATTGTCTGCACTGTGCACCATGTAACCCCCCTCAGGCATGGTGCCGAGGGGAGTGGGGGTGGGTTTTGAGTGGATTAACTGGTGCAACGGGACGAGAGAGCAGCTGGCGCGGGTAACTTCACCCAAAAGGACCCAGGGATATCGAATGGGCTGCAGGGTGAAAGAGGGAAGGATGGATGACAGTAGACATGTATATCACATGGATCAATTGAATGCACATCCAACCTTCAACCTGCTCATTAATAGCTGGGCTGAGTATCAGTGATAGAAACTGCACTCGACTTTACCACACCACTGTATAGGGTTGAAGTAGCAGTCTTTATATCCATTCAGACAGCTACATCTGCAGCTGTGGTTCCACACATCACTGCTAAATGGTTGCCATATTAACAAAGCATCAGTTTTGCTCTCTCTCCTATGTCAGTTACATTATGTTAAATAACTAACAATCTTCCTTAACAGACACACCACTTCCCAAAAAAATTAATCTAATTTAAAGAGGGGATGTGTAGCAGAAATCAGTAGCAATGCTGTAGAATGCTTGCCAGAAATGGACGGAAGTGAAAGGTAGGGAGGGAGTTATAGAATTGAGCCATAGCTAGAAAATAGAGAAGGAGCAGGCATACTGCAGTATAAAACTCACACCAGCTTAATGGTAAGGACCCTTGTCCTATATCATCTCCTTGTTTTTCCATTTCCTGTTGCTTTCCAATGTCAACTTACGAATAAAAAAAAAGGGAGGAGGGCAGTGCAGAAGAACAGCTGAAACGTAACCTGCAATTTATTTTATTTCATTATTTTGTTAAAAGCTTTTGACATTTTTAGTAACTTGAATTCAGCATAAACAAAAAAAGGCAAATGAAGAGATTCTGTCAAGGATGGTTGGATATCGAGAAGCCAGAGCTGACATCAGTTTTGCCATATTAAAGCCAGCCAGCGGCTACTCTCTTGTGCACCAGCCAATTGGTTATAGACAGGCAGGCAGATAGTCAATATAAAACGGGAGGGCCCGAGGGCCAGATCAGTTACCAAGCCTCTGATGGGGCAGGGTGAGCTGAGGCCAGATGGACAGTGATCACACACCTTGTCTGCCTCTCTGACAACCACACCCCTGAGCTGTGCAAACCAAACACATACACACACAAACCCATTACTAAATACACAGGATTTACTTTCTTTTGCTTATCAAGAGTCAGAGCAAAGGACCACAACAGGATATACCCAGCCTGCTCAACACAAACAAACATACCCTTTTAGCAGTTGTGCAATTTGATACACCTCAGACAGACCTGGATCAATAACTAAATAAATCAAAATATACACCGTTGCTTCAGTAGAGGCCTCTACTACACATAGCAAATGTTGCTGAGTAAATAAAAATCCTTATCATACAGTATTCTTATGCCCCCTCTCCTTTATGCAGTGACTCTATACACATACACACACAGGTCCTCTCATTAGCTGCAAATGTAACACATCTATCTAATTCTGCAGTTTGTGGCAGTGCGAATATCAATGCAAATGCACCCTAAAAGGTCTATATTGACATGGCACAGCAAAATGTCTTTGGGGTGGCATTCAAGGCTACCCAAAGTGAGCTAACAAACAGACTACGAAAGTGCTGAATTACTCTTTCGATAATTACAGTGCACTGAGCCCAGCTTCACAGTCCCAGACAGACTGAGTGCCTAAAAATGCAGCGCCAGCGTCCACCACTTTATCCTGATGGGCAGGAGAGTGCCAGCCTCCAAACCACAGTGACGAGAGTTACGGCACCACCCCGTCTCACCGTTCCACAGCCGATCAGCCAACAGCAACACAGGAGATGCACGACCAACCCTCAGGGTGAATGATATAGTTTAACCCCAAATGTCATCGTAAAACAGATGCTGTAAAGCTGGCAGGAGTTGGGATTGAATTTCCATGGGTGTGGGCCTGAGACTGACCCTGTAAAAGCAGCTGACTTCCCAGCAGATGCAATTGCTCGAGCAAGTTCTCTCACACACACGGTGCAGGCTGAAAAGCGCAAATGTCAATGTTGACATAAAAAATGAAGACAAAAAAAACAAAAGAGCTGAAACAATTAGTCAATCATTTAGCAACAATTTTGAAAGTCGATCACAGTCGTTTGGTTCAGTTGTGCAAAACATTCCCATTAGAGAATCTGGAACCAGTAAATATTTGTGCAAGAAACAGACACAAGTAAAGCAAAGCTGCAATGACGGATAAACTGAATAGGCCACAATTGTAACCGGTTTTAGTTTGCCAAATTATGATTTGGTTTTGGACGGATGTCAGGCAATACAAGACATTCGATTAGTCGCCTTTAGGCTCTTTGGATTTGTGATGGGCATTTAATGAGTCCCGTACATGTCACTGCTAAATCATGGTATCAAACAGTTACACATTTCATGTTGTTAACAAACATATGGCATTAGTTTAGCATCAGGCTAGTTGATATGCCTTTTATGAACCAATCAATGTATGCATTGTTAAAATAATCAGTAGATTAACTGATAACAAAAAAGATTGCCAGATGCAGCCGAAAAAGTTTAACTTTTTGCATGATTGAATGCATATTACTTGCCCTTTATTCATTTTGCATGGGCCAAAGAAAGATTAATTCAGGTAATACCAATGTGACCTCTTTTTTTCTCCCTTTAATTTTAAGAAAGTACTTTGAATGTGATGGATTTTAGCTTTAACATCTTCTCCATAATAAATCTAAAAATACCAAAACAATGATGTTTGCCGATAAAGCAGAGACTGATCAGTAAGTACATTCTGTTCTCACAGTATGGGATTGTGGTGGAGGATAGATCTGAACCCTTGACCCCCCCCCCCCCCCCACCCCACACATCCGTAACCATCATAACTCTCACAGCTGTTGCACATGAACCTCCGCTAAGCTGAATCAACAGCAGAAATCGTCAGCCCTTAGATGTATTAATCCAACAGCATATCACACCACTTAAAAGGATGAAGCTGACACTACAGACAGCAGTAGCTAGTTTTTGTTCACAGGCTCGTCCTCTTCGATAAAAATCAAGTCGTTTTGGTGGGCTGGCCCAGGCTGCTGAAATCTGACACGTTATTACAAGCTTGGGAAAAGCTCTCAAGTGGTTGAGAAGAAAGCCTTGATTTGTTTCCCAACATGTGGCATTTCAAAAAGTTGTACTACCACAAATGTTGCAATGTCAACCACCTGCATTTCTCTCATGCTTGAAATAATCAACTGCAGCCACTTCATCAGGCACCACAGGCCTGCCTCAGTCACTAAAGTAGGACAAGACTGAAAAAGACACCAGGTAATAAACTTGAAGCAACCTTGTGAAAAAACATATAGATGGAATAAAACTTTGTGATTTAGCAAAATACAATTAGATAATGATTCAACATAAAATACTATTCTCTTTTGCATAGTGCTTGCAGCTTCCTCTTTAAACCATCTTATCCGATCCCTTGAGACTTGTTTCAAGGTTATAGGATGCAGTGAAATGAGACGACTATTTTGAGCACCTCTTCCAGTTTGCTTTGGCCTTTAGGAAGAGGAAAGGGAAACAGAGGTGTTGACATCGGAAGTGGCTAAAATCACAGGCTGCGTCCCAAATAAGAGGCTTGATCTGTGTGTGGGGCTTACACAGAACCTGAAGGGCTGACAGAACCTGTTCCTACTCCTCTGGAAATGGCCGTCTAGCACCAAGGAGCCACCAAAACTAACTGTTCATTTGGATGGACGAATTTATTTCACGAAACATTAATGCATTGTTTGGGGTCACGAAGGCACAGAGTCCCTATTAAAAGGCTTAAAAACAAACAAACTTTGCATTGTTTCATCAACTTTATACTTTTAATTTTATTAGAATTACTAATAAACATCAATTGGATGATGACATTTTCATAAGTCTGCTACATTTTGCAATACTTGGTTATATCTTTTGTTATATCTAAATTTTAGATTAATTGCTTAGCCCTACTCCAAACCAATAAATATCAAATCCAGTCTCAAAACGAAACACAAAGACCTAAAAGACATACTAACATTCACTTAAATGACCTGCAACAGTAACTGACCAACCAGTGCAAATACCTGGTAGGTAAAACATGATATGTACCAAGTTTATTCATCAATGAGGCTGACCTCAAAATGTTTTGTTTGTTAAGACTTTCCTCCATCCAAGATGGGTGATTTTAAAATCTGCGGCGTCATCTTAATGTTAAGTCTATGAGCTATTGGGGCTTAGCTAGAAAGCCAGAAAAGATGTAAAGCAAAAAGGGAGAGAAACCATTTGCTTGTGTCATTCACACCCAGGTGGCATCAACTCCTCAGCAACAACATCAACACACACGGAAGCTGTAGCATGAGGGTTTTTTTTTGGAGGCGACACCCCCAGTGAGGGCCTGCATGTCAAATATCTTATTGAAGCCAAAGCAAGAGTCACTGCTCCCACACCCAAACACTGCCCACCACACCCAGGCAGGCCAAAACACAAGGATTATGTAATGCATACTCTGAGCCAAAAGCTGAATGATAAACACAACAGCATCCCTCTATCGCTGAGATCTGCAGACGATGCCGTCTGATAGTCTACCTCTGAGCTCGCCCTATTCCTCCCTTCTCTCTTGCAGCTCTGCCAAATCAAGAAAACGATCATTCCATGTGCAGGGATGCAAATATGAAAACAGAGATGACTGTTATCTTGGCAAGAAACAACTGAAAAGGCACTGGAGGACTTGGGTGTGCAGGCAGTAAAATACAGGGTGTTAGATACTTCAAAATTACTTTTCATATCTAGCAACACATCAGTGATGTATGATGTTTGACTTAAGTTTTCAGCTTTTTTTCTTCTTTCAACAAATCTCATATGATATCAAGACATAACATCCTTGACTTCAGGATGCCTCAAATTAAATTAAAAACAGAGCAGAGATCTTTATGATCAGTAGGCTACATTAACAGGGTTTCCAACATATTTCAAACACATGGGATACTTTTTTTGTAGATCTTATTTGCCTCATCACCAGTGTCTAATATCAAACTGTTCCTTGTAATGATGGTGTCTCCACCAATGACCCCTTGGTGGTCCCAGGACCCCAGTTTTGGAACTATTGTTTTAAGAGTTTCTGTGTTTCTTTCAAGCCTCAAGTGGAGTTTTTAAATACCATTTGTCTCTGAGAACAAACACGCTGAATTATCCCAGGTTTAGCGAAAGGCCCGGTTTAGCATCACAGAACAATAGCGGTGCACTGAAGGAGCAGCTCGCTGAGAGAAACACATGAAGCCAGTTCATAAATTGAACCCGATACAACCAAGACGGTGCCAGCTGAGTCTTGTACACCCAAATAAATGCCATGTTGAGAGTCAAAACCACGTTGAAACCACCGCCCCGACCGTTCCGTGCCGTACCATGCTAACGTCCATCATCACATCCAGCCACAAACTCCACACTGCAAAGAGGGCGTCTGGGTTCAAAACAAACCCAGTCTGCTTCATTTAAAATTCACATCAAGAAAAGGAGGCGAGCTTCCCTTACAGTCATTTTGCTGCGAGGCTACTTTGCGGTTAAAAAGGCACAAAGAAACGAGAAGGTGATGCAGCATAACTTAAATTATTTTACTCCCACAGAAACGTTGATTATTCTCTCCGTACGTTACCTTGCTGCTGTCGGAGACTCCCGGAGAAACAAACAGTCCGTCCCTTTCGGTCCTGCGCTGGAGATTTAAAAAAGAAATGCACTAAATGTGTCGACAACGCCGTAAATTTCACAGGGCTAACAATAAACCCGCGCAGGCTGCGGCGAGCGTCCCTCTCCTTGTCCTTCCCTCCACGTTTGAGCGGCGGCAGGCGGCGGCAGGCTTCATGAAGGATGGACTCGGGGCGGGGGGAGTGACCGAGGAGTCCGGCGGCGGCGGAGTGTAGACGGAGCCGCTGCTCATAAAAGAAAATGCAGATTAAATCCCGCGAGCTGTCCAATCGACAGTGCGAGACTGGAGGTTATGCAAAGCAGGAGTGACGTCAAATTCAAACCGAGCTCGAGCCCAGGGGGTCCGGGGCCACCTAGGGGTGCCACGAAGAGTGTCCTGGGGATTTAGGAGCGACTTAATTTAATGAGAATAAATAAATAAATAAATAAATATAAATATATATATATATATATATATATATATATATATATATATATATATATATATATATATATAAATATATATATATATATATATATATATATATATATATATAAATATATATATATATATATATATATATATATATACACACACACACACACACACATATATATAATATAATATATAATATATTTATTATTTTTATTATATCGTCACCCTGTTAAAATAATCGCCTCACTCATTTTTTCAAGTTTTGCAGGAAACACAAAAAACTTCCCCAAAAGTGTAACATATCACATTTATTGATCATTTCACTCAAAAAAGGATGTAACAAGGGATGGCTATTGGCATAGTAATAACACGGTGTGTAAATTAAGTAACTTAAGAGAAATAAATGACTTAGGCAATTTTTTTAACATGCCTTTGTGACTTAAGCAAGATATGGTAACACTTTATTTTGAAGGTGTCTACATAAGAGTCACACAAGCCTGTCAGAAGAAGGCCTAAGTCACATTTTATTTTGCTTTAAGCCATTATCTTAAAGGGCTAAAATCACATAGTCTGATCAACTGAGGATGTAGGAGATTTTACCATAGGTGACCGGCGTCATGAGGAGATGATTTAGGCAAAAAAACAATTTTGACAAAAAATTACATAGGCGATTATTTTAACAGTGTGATGATATATTTGAGTGTATACAAAAGCAAACAGATGTTGTCTTTCGATAGATAGAGACATGCTCATTGTACATTTTGGATTTCAGAAGAACATGTTTACACTCATACATTTAATGTTCAAAAAACACATTATTTCTGACATAAAATAGTGGAGTAGCAATATACTGGTATTGACAATAACTGTTTTTTTAAGTTGATATTATATTAAATAATCCAGTTGAATTTTTATTTTTATCTTCCAGATCTTCATAAGATATCGTCACTATACCATTATTGATACTAAGATTGATTAGTCAGAGTGTTTTTGGACGCATCTTGAATCTTGCATCTGCTCTCTCTGTTTCTCTGCACCATCACTGCAGCCGGGGAATAACTTTATGGGAATCCTGTTGGCTCATTTTAAAGGCACAGTTTGTGAATATTGGCTATGTGCATTTCTCCGTGTTTTGGAGATTTGAGGAGTATTCCTGAAGTTTTATTGCACTTTCATGAAATTTGGGGACTCACAACATAGATATCCTGATTAGATATCACTCCAATAACACAGGATACTACATTTCACATGATGCAACTAATATAGTGTTATTTCTTTTGACCCTTCCAGCCCAGTAAATCCTGATGTGTTTCGACCTCCTATTCCCAGTTAGCAACACATACAAATTTAGTCTCACAGCCCAAGCTGAGATAACCCTGATTACCCTGTTTCTATTTCAGGAGACAGGATAAGACGGGATAAGTATGACAGTTTCACTGCGTCCAAATACTATAATCCTGAAGGTATTGTTATATACAGGAGGGTAGGGCTATGTCTACTGAACTGGCAAACGACAATGGCCAATCCAGAGTGAAACATTGTGATTCATTTTAACTGATTAAATTGTAATAATAATGTGTTTGAATTCAAAATGTCAATAATAATTCATGAATATTCAGGCTTCCTGTACGATCTCACTGCACAAGGCTTATCTGTCTCTCTTCTCTTAGTTCGAACATAAACTGTTTTACTTTGGCCTTGTTTGAACTCGATTTTGAGGAAAAACTGACAGCCATAGTCTCTATCAGTTAATAAAATCAGAATTGGTACTTTTTGAGCACACATTAATGCCATTAGTGCCACTGGTTTAAATCACGATGTTTGGCTCTGAGGTCGATAGTTGTCAGCCATCGCCGATGGACGATAGTATCATCCATTGGCCCAACTTTATTATACTTTATTATTAGCAACAAAACCCAGTTCAAATAGTGTCTTATCAAATAGAAGGCAATGTTGTTATGCACCATGTGTATTTGCCATTTTATATTTCCAACTACTTTTAACATAATTTTATTGTCTTTTCTTTTCTTCCCAAAATTCTCTATTTGGGGGCTGAAGGCATGAATAATAAATAAAGCACTGACACTCCACATACACTCTTTGCCTTTTTCTTCTACCCGTCTGTTTATTTTGGGTGCTTAAGATGAAATTTAGGACACCAAGTTGCATGATTAATATTCTTCCTTCTGCACAGTGACAAAGGGTTTTCTGTACACTGAGATTTGGCTAGTTGGGAGTATGCCTGACTAAAACTGAGTCTTTCAGAAGGACTAAAGTTTAATTTTATCTGCATGTAGTTGAGCTCAGTGTCCACTTCCCTTTAGTACAAGCCCACAATAGCTCCACGTTGAATGCTTTTTTTCTGAGCTGCAGCTGCAGGCTCCACAATAGAAATCAATGAAAAGGCAGAAGACATACAAAGACTATTGCAACTCACAGGGAGAAAAAAAGAGTGAATGGGTTAAGACATCTGACATTAACTGTTGTTTTCTCTAATAAAGCTCAG
This sequence comes from Centropristis striata, assembly GCF_030273125.1. Lineage (NCBI taxonomy): Eukaryota > Metazoa > Chordata > Actinopteri > Perciformes > Serranidae > Centropristis > Centropristis striata. The sequence goes on along the minus strand of NC_081517.1, from coordinate 35,475,878 downwards.
AGACGAGGAGAAAGAATGGAGATATTCAGCAGAAAAAGCCCAGGGCAAAGGGAAATCTAAAACTCCATGACTGAAGGGAGGAATGAAGGCTCACCAGAAATCATCAACCATGGACTCGTCACTGAACACATCCTCAATGTGCCTCAACGAGGAGTGAGAGTGTGTGAGTCATGTCTCTCTATCCCTGGCAGCTGTTTCATCAGCAGCCTGTCAGCCTTTCCAATCGGCGAGGGGCACTGAGCCAGAGCGAGGGGGAAAACCCAACCCAAAACTCTCCCTAAAGTTTCACAAATTCTGAAACTTAAACTTGGTTTGAATACAAACGAGTTGGCTGCAGCATCATTTAAAACCTTGTTTAACCCTTAATAGGGCACTCATTGAAATAATTGCAAATCCCAAATTTCAACCCTAGAGAATATTGGAGGATATTACATACTGCCAGAATGTGTAAAAAAAACATACAGACCTGGGGGAGGGGGGTAATATTTTGAGAAAAAAGTTTACGAGATTAAAGTGGCAAATCTACGAGGAAAAAAATGCGCAGATTTATGAGATTTAAAGTGGTGAATCTCTGAGAAAAAAAGTTGTTTTTTCCCACTTTTTTCTCGTAAATTTGCAACTTTTTTCTCAAAATATTACCTAAAGTTACCAAATATAGTTCCTCGCCTGATAAAGGGTTAAAACAATACATATACAAAATAATAAATTTTGGCAAGCAACCACAGGCAAAAATCATTTTTAATGCACTTCTTCCAAACCAATGGAAAGAAAGCATCCAAAATACACATTGTGGTGTATATTTTAGTTGTACTTTGTCTATTTGCCTGTTGATTTCTTCTAAATGCATTTAAACATTCATTTAATGTAAGTAATAGTCTCACAGTGGTATCTATAAGTTAACAACTTTAACCCTATTCAGCTGTCGCATATTGTAGGAATTATACAATACATATTGTTTTTTAATAGAAGTTTTTCGGTTGTACTCTGAGTCAGAAATATCACTTCAAGTTTCCAGTCTCATTCCTATCTATATTCTGAAGGTTTTTACAGATGTGTTTATTTTTATATCATTCATAGCCTAATTTGTAACATTTTTTCTCAAATTTTTCTGATTTATGGAGTGATCATTTTTTAACCTGCTTTATCCAGTGTTCAGATTTCTGTTCTGGAAATGTTTACAAATGAGTTCATCTTTAATAATATAAAACATAAATTCCAGAAACTTGTAATACAAAAAAAAACATTTTCTTTATGTAAGTAATCACGAAGCTTCATGGTGATTTCTATTGGTTAAAACATTTACCCTATTCACCTGTAGCACTCCCCTTAATGCAAATCTGAACCCGGAAACCACATTCTTGCCACAGGATGCTGCCTCCTGGGTGTGAATCCACCAGTCAGTAAACCATTTCAGACTCCTTTTTTTATTTGACTAAACTCAGCACTAATGGTGTCCATTATTATATCACAGAGCTGAAAAAGCTAATAAATCCCCTCACATCCTGTCCATCCATTTCAGATTGCTTCATAATGTTGTTACACAGGGGCGTGACTCAGCGCTGGTCTCTAGTAGAAATCCTTAACAGAATTAGGATAGACTGATAATCTACAGGGCATTTATACACAGACTTAGTTTCTTTTAAATCTGTTTCTTTAGTGTGGTCTGTTGGCCACCCATCTGCCCAAACACCTTGTAGTGTAGCGACAGCTGCACACACTGCCAGTGGCACAAAACACACACACACTCTGCAAGCCCACACACAGACCGTTAGCCAAACACAAACTCTGGTGGCTGCAGATTTAGTGAGTCAGTACATAAGATATGTAACAGGAAAAGGAAACTGCTGTGGCTGCTGCTACAGGCCTGCAGTTTTGATCTGAGCTGCTTTGTTAATATAAAAAGCACAGAACTTCAAACAGAGAGCCACAAGTGACAGGATTTCAATTCAAGCTGAGATCAAACTGGCATCAACAGAGCACCACGCCCAACATCAGCACACTGAAACTACAGCTGATAGACCATTAACAGCTTCAGGAGCTAGACATTCCCTTAAGGCTTTCATTGTGCATCAAAAGAAATGAGAAAAAGTGCTCCTGCATACACATACATCACGTTAGAAGAACTAGAATAACGGCCTTGTAGTTTCCCTTGACCTCTGACCTCCAAAACAAGTGGACATTGTGCCAAATTTCAAGAATTCCCTCCAGCTATTCCTCAGATATCTATGGATGTATAAAGAAAACTGGATACAGTGTTGGAGGCAGTGCCCTGTTCATTCCTATGAAAGTTGCTCAGTGGCACATGAAGCCAAAAAAATGTGGACTTTTCTGTATAAAATTTAAGCAAGAGCACTAGTCTTTCCTTTAACCCTTCTAGTCTCAGGCTTACATGAACTGAGAAAGGAAAATAACTCTGGATTGAACTGGATTTGGCTTTTAGTGAATTCTACAACTTTTAGGAACTGATGATTTAAATAAATTAAATAAGTGCTATTTAAGAGTTTGTATTGCTGATTTACAGACATCTTCTCCGCAGTGTAAGTCTAGTAAAAGTCTTTTTGGGCCTCATGGTATCAAGAGAAGTCATAATTCCACGGTTTGCCCACTATCAAATTGGCTTCAAAGCCCGGGGCTGTTCCTGGGTTAGGGAATTTGCAATCATGCCCTCAGGTAGGTGGTATTTTCTTTTTTATAATAAATATTTTTTTACTATGGACAGGCTGACTGTGAAAGTGAATTGCCCTTCTGGGACTAATAAAGTATTCTGAATCTTGACTCTGAACACCAAAGGTATATCAGTTCATCCTTGAGTTTAATGGGCATTAGTGCCAAATTGTAAGAAATTCCAACAAGGTGTCCCCGAGATATCTTCACAAGAACGGGACATATGTACAGCCTGAAAACATAATGCATCCAGCCACCAATCATCTGTGTAGACTAGAGGCATAAAAACTGTGTCAACTGGCAATTCTTTATTCTAAGAAAAATGATGCAACACTTTTATGAGGTGCATTCAACTATGAATCCTACGTCTCCTTTCCCTCTCACACAGTCTGACATGAACCATCAAGGCATCGTTAGAGCAGTACATAATGTATGATGATATTAGGTTAAGTGGGTGGAAGACAAAGATGTGCTACATCAGCTGCCAAGCCTCACTTGGGAAGTTCAATAACCAGGAAATGAGCTCATCATATCGGACTGTTCTGAGAAAAAAAAAGAAAAAAAAAGTCCACAGTTGTATTTTCCCCTCTCTGAAAGCTCTGAGCAAGAACATGCAGGTTACTCACAACAGTTGTTTGTATGGCAAGGCCCTCATCATTTAATCATTTGTCAAAATCTTTATTCTTGATATCAACATATAATTTCTTACTAGTTGAAATGTTACAATGTACAAATAGTAAACTTTTACCGTTGGCTTCTATTCAAAAACAAGTACAGATCATTATTACATTTCTTTACATGTTGTAATTCCAAGTCAGCATATCCATAATGTCATCTTGACTAGTTGAAATTCTAATGAATGATATCTAAAACTCAATTCTCACTAGTTAAATGTCAAGTCTTAATAATGGCAATGTTCACTGGATATGATAGATTGTTTTTACATTGCTGACATCATAAATGTAACTCTAGATATCTTACAGTAAATTCTGACTGGCCACATGCATTTTTTGACATGCTCGATATGTTGCTGCAAGTAGAAAATGATATTCGTAGTAGAAAGAATTATATTTGAGATATCTACAGTTCCTTTTCTAACTAGTCGGATACAAATTTTACACAATGAAAAAGGAATTTTCACTGGAGATAGTTTTATGGAAATGTATATGGTAATTAAAACGTTGACACCCACATATTTGATTTTGTTGATATGTCAGACAGATCAGAAATGCAACTGTTAATATCTGAAATGGGAAATTCTTGAACATGTTGAAATGAAATTCTAGATATCTGTAATCATTTTTGTCACATGTGAAAAATGGAATGACATCTATGATCAATTCAGAAATATATTTGTAAATCAGTTTTGAGCAATTTCTACATGTGATAATATACTTTGTTGCACGTTAAAATTGGAACAAGTGAAATAAACATTTTAACTAGTGAAAACCACTTTTTTACATGCCATTTTGACTGAAAAACTAAAACTTTGATTTGAAAACTAAATCGTTACTAGGCAGTACTACTGATTACATGTTAAAAGGGGTTGGCATAGTGTATATATATATATATATATATATATATATATTCTTCACAAAATAAACTTGTAGTGATTCAGCAGTGTAGCATGGATCACTAACCAGACACATGAACTCCCCCTTTTGACAATTCTGAGGAACTGCACCTGAAGTTATTAACTGTAGAGCAAATTAGATTGGGATACAAAAATGAAACATAACTTAGTTTTAATATCAAAGAGGATTTTGGGAACTTTAATCAGTTGGCAACACATATATGACATCAAATAGATTACTTCAGGACAACTCATGTTTGTTTTTTTCAAGTACAGTTCAAGTGCAGATAATTTGTATAAAAAACAAAAAAGGTAGGAAAAGGTACCATTAGGTAACACTAGATAATATGTACATGAATGACATAATTTAAACTTAAGGCCACTGATACATTTGACACACGTTTGCAGCAGATTTAGCTTAAATGTCACACTGCTGGTTTATTAGACAGATATGACAAAATACTGTCACCTCACACCCCCATTAACCGGTTCCTGCTCTTTCTTCATTAAAGTAAAGTATTTTCCTAAAAAAACAACAACAAAAAAACAGTCCAGACTGTGAGACTCCTTTAGATATTGTGCGTTTTGTGTGTTACAAAGAAAAAGAAAATCCAGCTTGTACTAATGATCCAGTCACTGGGTTACAGTTTTAGACAAAGACATCATTATGAAGACAGCACACTGACTAAAAAGCATGATTCAGTACGACAGGACATTATTACGGAGCTATAAATATGTTTCTACTATCATTTAGTTGCATTCTGGTTATCTACCCTAAATGCTGCCTCACTTTGTCGACACGATTCATTTTTGTAGTCATTTTTGTAGACGGCCATCAGTGTCGTATATAAAGGAGTACAGTTTTACCTTCCAATGGATTCACATACTTTGGCATCATTAATAAAGAAACATGCATTTGGGTCTGGAGGACAGCCTCCTTGTTGTAGCAAACCACAGGCGCTGCTGAGTGCTTCATTAGTGACATCATATTGATCAGATAAATACAATACAGCACACAATCTACAACAGCAGTATTCTCACATCTGAAGGCAGCATTGTGCTTGTGCAGCAGCTGAAGAAGCTGTTTGAAACGTTATACTGAAGGTGCAGCTTGTGGGAGAGAAAACAAATCAATTGCACACCTGAAACCTCACACCGTACGACTGTTTGTGGTCCCGTTTGCCAACATTTTTGTCTGGCAGCAATCTCCCTGACTGTCTCAAAAAAGACAGACTACTATAAGGTGGATTTCCTTCTTTCTGTACGAATGTATATGTCGTTATGTGGATTCAATCATAATTAAGACCAGTGGTGAGTCCATGTCTGTCAGGAATAGTCACTTTAGAGACCTATGTGCCAATTGGTAGAGAATGCAGTCAGGGTGAAATACTCTTGTCTTAAAAAAATCAAGTCCACCCCTGATGCTGCAAATATGGTCACTCACTGATTTTAATATTTTATCCTTGGATTGTATTATTCTGTGAATTTGATTTCCATCTATTGGTATCTGTTTTATTTTGTATCTTATTTTACTATTATCATGAAGTGTGTTTTATTTTTCATAATTTTCCATTCATTATGGCATTCAATCCTTGTTTTATGTATATTGATATTGTGTAATTTCCTAATTGTGATACACTTTGTGCTACAAAAGTTTCTTCTTCTTCATCATCTTATTATTTGATTCCAGTGTCTTCTGCTCTTCTGTTTTTGGAGAAATTAATGTTTGTTGTGTGTGTGTGTGCGTTGCTGGACATGTTTTGTGAGATGTACAAGTGCCCTGTCCTCAAGAGGTAAACTATTTTGAAATACTATTAAATGAAAAAAAAAAAAACAAGAACATAAAAACATTCAGCACCAGGTACGCACTCCTGCAGTCCTCATCATGGCGCCTGTATCCACTTAGTCAATAAGACGATACGTCCTGCTCCTGGTTCAACGTTGTACATCATTAAATATATTAGAAAAGTTTCTTTTAAAAAGCCAACACGGAACAGAGAAGTGTCTGTACACTAGTCATCCATGATGCTGAGTCCTGTCAATAAAGAGGAAAGGCCTATTCCCGCCTTCGGTTTCTTCTTCATTAACAGGAAAGATAAGCACTCCAATAAGAAGAAGACTGCTGTTATACATTACTTCTACAGAGTGCTGGTCCAGCTGACGGTGACGCCTTCTACACATGAGTGCTGAGGTTTGACCCAGATACAGCTTATTGGGAGGAGACACTGTGCGTCAGGAGTGTGCAGTGTGTCCCTGTGGTCAGCAGGGGGGGATGGTGAGGCTTCTGAGGTCACTGAGGTCCACTTCAGTTCACCAGAAGGACGTCCTCGTATGTCGTCGTTCTGGAGAAATTCAAAGAAAAATGTTGTGATCTTCTGTAGCAACAAGATTTTACGTAATAAGCCTATATTCCTACTGTAAAGACACATAATGGTCATATTTAAAGAAACATACTTCAAAATTATTTTTTGAAAATGGACACGTTGGAGACATGCAACATTTTTAAAATCTCATTTTCACTTCTCATTCTCACTCTACCTTAAAATACTGAAAATAACCTATGTTGTCATCTTTTAAAAACAGATCAGTAGTGATACAAAATAGCAAATGTGTGAAGAGAGGGGGTGGTTTTATACAGGAAATGTCACGGAGCAGAATCTACTGGAAGATACTGCAGTTATATCGTGTGCATCTTAACCACTAGATTACCTGACGAATCGAAACTAAAATGTCTCTTACTTTCATTTTAAATGTACTCTTTCAATTTTTCATATATTGTTTGTTTATTTGTTTTGGCTTGGAAAGGACAGTTACAGATACAGTTGGATAGTTAAAATAAAACCTCCACGTTTCTGCTCCAACAGAGCTTCATCCCTATTAGAGCATGACTGTGCCGTACTATAATCAGAATAAATACCACACATAAACCCTTACATGTACATAAATAAATTGAATAAATTGAATAAATAAAGTGACAAAAAGTAACACAGAGACACACATAAAACATACATTTTTAAATATAAATAGTTTAATAATAAATAATAAATGAGGAGAATAAAAGGATAAAATGAAAGAGTAAGTACACTACCAGTCAAAAGATTGCCCACACCTTCTCATTCAATAGTTAAAAAAAAAAGTATTATTATTTTCAACTTTGTAGATTAATACTGAAGACATACTATGAAAGAACGCATACATTATGTAGTAAAAAAAAGAAAACGTGTAAAAACAAACGAGAATATGTTTTATATTTTAGATTCTTCACAGAATCCACCTCTTGCTTTGATGACAATTTTGCACACTTCTGTTATTCTCTCAGATTCAGAGCTGCTCTCCTGGAATGGTTTTATATAAAGAGGTGCACCTTGTCAAAAGTTGATTTATGGAATCTCTTGCCTTCTTAATGTGTTTGAGACCATTAAAGCAAAAGGTGGATACTTTAAAAAATTAAAAATATAAAACAAATTCTGGTTTGTTTCACACTTTTTGTTTACTACATAATTCCATGTGTTCCATAATAGTTGTGATTTTTAAAAATATTAATCTACAATGTTGAAAAAAATAAAAAAAATCAACAAAAACATGAATGAGAAGGTCTTTCCAAACTTTTGACTGGTAGTGTATATCTTGAGATGAGATGAGATGAGATGAGAACTTTATTGTCATTGAACAGAGTAACAAGTACTTGTGGATTTGGTTTTCTTCAGTTTCTCAAAAGAAAGGCTTGGCCTGTTGAAACCCTTTCAAAAGTCCCTAGAACTCATAAATGCCTGATATACCCAGGATGCTCACACAATGTATTTTCCCTTCTTTCCTTTGCTTCAACCTGCTGACGTATTGTTTAGATAAACTTAGATATAACTCTCCTCCTCACCTGTCACAGCAGCAGAAAAAGGAGCACGGCGAGGTCTCCAGACCCCTGAACTTCCCAGAGTTCGGAGCGTCTGTACACTCTGCTATGAAGGCATGCAGGTCTGTGATGTGGATGGGTTCTTGTGTTTGGTGCTGTGGAAATCAAAGAGTACACATTATTGTTGTTTTATCCTTTCTATTTTGGAGGTCAGAAAAACAGAAATGATAATCTGGTTGAATATGTTTTCTACCTTGATGGTCTCGTAGGCCCCTGTGATGAGAGCAATAAACAGCGACAGCACCATGTAGATGAAGAGGGAGATGAAGGTGTACAGGTAAACCTGGCTGAACAGCCACACCAGTGTGCTGCTCTCCTGCATCTCCGCGAATGTCACAAACATGTCGTCCCCGTTAATGAGGGAGAACAGACACTCTGACACCATGGACAGAGAACGGAACTGAGGGACAGAAAACAGAAAGCTCAATCAAACTTATGCAAACTGACATTGTTTATATGTTACGCCAAGCTTTGAGTTACAGTTATTAATGCTCCACGGCAAGAGGTATCTTTACTCTTTAAACTAAAGAAATCTGACTTCAGCAATAATGATACACCAAATCAAGACGTCTACTAGAGGAAGAGAGGGACAGCAGCTATGAGTGAGTCATACTTTTTTTTTTTGGTTTAAATTTCACTGAGTCAGTTTCTGTGGGTGGAGAAGTTTCATGTCCACAAAGAGTTTCTTAGAAGGTTGGTGGTTTCACCTCGGTTTTTGAGAATGGGGACACTCATATGAGTCAGGCCAATTAAGACAGGTGTATTTTTATATATTTCAAAAGAGAGCCATAAAGATTTAAAGCAATACTACTTCTTAAGAACCAATGAACACAGTGTTTTAAGATTCAACCTCTGCATTTAACCCATCCTTTTTACGCACCAGTGAACACACCATGGTTAGGAGCAGCGGCAACAAATTTCTGCAACCCAGGGAGCAGTGCGGGGGGGTGGTTAGGTCTGTCACTCAAGGGCACTTCAGTCCTTGACTGACCTAAGTTTTATTGAAGTTTAAAATGTTGCGGATTATGTGTAAAGTAAAAAAATAACTACCTGTAATTATCTAAAAGTTGTTTAAAACATGCAATTTGTGCATTTAAAAGGTTAAGCATTGATGAAAACAGTGTTACTCACTATGTAGGTTTAAAAAAATAAAAAAAATAAAAAAGTGTGTTAAAATAAACAGCTAAATGTGTATTTTTTATGTTTCATTTCCACTAGTCTGAAAGAAAACATGTTATGGAAGAAAAATAGCCCAAAATCTCAAAATTTACCAGTGCCTGTCACAAGAAACAAGTGCACATTTACTCCTTGCCTACAAAAGTTTCAGTTGTGTTCACCTTGACGTGGTATGGTCCCAGGACAATCCAGCCACAGAAGCAGTAGCCCAAATAAATGACAGCCACACAGCAGCAGAACCGAATCACATTGGGGAACGCTGCTCGAAGTGTCACGATCAGGATCTGTGGAAGTCACAGAGACATTAGACTGATCAAATTACAACCTGAGAGAGAGAGAGCACAGACTTGATTAACAGGAATTTATTACATCACATCATCCCATAAAGAGGAGCATTTTCTCACCTTTTGACAAGTTATTAAATCAACAGGATCTTAACATTATCAGTTGATAGCACACCAGTGTGTCTGTGACTTACGTTGTATTTCTGGAAGAATGTGAGGTAGCGAATGACTCCGACCCACACTAAGAGTGTTGAGGTTCCCAACAGGATACCGCACAAGTCATACGAGGACATATTCTGTCAGGGGATAACAAGGGACACTTAGAAGCGGCTTACATTACATGCAACTAACAGCAAGGAAAAACTATATTACAGATATCGTCATTTATAGGGATAGTTTAGATAACTTTAAGTGAGACTGTATGCTCTATTTATCCATAGTCAGTGTGGTCTGTATGCCACCTGTGTGGAGAACTTCTGAGGACGGGGGCAGCAGCAAAATATATTTTAACCATCTAAAAAAATCTGTTGAAGTTTACACAATATTTAGAATACTTTCACTGCTTTACTTCACTGTCAGACAGCCATTTCCAATAAGAAACTGAAGTCATAATATCCACTTATGTTCACCAAATTCCACTGACAAAAGCAGTACTTTTACTTCGTAGAGCATGGGGATTGCTGCGTTGATTGTTATGTGTGACTTTGGTGAATCTGAACTAACCTTTGAAAAACCAAAGTCACACAATAACACAAACTAACTCACTGAGTGAAGCAGCGGTCAACCATCAATCCCTGTGTTCTGCAAAGAAAAATGACTGTTTTTCTTTAATGGAGTCTGGTGGCATTGAATAGAGCCTCCATAAAGGCTTCGGTTTCATGTCGGAAAGTTTCAGTTTCATGCTGAAGACAAGGTAAAAGTGGTGAAAATATTCTAAATATGGCGTAAACTTAAACTAATACAGATCTTTTTGAAGGATAAAATATGTTTTGCTGCAGCACACTGCAGCTCCTGGCTGCTTCTACAAAGTGGGGTGTGCTGACTGCCATCCACTGCAGGTAAATCACTGACTATAGATAAGTGCCTCATACAACCCTACTTAAAAAAATCCAAACTATCCCTTTAAGAGCCTGGTGGTAAACTGGACACACCTTAGACTCAATGCCGATTTTGATGATGCTGCCAGTGATGGTGAGGATATCGCTGATGATAAGGAGGATGTACCACCCGTTAATGAACTCCAGCCGGTCTCCCCAGCACACTTTACGATCCAGAGTGTCCTTAAAAAACTGCACAAACTCCTGTTAAACACACAGAGACCATCAGAGGGGAATTAGCTAGGGGTTCACATCTAGTAAAAGCTGCATTGACTGGACATTCATATACAGTAAACACACTTTTACAAAAAAAACAAAAAACAGATTATAGTTATATCCTCCATTTTCCTTGTAAAGCATGATTCTGCATGGACTGGTGAGTGTAATTCTGTTATTCAAAGATAATTCTGTTGTTTGTTTACTGACTTTAGTTGTCAAAGACTTATTGTACCTGTTGCAGCATGATGCCTCGCAGTATGGAGCGTCCACACAGCACCAGTGACAGCGTGCACACCAAAGCCACAGCGACATCAAACGCGACGCGTGTGTAGTTCTCAGCTGGATGTTAAAAGGGAGGAAGCAGAGCTGTTAGCAGTGTTTCAGATAGATCTAGTAGTATAATACTACTGCTAAGTATTGGTGGTAGTGTATTAATTAAAAATTTACTTCACGCAATAACAATTCCTCTTAAATCAGTAATAACAAATGAAAGCAACTTTTAATATAGCTTTCCTCAGGCTCTTTAACATATTTGCTTGCTACTGGTTCATTGTCATGTTTCACTTGCTGCTATGAGTGTCATGTTACTTGCAGTATCACGTCCGTCCACTCACTCATCTCACCATGTCCAGAGACACTTGGGTCTTTACATTCCTTTATTGATGCCTCATTTTCCAAACGGATCTTCACCTTGCCGCTATGAGCCCTGTTGTCCAGGACTATCTGCAGGAGAAAAAAGACACTTCATATCATTTGAAACTGTAGTATTTCAGAAAACAAAGTTTGTGTAATGAAATCTAAGCAGAGATGTCCTTAGCCTTGTTTCCATCAACAAAGATTTGCATGAGAAAAACTTGATGAAAACACCAAAATTCTAAATAAACTTTTGGAAATGAAAAGTTTTTACGCTCGCTTGAAGGTGTTTTTGTCTTTTTTTCGAAACATAGTTAATTCTGATGTAGTGAACATTTAACTCAAGCAGTTTCTGGTCAAGACGAGCTGACCTGAAAGAACAATTATAAGTTGCCCGATTTAATTTAATTCCTGAAGACATATTTTCTCTCATGACTGGCCAAAGTTGTCCGATAGCAACCTATTTTTTAAATTACTTTTTTTCTCTCTTCCTCAATCTCTTCTTCTACTACTGTTTACTGAAGGATTAGCCTACAGCAAAACATTACACTGCAATCTTCTGACCAAAGTACGTTTATTCAGCTTTGTTTATTCACTCTAAATCAGTTGATGGAAACGTCCCTTACCCAAATTTTGTGACATTTTAAAATTTGATTCGACTTCAATGGAAACGCGGCTACCGTTTCTTTCAAATTGGGCCGCAGCTACCATTGAGAACAAAGGGTTCATGTTTTTTGTAATATTTGTAGAAATTTGAAAAGTTTACCATCTGAATGATCCGCCGGCCAAACGGCAGACCTGACTGACATCAGTTTTAAAGTCAGCCAATAATCAAGATTCGCATCTTAAATAGGAATATTTAGCAATAAATTCTATAAACAAAGAAACGTGGCTAAAAACATGGCACCCAACTGCGTGGCTCCCTTCACTAATGCAAAAGAGATCTGCCTTCTGGAAGAAGACACCAACCACAATACTCTTTTTTGATGAATAAATCGAATCCTGATCATATGTATACTTGTTTAAAAGTCAAGAGTTTTGCTTACCGTTATGTAGAAAGTGTAGCAGTCTGGGATCTCATTGTTGATGATGGTCTGTATATTGATCGCCTTCAACTGGAACTCTATTGTGACGTTAATGAGCCTTGAAAATAAATACAGATGATACACAAACATAAACACGCAGGTAGAGACACTTTGCATACCTCTGTGTGTGTTTTTGAACCAAAGCCTGTTTTGGTGTTCTTGTATACATGCTTTAGTGTGCGTGTGCAGCAAAGATAAGAGGCTTGTTGACAGTCATCATCAGATACTGCAGTGGTGAGTCTCGCCACTGTAGGCCAAATGAGGAGAAAGCCAAAGCCATGTGAAAAATTAAGCCTTACTTGTGGAACTTGAGTGTAAAGTTCTTGTAGCTGCTTGTGAGCGGAGCTGGAGGGACGGCCAGCGGGTCCACACCTACACAGTCTGAGATGAGTGGAGAACAGACAGAGAATAGCCATGTTAAGTGAATACTGAAATATACTGGAGAGAGAGAGAGAGAGAGAGAGAGAGAGAGAGAGAGAGAGAGAGAGAGAGAGAGAGAGAGAGAGAGAGAGATGAATAACAGAATTATAATTTATTGTAAATATTGCTTTCCTTATCTTGTTATCTTTTTTCTGATGCTTGCTTTGGCAATATATACATTGTTATGTCATGCCAATAAAGCCAATTGAATTGAATTGAATTGAATTGAAATTGAATTGAGAGAGAGAGAGAGAGAGAGAGAGAGAGAGAGAGAGAGAGAGAGAGAGAGAGAGAGAGAGAGAGAGAGAGAGAGAGAGAGAGAGAGAGAGAGAGAGAGAGAGAGAGAGAGAGAGAGAGAGAGAGAGAGAGAGAGAGAGGAACAGGATGTCCTTTTTTTTTATATATAGTGAGTACAGAGTTACAAAAACAACATTTTATTATAATTTGATGTGGCAAGTCACAAAGTGGCATTTGACATCCATGTGATACCAGTTGAAGAAAGATTTTAAAATGTGGTTATTTCCACCATTTCTTACTTCCTCTTAATTTTAACACACAGAGAAGAGGAAGTAAGAAACTCAAAGGATTTGCAGCAACTTCTCTGTTCTCAAAAGATGAGTTGACATAAAATGATTTACGGGACGAAAACATATGACAGTAAGTTGGACTACAAAAAAAAATACATATCCATATTTCTGAAGAGACTGTTGCTGTAAGAGCAAGACCAATATATAGGTTGGTTATTAACGTCCAGTATTGGCCTATCATAGACATACCAGTATCTATCAGTATCTGTGTGTGTGTTGTCCCATATGCATAGATATTGAAACCGTTTTTTTTAAAGAAGATATAATGCAGGAAACAATGCTTGGTGTGATATAGAAATGGTGTCATCATCATGCAGTTTGCCCAGCAGAGTGCTGGATGAATAAAATGTTCAGCCATCATCTACAGATGGATGAATAACAACAACAGCAAACGTGCAACAAAGTGTGGGAAACCTTCTCCAAAGATGGTGCTGTAGTTGACCATGCAAATTTTATGTACAATGCATAATAATGTTAAATATTCCTTAAAAAAGTTATTTGTTTAAGGAAGGAAGCTACCGTCTAGCTAACTTGCCAGTCATATTGGTGCAAAATCGATGCACAATCCAAACAAAAAAGGTATTTTTTATTCCACCTCAATAAGCAATAAAATCATTTTTATATCCATAAAATGTATTTTTAAATCACTTTATTCAAATTGTTGGCTTTTTTAGTAGGTAGCTGTGTGATAAAGGGAATAAGGCACAGTGAGTCATCATCATGTCAGGGTTTATCTCACAATATTGACTCACTCGCAGTACATCATCCCTTCCTTACCACCCCTTCTTTGATGGTAAAAGCTACTCTACAAAGAACATTACCTATGTGAAGCCAATATAAAAAACATTAAAATGCCTGAACCGATACTTAACATTTACATGCATCCAGAGATTACATTACATTACATTACATGTCATTTAGCAGACGCTTTTGTCCAAAGCGACTTACAATAAGTGCATTCAACCTGAAGGTACTAGACATAGACCACAGGAATCAAGTAAGTACATAACTTTAAGAGCTAACTGTCATCGCTACAGGAGTGCTATATGTTAAAGAAGAAAAGAATAGAAATTTTTTTTTTTTTTTTAAATATATGTGTTAGGTGACCATGGCTTAACCGAGGTATTGTTGGAAGAGATAGGTCTTCAGCCTGCGGCGGAAGATGTACAGGCTGTCTGAGGTCCTGATGTCGGTAGGGAGCTCGTTCCACCATTTGGGAGCCAAGACAGAGAAAAGTCTGGAGGAGGTTTTGAGGCGAGTTGACCCACGGAGGGTGGGAGTCGCCAGTTGTTTGGCTGATGCAGAGCGGAGAGGACGGGCAGGGGTGTAGAGTTTGACAAGGTCCTGGATGTAAGTAGGACCTGAACCGTTAGCAGCAGAGTACGCCAGAGCTAGAGTCTTGAAGCGTATCCGCGCAGCCACTGGTAGCCAGTGGAGGGAGCGGAGGAGGGGTGTTTAAAATATGAATAACTGGACCCCTGCAAAGGTACAATCTACAGAGGTGCATTGCACTGACAAAAGGAAAGAATTGTCGTCCTTATCACGTAATTATGACCTCCGTATCTCGTAATTGTGACTCACTATCTCATTATTACCAAGTCATGTGTTACACCAAACATCAGGTTGTATGACCTGATTAAGTGCAGTGGTAAACTGCTATAGTGCCACTGTAAATGTATTTTTTCCAGACTCATGACTTTGCACCCATGGAGCATTTCATACTGTATTTGCTGCTCTTGAAGGAACACAGGTCA
The DNA here is from genome assembly GCF_030273125.1 of Centropristis striata. Taxonomy (NCBI): domain Eukaryota; kingdom Metazoa; phylum Chordata; class Actinopteri; order Perciformes; family Serranidae; genus Centropristis; species Centropristis striata. The sequence continues at coordinate 35,460,476 of NC_081517.1, read as the reverse complement.
CAGTGTACCATGGACCTTGAATTCGAACTCTCGCTTTATAGTTGTTGTCTCAAACATATTATACTGTGGCACAGGGCAAATTTGCACTTCTTTATACGTCCAGAGGAAGTCATACTGTAGTCTATATTCTCTCTATATAGATATATCTTATATTTATATAGAAGGCTCAGGTTTTTTATTGTATACTGTATTGAGGTTTTCTTCTTTTTGTTGTGTTCATTTTTTGTAATGATAGAAATAATAAAGAAAGAAAAGTAAGATTGAGAAAATGTTATCCTTTCAATACATTTTATTTTAAAGCAATTGTTTATGTAAAATAAAAATAAGGGTTGCACTGTTATGACTGTTGTTATTTTTTCACCTCATAATATCAATAAAATGTGATATAAAAGCCAATACAAGACTGGCATGGCATGCATCCTCAAAAAGTGTTTATTTCTAGTATAAAAGGGAAGCAGGCACTGCTTTTTTTTTAGTGTTTTGGTGTTTTTCTGTGTTTTTTAGTGACCAGGTTATGACCTGCTTTGGTTAACACACAGCAGCAGAAATATTCACAACTGTGTATAACTGCACTTTGATGTGCTCGTTGTACTGACTCCAGCAAATTAAATGTGAACAAAAAGAACAAAAAACCAAGAACTCAAAATCTCAGAGAGAGTTGATCACAGCTTTGTAGCACTGTTGATGCAATGCAATGTTAGTAGAATGACAGGACAGCAATATCTCCTTCACGCTGCACCGTGAAGTTCATGTACCTGTTATGACGTGAGGGTCTATACTGAACGTGTCATTGGCTGGGTCGATGCTTCCCTTCTTGTAGTACTGCTGGCAGAGGGAGAGCGCGCTGTTGTTAAAACCAACACCGTAGACGTATGCGTATCGTCCCACTGTGGTCTCTGGTAAGGCCAGATACTATGGAGAGGATCACAGGAGAAGATTTAATTAACTGGGCAGGGGGTCAAAACAGTATATAAATCTAATCTAAGTCTAAGTCAAAATCTATAAGTACCTAATAGTTTTTGTGGGGCCATGACAAAAAGTTCTCACAGTCTGAGCTCAAAATAGTTTTATTCCTTAGCACTTGAGTGTGAATGATTTTAGACTGGTGAATATGATTTCTTTATTTGTCATTGTGCTGTACTGTGTTTATCTGTGCTTCTTTTACATGTGAACTTGGACTACCTGCTCTAGTCTGTACAGCGTTTGAGTTGTTTTTTAAATGTATTTTATAAATAAATTTAACTTGATAACCCAACTCACATTTTAATTTTTGTTTTTCACTACATTTTTCAATTAAGAAAAATATATTATGCATTTATTCTCAACAAATCATGACTTCATTCTCTTGCTGAAACACATTAGATAGTCCAGAGGTTTATAAATTTACATTTACATTTAGTCATTTAGCAGACGCTTTTATCCAAAGCGACTTACAGGAAGAGTAAAAACAAACAATCAAGGTATAGTGCAATAATAATTAGTGCATCAATAAGTGCTAGTGACAATTCTTTGAGGAGTAGAATTATCGTGTGGTGCTAGGAAGAAGATGCTCTCTGAAGAGCTGGGTCTTCAGGAGAAAATGAATTTAAACAAATTAATGTATAATTGATGTGTGAAACTAGGTGCCACATGCACATTTAAAGAAGTTACTTACCAAAAAAAAGACATGATTAAAAATGAAGACATAAGTTAATCATGCCCACATGTGTTGTCCTAGAAGGCATTGTATTAATTAATTCGTTGAGCTACAGGTGAATAAAAATTTGAAGGCAGAATCATACAGAATTTCAAAGAGCCATACAGCATTATGTATTTCTTTATATTTCTATATTTTGAATTGTAACTTGAAGCCTGAATTTGGTGTTTTTATCTTAATAAATATAGACATTTCCACCATAAATTGCTGCATGAATGCATGGAAAAAAGTGTTTGTTTCTCTCTCTCTCAAAGATTCTAACCTGTTCCACGGCATAGAAGATGTGGTCGTAGACATCGTTCTGCGTGTAAACAGCAAAGGAGTCGTCTGTGGACTCATCATAGTCTTTGAGGAAGAGGTGCTTGAAGGTCATAGTGTTCTCCTCCTTAAAGGTCACCACCACCTGGTTACTGAGGCCAAAAAGCACCAACTGCGCAAAGAGAAAGGGGAGAGTGAGACATGTCGGGAGGAGGAACAGCGGAGACAAAGAAAAACCCTGAGGCGGTGTGTTCCAGGTGCAACCTCTGAGGCTGCAGGCTTTGTGTTTAAGAACAGAGCTGTAATTCATGGCTCACTTATCACCTAAATAGAACATTCCCTGTGTGATTTTGCACTTCATAAATCACCAACAGGTCCCACTCAGGAAATATAGACAGATAGAGGTGTACACAGATAAATAAAGGATGACTGTATAGATTTCTGAGTGCAAACTTAATCTGCGTTGAGATGAGAACATTGCTGCCCCTTCCACTACCACATGAAACAATTTACTAAAGCATGTGTCCTGGAGGATTAATGACATTTTGGGATGACTGCAGCCTGCGTGCACAAGGCTGATTTTTTTTTTTTTTTAACTTTTTTATTTATTTTATTTTTAGGTTTTTACAAAGTTTAGTGTTTGGTTATCGGTGGGCAGTCGTTAAGTTGAAGAAAAACATTTTAAATCAGTGTGCTGCAGACAGAGTGCAGATCTACTTAAGCAAACAGGGAAATGCAGACAATAAAAAGTGGTAAATAAGTGTTAATTTAAGTTCAGCAATTTTGTGTCTCATTTGAAATTGTTGTTTATTGTTTTGTAGTTTGCAAAAACAAGAAAAGCAAAAGAAACCCCAAAAACATGACATATATCTGACATTGGCTGCCCTTGTTTCTAAATTTCAGCATTAGTCATTGAAAAGCCCCATATAGTTCAGCAACTATATTATACCTTCATTGTAATTGTTAAATAGTTTTTCTCTTATAATATTCTGAGTGATAATCACCATAGATTTGTATATTTGTGTCATTTCCCCTGTACTTTAGCTTCACACTTTCATGCTATTAACTGGAATTGGTCAGTTCACACTGAGCCAGAAATTACACTATATATTATATATATATATTCACCTAAATCAAATTGGACAGGAAAGAAAGTGTACATGTAAAGACAGATTGTCAGTACAGAGAGACAAATAATATTGTGGTGCCACACAAAAGAGCAATACAGGATTGAGATGCAATGTGCGATGTACCTGAGCTGTGACCACAAAGATCTTGAGCAGCTGCAGGATCAGCTTGTAAGGCTTGCGGCCCTTGGCATGATATTTATCACAAGGGCTCATGAAGAAGTATTTCAACTTCCTGCGAATGGCCTCCTCTTCCTGGTCAGCTCCGACCCAATGACCCGCTGTCGCCGTGGGAAACCGATGGTTGTTATGGCTGTGGCCATGACTGTTGCTTTGGTGGTCATGCTCTCCACTGCTGTCAGTGGAGCCGTAGTGAGTCACTGAGCTGGACAGGCCTCCCTGTTCTGAAAGACAAAAATGACGCACGTTCAGTTTCTAATGCAGATTTTGATCTAAGAACTTCATCTCAGCCAACACGATAAAAGTGCTGAATCATCTTTGATCATGAGTCTTACTCAAAGACAAATGTTGCAAGCTGAACAGCCTGAGACCCTCAAAAATATCCCACACTCGCACACAAGCTGCCACTGACCTTCTGCTAGCCCAATAACAGCAGACCTCATTATATTGTTCCGCAGATGTTTACTTCTATTTGACAAATGGCGACAGCTAATTTTGGAGTATTCCAAACTGCTGAGCCAAGTCTAGTCATTTCAGGCTAAATTTCATACATGGGCTTCACTTTCTACTCAGTGACAGTGACGAATTCCTTACAGCATCCTGTCAGCACCAGGTATGCCCGAGCCTGAAATTCTTAATCTGACATCTTCTCTTTGTCTTGCGCTTTGTACGGATTAACTCTTCTCTGTCCCCTCTGGCGCTTTGAGCACATGCTCAATGTGGCTAAACATGTGATGTGATTTAACACTTGTGCTAGGGATTGTCTTCCAAAGCACAGGGCACAGAAATAGCCAGTATCTAATTTAATTTAATACACTTCTTATCTTATTAAATTTGCAGAGGAGTCAAACTTTCACCCGTCTCTTTGACAGAAAAGAAACTGATGTTAAAGTTAGTGATGTCACATTAATATTAATACAAGTGTATCAATGCATTTCACTCAGAAAGTGAGAAATATTTTGTCCAAGAGTCTGTAGTATGTCTGCTAGTTAATGTTGCTCAGTGTAGTAGATTACTAGTAGGAGAAGAAGAGAGGCAGATTCCTGGGACGGTTATGTGACAGAGCTAACAATTCTTAACATTCTGGACTGACTGGGTTTGACAACTGTAAGAGCAGAAATTTAGGAGAGCATGTATGAGGTTAGACAGAATAAAACCACCATCATTCTTTTGGGCAGAACAGGGAAACCACCAACTACTACTTTACCTATAGTGTTCTCCTGGCTTTTAAAGGTGCAATACGTGATTCTGGAGAAAGATATTTGATTGGTGGGTCTTATTCTCTGGTACTATACTGATGTCTTGGGTTAGTCATCTAGACTACCTCATTACATTACGTTTTTTTTTTTTTAAACAACCCAGGAGAAAAGTTATGGTTGCAAACAAAGCTGGTCAATGTGTCATGTCTTTGTAAGAACTGACCACATTGCAGGAAAGCCACAAATCAGGGGTAGGATAATCATGCTTAATACTTGTCACATGCTTTTTGCCTGCCGGACCTGGGTGCATTAAAGAAAAATGAAGAATGGGGTCACTCAGTTTTTTGCAGGAAATGACTTGTTGGAAAGTCAAAGGCAGCACATGCAAGGTCAGATAAACTGCTGAGTCAGGAGACTTATTGTGTCAACAGACACAGACACAATAAGTCAGCAGAGCAAACCATCAGCTTAGCAGAGTTTTCTAATGGGAATGAGAAGTGAAACAGGACCAATAGGCCAACGGTGTTCAATTAGTCAGCACTAACTTTGAACTAGATGAAAGTTCAACATTACATAGAAATGTTTGGCATTGGCACAGCACCAAATGCTTGTCACGGTGTGTGTTTTGTGTAATTTTGTAATTTTTGTGTTTTGTGGCCACACAATCAAGCTATAAAAAAACACAAAAAACACGTCTAAGTAATTTATGTTTTCTGATTCCGGTAAAAGTGCAATCCGCATATTTTGTTGGGGATCTGAAACATGGACTGTTTGGGGTTTGACTCAAAGTAAAAGTAAAAGTCATCCAGCTAATTTAGAAAGTCTGCTTAACAAGACTGACCTCTTATTGATGTAAAAAAAACTATTATTACTATTGTTTCAGCTTTGTACTTCAAGACCAGTCAATCTATTTGGGATTGATTGCAGGTCCAATATGTTTTTGGACTTTTGTAAACTGGGGAAAATAAGAAACTGGGGACTATATTCTGAATATTATTAGTTGGAAAAATCTCATCTTTAAACTCTTCAATTATGTTTTTTTTATTAACAACAAAAATATTTTATAGAACTTTTTTTTAACATATGCATAAGTACTTTAAAGACATTCAAAGAGACTTTGATGTGTAAAATCAAGTAAGTAATTAAGTTCAAATTCATCTATTGATCAATTATCATCCACCTATCTGGGGCTGGCCGCGGGGCAATAGACTAAACAAAATATTCCAGACATCCCTCTCAACAGACACACTTTCCAGCTCTTTCTGGGGAACCCCTAAGCAATATCAGGCCAGACAAGATATGCATGCTCTGGGTCTGCCCTGAGACCAGACCAGTTGCACCTTAGTGTATAATACAGCTAAAGAAGCATGCCACTTACTGCCCAGCACAGAGCTTTAAAGGTCTTTAAAAAACATGAGGACATTCTGTAATATTTTTAACTTTTTAACTGGTCACCTTCTTGCGTGGTTTAAGTCTTAAGAGTTAAAGTCTCTTGACTCTGTTTTTTTGCTCAATGACTGTAATCAAAGTCTGACAGGAATGTTTACTGTGCATGATTCACTTTAGGAAGTAAATTGCAACCTGAGATTTTATGAAAACAGCATGTGGTTTCTGGCAGTTAACCAAACCCACATTCAAAGGGACCATTTCCTACATTATCAAACACCTGTTGTTGACCTCACTGAAATTTTAGCTAGCTGTTAAGGTTAGAAGAACAACATTGAGACAAGCACTGGGTTTCAACAAAATTAGCTGAGAGTGATATTTCAATTAACTACAAACACCCTGGCTTCAACAGGGGTTGCGTGCCTTGGTGAAAGAATCCAACTAGCTTACATTTCGTGCAGACAATAGGCGTAAGGTCACACATATCTTTGATCAGAGGAGTGTGTCGATCGTCACGGCAGATAGCAATCGGACAAACAAAAGTGGGCGCAGGCTATTGACTGGGCCACCAGTTTTGACACATGCTGAGTAAATCTGTGAAAATATCTGGCTCTCCCGGTTCATGGTCGCCTGTGGAGTGCCAACAGAGACACTGATGTAGCTACAAGTCTGTCGGCCTGAATCCTTACTGTTACCTAGAATCTGTCGACAACTTGGTATCTGAACATATGATCTAGTCTGGCAGTCCACAGCAAGAGGCCACCCACAGGTTAGGAGTACAGCTTCCGCTTATACCCAAGATAAAGGAAACTTCTTGCACAAAGTGCAAGAAGTTTACACTGATATCCAGTTCCAAATAGGTTGGAGGTGATACTTCTGAGGAAGTAAAATGCACCCTTCTTTGGCAACAATGTTTTACATGATGATGCCACATCCTTAATTATACATAACTTTCTAAGCGTAAAAGCGTCTAAGCTGTTCTTTCTACTTTGACACGGGGGTCTATGGGGATTGATTCACTTTTGGAGCCAGCCTCAAGTGGCCATTTGAGGAACTGCAGTTTTTTTTCATGTTGCAGCTTGGTGGCTCAAACAGACCAAGAAAACACAAGCTGAAATTAAATTACTTAAACACTCAAGGTCTACTAACTAGTTTTTTTTTTCAAGAGCTTTCAATTGCATATTGCAGTCTTAAAAGTTTTGGAAAAGGCTTCTGAAATTAAGATCTTCCGTGTTAAACTACTGTTGTCAAGGCCAAGAATGAACTTTCACACTCAATTCAAAAATCTTTCACAGTACAGAGGAACACTATAATCTGTGGAGCCATGCTTCACCCAACCCTCATCAACAATCTTTGAAAACAACTGCCGACTCAACCATGCGTGAGACAAGCTTATGAAATGGTGTGGAACTATTATTATGCATGACAGAGTCAGACTGTTCAGATGTAGATTTGCTGAAAGGGGGGCTAATGGTGGCGGCTGTGCAGCATCTGGGTCTCAAAAAAAGTCTCAGCCAACATAGTCTTGCACTGAAACATCTAAAACTGGAGCAAGTGCTTCACACCCTGGGTATTATACTATAGTGCCACATAATGTTAAGTTAGCTCATTCAATTTAAAGCTGCATTCTATTACTGGTAGTCTGCAATATTTATTTTAAGGTAATCTCCCCCTGAACATACAACAAGGACCAACAACTTTTTTCTATCTTGATTAAGCTTTCAATTGTTTTTAAGATTAACCAACCAATCATTTAATCCAAAAATGTAAACACCAAAAAAAATAGAGCACAATCTCATGTTGTTCAATGTCAATATGTATAATTTTATATTTTTTAAATTATATATATATATATATATTTTCTGGTTGTAGGTCACTGCTTGTGCTGCGAGTAGCTGGCTTGTAGATGAGTTAATTTTATGTGTGCTATTTTTTTGTTGCTGGTGTTAATATTTATGTCTACCAGGATGCTGTGTGTTTTGTCATTATCATTAGTATTTTTCCTTTGTATTTAGTGAACTTTTTTTTTCCATTATTGCACTAATATTGTTATTGCACTATTATTACTATCATAATGTGTACAGCCTATTTGCTGCATTAACATACCATACTTATATTACAATGTGATCCATTTATCCTTGCAATTTCTATTTTTTTTAAATCAAATTTTACTATATTGTTGTGTTGTGTGCAATGTCAAATTGGCCCTTGGAAGTAAATTTTTAATAGAATATATAAACAGATAAAAACAAAAAAATATTCACATTTAAACTGGAAACATTGAATATTTTTTGTCTTGGAAAAATAATCAAATGATTAATTGGTCATCTAAAATACCACACATTTTCTGTTGATCCACTGATCAATTAGTCAAGTAATCATTTCAGCTCTATAGTAGTCTATTTTTTTTTCTATTTCTTATTTCTTATTTTTCTATTTTATTTTTTTCTATTTTTGTCTATAGACAAAAATTACAATACCTGTAGTTGAGTGTAAACAACACGTATTTAAGTAAAACTTGTTGGACCTTTAATACCCATCTCTGACAGGTGTTTCTGAGTTGTATAATAATCAAAAGGAGGCCATTTTTAGTAACCTAGCTGTTACTGTATTCCAGCTACATTTCTGCCTACATTCCAGTATTAAGACAGGACTTGTGGAGGAGTGGGCAGGGAAAATCCCACTGTCTACAAGGAGTGGGGCAACAAAGCCTTCTCCTACTTTGCCCCATGGTCTTGGAATAATCTGCAAACTGTGTTACATTTTACAAACCTAGTATCCCTGGGAAAATGTAAAGCAATTCAAACCGTCCATTTTACTGAAAAGTGCAATTGTTTTACCTGATCTGGATTCAGTACCTTTCTGTATGTATAATGTGTGTATTGCCTATTTTTATTTTTTTACTGTTTTTACTATATGTTCCCATGTTCTGTCACTGTCATTTTAACCTGTAACTGGCAACCAATCTTGGCCAGGTCTCCCTCGAAAAAGAGATTGCAATCTCAAGGGACTTCCTGGTAAAATAAAAAATAAAAAAATAACAATACGGAGTCATCACAGCAACAACATGATGCTGACAGAGCAGCTAGGGGGAAAACACACCTGATAAAAATAACTAACTGTACCTCAGAAGATAACACTGTAACGGCTACTAGCGGCTGAGCTGACCTTAACGTTGTGGATATCTCATGAAAAATAACATGTACATAACATATATATTTTAAAATGTGTATTAATAAGCAAAACAAACACAGCTGATAAAAAAAACAACAAGCTATCTGTCGTGACTAACGGCTGAGCTCAATTTAAAAGTTAAATGTCGGTTGCTACGTTACCTGAGGAGCCCGGGTGTCCTGTCGCCGCCATGTTATCCGTTTAAAAAACAATAAGTGGGTAAATCATACAGCTAAAAATCAGAGTAGACGATAGCAGTTTAATAAATTGCAATAAGTGTTTACAGCTCTCTTGGCACACAGCTGTCCTGAAGCAGCAGCCGGGCCGAGCTGCTCCGCTCTCTTCCTCCCTCTCGGGTCATGTGACTGACACCATGTGACCACATCAGCCTCAGCTCTGTGCTCCAGTGTCAGTCGGGAGTTGTTATTTTGTATAGCCCGATGTAACCCCACTCCTTAAAGAATCATCAAAAAAGTTCACTAAGTGTGGTACATGGAGTACCTTCAAGTTTGTACTGCAAGTTGCTTTGCCGAAGGGAACACTTTTGCTTAACAGAGTGCTTGATGCTTTCCAATGCAACAGGGATTTATTTTTTAAATATACAATACAATGCCTGGCAATGTGCAATATTTGTCCTTCAATGTGGAATATATTTATGGATAAACACTGTATAGCAGGGATGGGCAACTTAAATGCTGAATGGGGCCACAATTTTTCATGGACACTACCACAGGGCCACATATAGGGCCGTGCACGTAACCAGATATGATGAAACTGCATTTTTAAATATGTTTACAATGCAGTAACTTAACATATTTCATGCTCAAATGCATGCAGAACAGTATAAATAGGAATACAAAAGGTTTGAACCAATTAAAAAAATAACCACTTACTGTGATTTCTTCTTTTTCAGTGCAAGAATAGTAGACCAACAATGATTGCAAGAAGTAATTTTGTGCATTTTTACACTGCAGGGCCACTTCAAGTGAGGGTGCGGGCCGTATGCGGGCCCCGGGCCTCCAGTTGCCCACCCCTGCTGTATAGCATAGTATCTGCTTTGGCAAATTGAAGACTGTGCACCTCTCCTCCCTTTCTTGCCTATGTTTACATTATATTGTATATTTATTTATTTATTTATTATATTGTATTTCCTTTACATTAAATAAATAAAATGCTTTTTAAAATTGGTCTTTTTTTGAGACACTGAATTTTAGGTCTTCATTAAATGTAAGCCATAATAATTATAATTACAAAAAATAAAATAAATTAAGACATGCTATGTTTCATTCTGTTTGTAATGGATCTATATAATGTGTTATTTTGTTATTTTCACTTTTTGAATTCAATTACTGACATAAATAAACTTTCTATGATATTCTAATTTATTCAGATGCACCTGTAGGCTACTAAAGCACACATGATTCATTGCCGTCCCTGCTGACTCTGTTCTCACAATCTGTTTGATTACAGGAACCAGTAGGAAGCATGCATGAAGAGACGGCTTCCCCACTCAGATTCTCAACCCCTCTGGTTCCCTTCTGTCTCCCCACCTTTAACCAACCATCCCTTTATCGCCTCATCTTTCCGCCCATCTTTCCCCCGAAGTTTTGGGTATTCTTCAGAAATGATGATTATGTTTTGGTCTTGTAAGGAGTTTAGTGCCATGCAGCCACAATGTATTGCCCCTGATTGACTTACCAGTAATAATTATATCACAATATTCAAAATGTATGTTACTGGCCGGGTTGGGAAAAAAGTGAAAAAGAAAGCTGGCGTTTTACTTTGGAGCTCTCAACATATTCAAAAAATCTAAGTAGTTATGTGTTTATCTCGATGTTGCTGACTTTCATTCTGTGGAATGCATCGTGCTAAAGAGAAGGAAAAGAGCATTAAGTAAAAAAGAAGATACTTTATTGTATCATATCTGTTATTTTGATCCTTTCTCCCTTTATACAAATTCCCTAGTGTATCAAATGGAGCTCTATTTCAGCGGAGTAAAGTTGCTATTTGAATCTTTGAATCATCAAAATCAAACCTTGGGAAAGGAACCATGACACACCCTGACCCTTTTATGTAAATTAGGGGGTAAAAAACGATTGAAATAATCCACTAATAGTGTCAGTGCAATTCGAAATACATTTAGTAAAGAAGCTTTCATTACAGGACAGCTGTGCTGGATTACATTACATTGTACAGTTGGTTTTGTTTGCCTCATGACTAATTTTAAAGGCTACCACATAATGCAATAAGATACATAAAAAACATTTTCACAAACAAGGACAAACTGTGTAGACTACTTAGACTGTCAAATGCTATTAGGTAAAGGTAAATGCAAAAACTGACTCAACTCTTCCATCATTATTTAATATCTTGCTATCATGAATGTGTGGTACTCAGAAACAGGAGAATTTCCTCTTTTTTCATCTTTTGGACAAATGACTCACCTTCCCTCCCTTTCTTTCCCAACACCTAACTTTCCAGTTGCAGCATCCTTTATGGTAAAACACCTGATTTCTGAAAACATAAAATATAAATAAATAGTTATTCCCAGAGTTCAAGGAAAAACATTTTTAAAAATAAAGCATGCCTTCATTTATTTATTCACATTTAACCAGATAAAAAAAAACATTATTTAGCACAAACACCTATCTGTTTTTAATTGCAGGCTTAAGATGTGACACAAGCACATTCAAGTGGCCAGGGCTCCCTTGAAAAAGAGGTTCTTAATCTCAATGGGATATTCCCTGGTTAAAAAAAGGTTAAATAAAAATAAAATAAAAGCAAAGCTGCCCCACCTGTGTAATACAACCCTGTTAGACAGTGTTATGGTGATTCCACAATACAAACATCTACAGACAGTTTGAGACTGCTACAGCTGTTATCCCATCGGGCCTGTCAATACAGATGCAGTCACAGGATTTATCTGACTAATATGGTAACATGGGGAAATGGAAGATTTTCCATCAGCTGTTTCACTCGGAAACTGTCGATGTGCAAAAAAACAAGAACCTCATTTGTAGCACAGAGCTTTAACCAACTGTTTCAGATAAATAAATAGACATTGTAGTGTGATGCTGATATTCTGAATTTCGAAGATCGAGGGTTAAGTCAAGTTTTGAATACAGAGCTTTTACTTGTAAAAGTATTTCAACGATGTGTCATTACTGTTTTTTTAAATATTCACACTCACCTCAGTTGCAAGCCGCTCCAGAATACCAGACCTGCCCTGGGTGGAGCAAGTCTCTATGGATATTTAATGAAAGCTGTGCCAGCACAATAAGAGAGTGAGGTGACATTAGAGAAGCTGTAAACACAAGCTGCTGTAAGTTCCTTCAGGCTTATGTTAAACCTGCCAAACTGCAGCAGTGAACACCAAAATACGAAAACAAGCTTCTAAACTTTTGAGATTTTCACAAAATTCACATTCTCATAATCACTTGCAACACCTGCTTTTTCTGTTGTTTTGATGTCTCCCTGTGTGTGTAAACGTCATATACATGACACCACTGATCTGCAAACCACACGAGTGCTCGACAAAACACATAACACACGAATGGAAAACTTACTCATTACAAAGCGACAAGTCACAGTTATGGCTTTTAATTCAGTGTTTTGACTTGATTTCAAGTAAAAGTTTAACCAAATGTGTCAAAATATGAGTTTGAACTTTGACAACAATTATGTATTGTGGTTGCTAGAGATTTTATAGTCTCCATTTGTCTGTCTATCCTCCTTTTTGACCGTAACTCAAGAATTAATAAGGTAATGTTATATTTGAATATTTATAAGAAGACCGATAGCTCAGATACCAATTCCTCTTTCACACAGATATTGCCTGTGGGACAGTTTGTGTTCTCACAGAAATAAGATGTGACTACAAACATGTTTAGACGCCTGTAAGAACAACACACACAAACACACATTGTGTATCACAATTCATCTAACGAGACTTGAACAGCTGTTGGCCTGTCCACGTCATTGGTAACTGGTCAATACAACTCGGTTTGCATGTAAGTCCAACTTGTGTAGAGGATGAAATGTGAATTATTACAGAGATTTGTACTCATTCTGACTGGGATCCTGCCAGAGCGATGTCAGTCTGAGACCAGCGCTGCATTACTTTACCTGTGACCTAAATAAAGCCTGCATTGAGACTAGTCTTTTCTCTCCGGTGTGTGTTTACTCTTGGGCTTTCAATCAACAAACCTGAGATCCTTTACAGTTATTATGACTGCACACAAATGTCCAAAAGGATAAACTAATGAAGTGAAACATTTCATATTTTTTTAATGCCAAAATTTAGGAACAGACGGGGAGGCTTTATTTAGATTATTTCAGATTTTGGTTGGATACTAAACTGGTGATGCTTATCTTGAAACTGTGGTGATTGTTGAGATCTTCTGAGCTGCCGGGTTGAACATGTGTATGAAGCTTACACATCATTAGAATCTGCAATTTCTTCGCAGCAACATTCATATTTAGAGCACTGTCTGTTGTCATGTACTCACATAATCTGGACAGACATGCATGTAAACAACCAACACAACCCCAAGGTGACAAATCTGTTTTTTATCTGTACCGATGTTGATGTTAATCACTTTGTAACCTGTGATCCAAAAAGAGATATATAACTAAAATTTTACTGACTTACTACCTGTACCTATTTTGTTCAAACTACAACAAGGCAGTCAGTCATACATTGTTTTTCAGGAGATTTCAGCTGTGTTTTGAATCTAAAGCAGGACCGCTCCAGTACAAATGTCACGTCTCTTATTAAATCGGTGCAATGCATTAATACTTTTCTTCAAGCCTATGGAGTCATTGACCCCTGGAGATTTAAGTATCCAACATCCAAACAGTTCTCTTTCTTCTCTGCAGTACATCAAACTTATTCTAGAATTGATTATTTTTTAATAGACCAAAAATTACTGCCCATGATTAGTCAAGTAGATTACGATAGTATAGTAATTTCGGCTTTGAGTATTGAACATTATATACCAACCTAACAATGTTAAGCCAGAGTTGATATTGTCATTGGATGCACAAAAAGCGTTTGACATTGAATATAACTACCTGTTTGCTGCGCTAGAGAGGTTTGGCTTTGGCCCTACTTTCTGAAAATGGATTAAAATTCTTTATATTGAGCCTCAAGCCTCAGTGAAAACAAATAAATGTCAAATAAATAATAAATATCAGACTATTTCCCTCTCTCCCTGGGGACTAGACAATGGTGTCCTTTGAGCTGCCAGATATTTGATATTGCCATCGAGCCTTTGGCAAAAATGTCAAGGAAGACCACTAATCTGGTAGGAGTGCAGAGGGTGGAACATTTGCATAAAGTATCACTTTATGCAGACAACCTTATCCTTTTTCTCTTTAACCCATGTACTACTATACCAATTGCTCTTGAGCTCATCACCAAGTTCAGGCAAATTTCTGGATATAAGTTAAACTTAACTAAAAGCGTTTTATTCCCCATAAATGACAAAGCACGCCAGATGTTATTCCAGGACTTTCCTTTCTGTGTTAGTAAGGATAGCTTTACTTACTTGGGTGTTTGTGTCACTTACAAGTATAGGGATCTGACAGCAATTTTAGAAAGACATTTAACAAAGCCAAACAGGACATGGAGAGATGGTCAACCCTCCCATTGTCACTTGCCGGAAGGACCAACTCTGTAAAAATGACTATCATGCCCAGATTTTTATTTCTATTCCAAGCAATACCAGTCTTTATCACTAAATCCTTTTTTAAGGACTTAAATAAGTGCATATCTACTTTTATTTGGAATAAAAAAGTACCTCAAATATGGTAGGAATGTTTGGAAAGACAAAAAGGAGATGGTGGCCTGTCTCCCTAATTTTCTGTATTATTATTGGGCGGCCAATATCCACAAACTGATGTTCTGGGTGTCTGATGTGTCAGATGAGGACACTCCAGTCTGGTGCCAAATGGAACAGTATTCGAGTAACCCTGTTTCGCTTCGCTCTATGATTTGTTCCCCACTACTCCTAAGTAAATGTTGTCGGACGAACAACCTAATTATCTCTGGCTGCCTGAAGATATGCTCTTAGTTTAGGATTCACTTTAAGATTAAGCAAGCTCTTGCCACCGCCCCTATTCTAGCAAACATCAATTTTGCCCCATCTCCCACAGATCCATCTTTTCAATTGTGGCATAGAAGAGGGATTAAATGTGTGATGGACCTTTTTAAGGAAGGACACTTCATTTCCTTTGAACAGCTGAAGAAAGACTTCAATATCCCTCAGTCGCATTTCTTTAGATACCTACAGGTGCAGAGTTATGTTAAAACACACTTCTCTTTGACAACCCCTTAGAGTACATGGATAGATGAATGCCAAACTCTACCCTGGTTTAGACCTGACCTGCATCAGATAATGCAGACAGGACCCAGCTACCTTCAGTCACATGTTTTGGTTCTCCCCGAAACTGGCTCTATTTTGGACACGTATATTTGACACTTTTTCATAAGGGTGAGGCTATAGCATTCTCCACTCTATTGGCTCGGCGTCTAATACTTTTTAGTTGGAAGAAGGTTAAGCCCCCCTTTCATAGGCGTTGGGTGGAGGAGGTGATGTCCCACCTCAAACTTGAACAACTTAAATACACTGTCCGGGGCACTGCCCATAGATATTATAATGTTTGGCAACCATTTTTAAAGTATTTCGAGGAGGAACTCCCTTCCCTCAATGTAGTGTGATCTATGTTACCCCCTTTTTGTGTGTGTGTGTGTGTGTGTGTGTGTGTGTGTGTGTGTGTGTGTGTGTGTGTGTGTGTATTTATATGCAACTCTGTTATGCACTTATGTGGGTATATAAGTATGTACAGCTATTATGTGTATGCTGGGTAATTTCTATATTTTATTCTCTTTATTTCTTATTTATTCAAGTTTTATTACTATTATTTTCTTTTGAGTTTGAGTTGAGTACTACTGTGAGTGTATAATGTGAAAAGCAATAAAAATATTCAAATAATAATGATAATATATTGTTTTTCATAATCTCTTTGCATTAAAATTTGACGTGACTGTTTATTCGATCCTCCTGTGACTAAAACGTTTCCTGGTACTGGTGAGTACATAACAGACATCACATGAGAGGGTAAACATTAACCATAAATCCGCTCTATCTTTCGTTTCACTTTGTTTATTGAATGATATACTGTATGCAAAGGAAGTTGTACAGGACTTCATGACATGTGGGAGAAGAGTGACATAACCCAATATAATAAGCATTAATCTGTGTAATAAATTTGACTGCAGCGCCCAGACTTTGTTTTGGTCATGACACACTTTAACTCACTGTAGGCTAAATCAATATTTGGAACCATCAGTGTACAAAGAGTACTCTTCTCTATTAGGACACAACAGTGCAGTCATGTGAACACCTACACAAATACACCAACGCAACTCCTCTCAGAGGTCGTGGAGAGCAAAACTGTGCTTTCCACTTTACTCTGTTGGCACGTCTGTTTAGGTTGTCATCTAGCTTGGATTTTTTATATATATATGTGTTCACAATAAATTGTCGTGCAAAATGACTTTTTTTGGACTATCATTTTTTGTTCTGGTTCTATTCTACTTCTTCACAGTCTATAGCAAGCCAATCGGTAAGTTATTCAAAATATAATTACATAATAGAAGAGTTAAACTCATTTGGCTTCATCGTTTCTTTTTTGGATGCTGATAAGGAATATTTGTCATGTTTTCGTTTACCAATTCCTCTGAATCTACAATGTTTGATTTAAGAAAGAACATGTTTTTTTAATGGTCACCTTCATTTTTATTATTAAAATATTCATGATTGAATTTTGAACGTATATTGATGGGGAAAAATACACCTTTTATATTAGAGACATTTATTGTGATTTAAAAAAAAAAGACAAAAAAGGTGGCCTCATTTTAAAAAAAAGATTCTGGTTAAGTTGTCTTCTTACGCTGTTTGAACTGTGATTAAGGACTCTAGCTAACTACATAAACTGAATGTGAATTTGTTGCTATTTTACATAAAATTCTAGGCCTATCCTTATTTTGCTCCTATCCTCAAATATGGCCTCATATCTAAATGTAACTTTTACAGTTTTAAACACGTCAATAATGTTGCTAACTGTCATAAGTGAGTTAGTTATATTGGTGCATGTAGCATGGATGTTTATGTTGTGTTAGTTTAAATAACAAAGTTTTCTTTTGGTTTCACACTGGCCACGAACACTCCTGAATGAAAGTCCTGTTTGACCAGACCTCCCTAAGTTGACCTTTGTTGTCTTTAAACTACATATCCTCACTTCTCCCTACATTTCTGACTTGGCGTAAAAATGACTACAGCCACTAGAGGACGACACTAACTACAACTGTAAATATAGGTCTTAATAAGCTGCTGTAACATGAAGTCGTTTTTGGGTGGAGTCTCCTATTTTATCACAAACCATTATTTTTAGCAGAAGGCTATTATAAGCATATAGTCATATTTTGAATCCATTTCTAAAATGCTTGGTTGATACCCAGCAAACATTAGCTCCTCGGTGATGGCCAAAAAAACTGCATCGTGGCTATAGGTGGACGGCCAGATGGTGACATTGTGTCTACTCCCAACAATGGTCCAATCAAACCCGTTCATAAAAAACAGGAAATATTAATAGTAAAATTATTACTGGGAAACTTGTCCAGAGTGTACCCCACCTCTTGCCCAATGTCTGCAGTGATTGGCTGCAGCCCCTGTGGATAAGGATAAACTGGTATTGGTTTAACAATTTTGAGAAGGCATTTATCTGAACATTTTTTGTTTCTTCTCTGCATTGTTACAGGTGGGCACCTGCGTAACATGGAGAGCTTCATCCAAGCTGTGCAGCAGGTGGAAGACTCCAACCCTGGTGTGTCCCCACTGGCTCTGGTCCGGGCCCTGCGGCGGACTGCCGGCCACGACGATGCGATGACCATTCATTATTTGGGCGCCTCGCAAAATCTCACTGATGCTGAGGTCCTAGAGTCAGCCATTCTCAATATCTCGTCCTTTAGCTTCTTTGACAAGGCCATCCACCACATCATGACGGATTACGGAGAGGAACGAGGGGTGGTTCTCGCTCCAGATGGCACCACAGTAGCCCTTGCACCCTTACTGATAGGAATAGAATCGGGACTGAAAGCCAAGATGGAGGGGACACCAGCTGTGGGCATCTTCCCTCTCACGTTAGGCAGGACTCTGGGCTTGTCCTTCCTCAGCCTCCAGGACTTACCCCCATCTAATCGCTTGGGCCCTAACGGCTGCTGGGACAACGTGGACCAACCTAAGTTGTTCAAGCTATCTTGGGCTGCCACTCTGGCTACTGATGCTGTTATTAATGGGGGCATGGATGGAGTCATACTGGGCACGGACTTCAGCAACCTGCCTCCATTGGAACAGCCAAGGGCCCTCAGTGAGGTTTTGAAAGGATATTATAGTTTTGTTCTGCATGAGGGACAGGGTCTGGATGCTGTGACCGACCATGTCAGCCCGAGGCGGAGAGAGGTCTCCAGATCCATTCTGGAGCCACTCGATCTTCACAGCCAGGTGATGGAGACACTAGCACTGGTGTGGAAGCTGGAGAAGACAGAGTGGATTGCTCTGGACACTGGAGTGGGGAAGGCAGTGAAGGATGGATTAGAGGCATTTGTGCACAAGTACTGGGGTGAGCTGTGAAATGATTTACTGTGCAAGGTCAAAAAAATCTATTCATTGTTTGAAAGGCATGATTTGGTTATAACTGTGTTACTTAGCAGCTCACATACACACATTTAATGATATATAAATAGGCTAATATCGGTTTCTCATCCTCTCTCATCTTCTCCTCAGACTGCCCTCAAATCATCCCTCGCTGCCAGTGGGGGGCAAAACCCTACCAGAGTACACCAATCCCGCTGTCTCCACCCCTCGAGTTTCTCTATGTTCACCACACCTATGAGCCGTCCTCGCCCTGTTTAAACTTCCCAAACTGCTCTCGCAACATGAGAGCAATGCAGCGTTTCCACCAGGAAGATCGTGGCTGGAACGACATAGGATACAGGTAGTGGATATCAAAAGGAATACTGTGACAACATATGATTGCCATTACATACAAAGGCATGGATAGATGTTGACTATGTGAATTTGATGACGAAATAGAAGTTGATTTATTCATGAGAAAGCAGGAACTGTGAGCAGAAATGACACTGTGCCGGGAAAGCCTATCAGTGTTGAGACTCTCCTGCACAGCCTAGCCCTGATTCATCCAGACCACTTTCAGAAAACAAAGATTTAGTTGTTTGCTTGTTATCATGCAGACAGAACTCACAAAGCATAAATTCAGACTTTTTACACATTGGCATCGTGATGTAGTTATTTCGGCACACTTTTGATCCATCCATTGCAATAACTAATCACCCCTTTCTCCAGCTCCATAATTAACACACAGATATGTTGTTAAGTTTACTTCAGTCCACTTCCGGGAGATTACATTCTTTAATCATGTGCAATGAACTGTCTTTGTGCCCTCAGCTTTGTCGTCGGCTCTGACGGCTACGTCTACGAAGGCAGAGGTTGGAACCACCTCGGCACACACACCCGGGGGCACAATTCTGACGGGTACGGCGTGTCAATCATTGGCAACTACACCGCCACCCTGCCATCTCGCCACGCCACGGACCTGCTGCGCCATCGTCTAGCCCGATGTGCAGTCAATGGAGGATTTCTGGTTGCCAACTTTACCATTCACGGCCACAGGCAGGTGGTGAGCTACACTTCCTGTCCTGGAGATGCCTTCTTTTCAGAAATAAGAAGCTGGGAACACTTCCGGGAAACATAACTGCTATGTCGGCTCTGTATTTTTTAAATGAGTTTCACTGTATATAATGGCTTTTGAGTTATTCCCCTCAAATCTGAACTAGTTTATCACTTTTCATCACCAGACATCTGCTGTTAATCACATGGAACATCAACATGCCTGTTCATTTTCTGTCCTTTGACTAGTTAATGAACTGTTTCAGTATTCAGTAAGTGTATTAAAAATGTCATGTTATTTAGTACAGAGTTTCAATATCAAAGGAGTAAATCTCATCAGCGTCAATGAGCCAGTAACCATGCAGCAAGCTGGTACCAAGATCTAAAATCAGTGGTAATTGTCTGTAGGCTACATGTTGTTGAGTCATGCAGGGAAAACACTACGTCACACACACAGACAGGGCTCACATGTGTGTGTGTGTGTGTGTGTGTGTGTGTGTGTGTGTGCTTTATTTTGAGAAGCTTGACTACAGTGTTCATAGCATGTGCAGGTGTAAAGGAGCTGAAAGTAAAAATAAAGATTTATACCATAAAGTGTAATCTTGTAATTTCTTAAAATAAATAGATGAAATAGGTTTTTAATAAAATGTATTGAAAAAACGAATCATTCAGGAACCGGTATCAATGTCAAATTATCAGCACCAGCTGCGGGATATTTTTCAACAATGCCCAAACCTAAATGCAGGACAGCAAAGTGCCAGATATGGGTAAAAAAAAGAGTTATGTTGTAATTTAGAGGGCAGTAGTAGAATAATGGTTTTGCAGTTCCACTGGTCCAAGACCACCAGTAGACCCTCACCTTTTCCCATACTTTTTGAACTTTAATCTGACCCACTTCTCCTCGCATGACCTGACCCGTTCTGCAGCGCTCACCAGAATGTTTACTTTGTCGAGTTCATCGTACCTGAAAATGCAGCAAATGAACAAGGAAAAAAATAAATAAATATATAGTTCTGACGTGCTTCCAAACGTTCACAGTGAAGATAATGAATCAGGGAAGTCCTAACTATTTGCTATAACTATATAAATGGGCAATCAAGCATGTACAAACACTAGCACCAACTCATTTTTTAACCATAAACTGTGTGATTTTAACCTCTATTTTATCTGTGCATGAAAAACCTTTACAGCAATTTCATTAACATCAGCGCCATCTGCAGGTTCCCAGTTGTAAGCGTTTCACAACTATCCTGCTCAGGAAGCAAAGCCACAACTGCTGAGGTCACAAAGGTCATGTCGTCTTAAATCTCTGTAAAACTGTACATTTCTTTAATGACATTAATGGATATTACACACTTATCACACATTTTAGGCAAAGAAATGTATCAAAGTGACATAATTAAGACTGTAACTTCACTACTTCACTGTAAAGAAAGCTTTAAAAGAACATAGATAAACCATAATGTAGTGTCTTCCCTTGATTCCTGTTAATATTCACTGACAAGTTTTACAGTGCACAATAACAAAGTTGAGAGTATTATACAATAATTTGACGTGGCAACAAGATAAAGCTGTAGTTGGTACTGCAGCTCTAGAGTCAGGGGATAAATTCAGTTTCCTTGAAATCAGCTGTCAGTTTCTGCTAAGTGGTGCAGCCCACAGCCCACAAGAAGCTACACCCCCCTGCTCTGTCCAGCTGCACTATAAAACTCAGGGAGCTCACACACTGCAGCAGAGTGTGTGTCCTCTGTATGAGAAGCAGAAATGCCTCCCAAAAACGTTAAAGCCGCATTGATCCGGATGCTGAAGAACTTAACCCCAGGTCAACTGGAGCACTTCCGCCACACGATTCTGGACCGCAAGGAAGAGCCGCAGGTCACACGTGATTCCCTGGAGGGCAAAGACTGTCTGGTGGTCGCAGATGTCCTGGTCAACTACTTCACAGAGCCTGGAGCTATAGA
Organism: Centropristis striata; assembly: GCF_030273125.1. Classification (NCBI taxonomy): domain Eukaryota; kingdom Metazoa; phylum Chordata; class Actinopteri; order Perciformes; family Serranidae; genus Centropristis; species Centropristis striata. The sequence goes on along the minus strand of NC_081517.1, from coordinate 35,438,744 downwards.
AGTGGCTCTGGAGACGCTGGGGGAGATTGACTGTAACGAGCAAAAGAAAAGGCTCGGTGAGTTAAAGACATCACCATGAAACTTCCAGACGATTTATATAAAGATTTTTTTTTATTTCAAGTTCTCAAAAATGTTATGTTTAAATGTACAAATGGGGCATCATCTTGTTAAATATGTGCATACATTTCCATCCACATTGGAGTCAAATGTATTTAGAGAGGGGATGTTAGATTTTGTTATCACTCCATATATCAGACAAAAAATATTTGTATATAATAACGTACAAAAAATTGAAAGTACTCACTATGCAGAACGACCCCTGTCAGATTAATAGGCAATATTATTGAATGAAATATTATTGATACAATAATGTGTTGCAGGACTATTTCATATACTGCCAGGTGAATAAATCAATAATAAAACATCAAAATTAATTTAAAATATATTTTTTTATAATTTTGTATTAAGATCTCAACATCGATAAGTAATTAAAATTAACTAATGTTGTCAGAGAAATGCAGTGAGTAATATGTACAGTATTTAGGGAAAAAATATGTCAACAGCCATCATTTATTTAAAAAAAAAATCTATTTTTAAAAAATGAACTTGTCTTGTTTTTAGAAATAAAATGTCCTATAGGCCTAAATAAAGCTATGATTAATTTATGAACAAGTTTGTTTTTATCAATCAGCGATAACCAATAAAAAAAAAAGGTTATCTGAACCTTATCATTTATTTTTTTACTTTCATTTTGAACTTTCAATTTACCCTTTCATCTGTGTGCTTTCACACCCTCCCCATCCTTTTGCTACCTGGTGGTTATCACATAAGGCTAATTACAATATTAATAATAAATAATACAGTCTGTTGAGGAGTTGTTTCAGTGTTATATAACATTATGTTTTTGTATACTTCCAGCTGAGGCCTTAAAGGACCAATCACTGCCTGTGACTACTGCTCCTGCTCCTGTTTGCAGTAAGTGAAGTGTTTTGCATGAAAAAAAATGAAATAAAGATCAGGTCCCTAATGCTATGTGCTCATGTTAATGTGCAGGGGTGCTGATAAATAATAATCCAATAAATATTTATAGGATTTGGTGACATCATGAAGGTGGAAACTACTGGTGCCTCCGCGCAAACAGCTCAGCAGGACAAACTGCCCTACTCAGGTAAACAGTGACACATCCATCTATGGTCCCATAGTTTAACTGCATCAATAGATGAAAAGACCGAGGCCATATTCCTGTTCCCTTCTCCCTTACTTTTCAAAGGTTTGCAGGCGTCATTCGCCATGGCAGAGACTGACTTGATGGACATGAACAACTACAAATCCATCATCCAAAACGTGGCTCGTGAGAAGGGACTTGATCCAGCTCTCATTGCTGCCATCATTTCCAGATCATGCAGGGCTGGAAAGACACTGAAAGGAGGCAGGGGGTGCTATAACCCCCAGAGAGGAGAATACGACACCTACGGGCTCATGCAGGTAATAATAAAACAGCTTTAATCACTTCCTCTCAGTTACGTCTAGTATGATAGCAGTGGTATTTAACTGAGCACTTATAATTCCACAGCTTGATGTCAATCCAAAAGGAGGTGGACACATCCCAAAAGGCGCATGGGACAGCGAGGAACACCTCTCCCAAGCCATCGACATCCTGCTGCATTTCATGCTGCGCATAAAGCATAGATTTTATAACTGGACCAAGGAGCAGCAGCTGAAAGGTGACTGAATTAGCAGACTTTCATGGCAAACTACCTTCACAACTGGTTTTGCTTTGTTTTTTAATTTCTCTGTATCTGTCTCTGCAGGAGGGATAGCGGCCTACAACGCAGGGGACATGAACATCGACTCCTATGAAAACGTGGACGCCAAAACCTCATGCGGAGACTACTCCAACGATGTTGTTGCCAGAGCTCAGTGGTACAAAAGCGATGGTGGCTTTTAAAACCTGAGGCTGGGCATGAAAATGCTGTCCACAACCTTAGAAAAAGCATATATGAAACAATGTCTGTGTTCTGATTTTAATAATAAAAAACTTCAACAAGTATTACTCATCAGAAGCATCCATAACTGTTATATGAATCAGTGATTGTCAAATGGGGGTAGTTTTGAGTACTGCAGGGGGTACATGATACTTTTATTAAAAAACTCTATCAGTCATGCATAATTCCTTAACAATTATACTGTAACAAGTGTAATAAAAATCTAAATGCTTGTGGGATAAACCACATTTTATATTAAATTAAAAAAATGTAACTATTTTCAATTTTCTACACCAAAAAAGACCCCATGGCTTGTTCGTACAGTCACTTATTGACTATATATTGAGAAGCAATAGTTTACATTTTTAATGAATGCTTGCATAGCACTGCAATCATATGTCTTAATGAGTTCTGAATAAATTTAAAATGTCTGAATGTTTTCTACACATCTTGTCACACAACAATAAATCACAATTGATTTGTTTGTCATCATAAATCATCACCTGTTAACAGCTAAAAGGCAAGTGGTGCTGTATTTATATTAAATACTTTGGTATCACATTTTATCATCTTTGGGCATTCAACAGCTCTTGTACTCTTATTTGTGAAGCTGTTTCCCACCTCATGGATACAAACTTTCAATGTCAATCCAGCAGTTATTGAAGTCAAGCCACTTTTTATTTATTTAGCCTAATATAACACATTTACCTCATTATGTTCAGCATATGACAACCTCTAAAATACATTTTAAAAAGATATTCCTCAATGAGAAAACAGAGAGTATGGACACTCAACAATCAAAACAGAGGGAGATGCAGTTGTTTTCTGAATGTTTACAGTATTCTTGATGGCAGGACAAACATGAATTGTAGGCGTAAAGATTCATTAGACCTCAAGTCACAAAGGATTTAAGACAAAAAAGATGAGTTTTAAGTTCCCAACCGAAACAAAAACTGCCAGATGTCCATATCATTCCAGAAGAAGGCTTGCTGAAGTCTTGTTAACTGATGATTGTCAGTGTGACACATAATGAAAGCAAAACTTTGAGACTTTGCTGTCATGTTATCAGAAATTGAGGACAAAAAGTGGTCTGATAATTTTTTCCATGACTGTACATGAGGGCGTCCCCGGCATATTCTCTATCTTGTTTCTCTAACTTTTCTATAATCCATTCTCGGGACCAGCCTGAGTTGGTAGGGTGGTGGGGACGTGTGATATTCATTATCACCCTTTGTACCTGCAGTGACGTGCACACAGTGCAGATGCAGAAGGTACAAACTGTGGAGGATGACTTGTTGCTCTCTCACACCACACTGACGGGGTCAAGGCCACTGATGACTGTCTGTGTCACACATAATGAAAGTAAAAGGTTAGTTTAGGGATTTAAACTTTGAGATGTTGCTGTCATGTTATCAGGAGTACAGAACAAATTGGTCATGAGAGAGAAAGATAACAGCAGTGAAAAGAAAACACTAGTTTCTTATAAACTGCACTCAACATGTCAGCTGTCCAATCCCGCCATGTTTTTCTATGAATAGGTTTAAGTGACATTTTTCAATGCTGATGTTCAGCAATGTTCACATGATGTTCACCTTGACATTTGGGCCTCGAAACGAAATGCCTGATCGGACATTTGTGACAAGCCCAATTCCTAACCTGTAGGCTACAGGCTGACCAAACTTGACCTCTGACCTTTCAAATCTAATCAGTTTATGTTTGAGCCCAATCGGATGTTTGTGTTTGAAGTATTTCCCTGAAGGTGGTCCTGAGATATTCCATCAACAAGAATGGGACAGGCATGAAGTCACACTGATTTTGACCTTCGATCTAATAAGGCTGTGGACATTTGTGCTAAATTTATAGAAACTCCCTCAAAGCGTTCCTTAGTTATAGCGTTTACAAAAATGGGAGATATGTGAAGTAGCACCAAATTTGAAGAAATTCCCTCAATTCTTATATTCCTATATTGAATTCACAAGAATGACACAAAAGTACATATGTATGCACGACCCGACTTCATAATGCGTCTGGCTGTTGCAGGGACAAGCATATTGTCCTAATTCTCAGGAAGAACAGGAAGTGTGATGGAATAAACAATCATGTGTGTGGGGTTTTCTGCACTCATCAAGGCCCCTAAGCTTCGTATTTAGTCATATATTTATTTGTTCGTTTAATTCTGCCAATGACTGAAAAAAATAATATTCTTATTAACTGCTTATTGAAAACGTTGCTTTTCTAATGACTGGGATAAGTAGAGGATATCTGTTTAGATTTTAATTTAATGCACGCCACTGATCTGCTCTGCAGTGATAAGTAAATATGTGACGTATTAAAGGAGGAGAAGTCTGAAGACTGGGTGTAACCGTTTCCTGCACAGGCAGTGAAGAGGAAATGCTGAACTTCTGACTTTGTCTCAGCATAACATGAAAGTTAAGGTACTTTCTATTCAATGTGACATCATTTTAAAAGTGTATAACAATAAATGTACTCTCAAAAATGCAAGAATGGAATACTGAATCCTGCAAATATAAATTAATTTCTGTGAAGCAGATGCAGAATGGTAGGCAAAGCATTCCTCAAATGAAAGGGGGTGTCTAAATGGAATTTGCACAAATCATGCTGCTTTCTGAAAGTGGTAAGATAAGACTAAGATTTATCCCGCAGTGGGGAAGTTTAGTGGTCACAGCAGCTTACGATACAGACGGGGAAGTTTCAAAGAATGTTGAAGCACCCTGCATATATATATATATATATATATATATATATATATATGCAGTATATACGCACAAACACATATACATATGTAGTGTGTAAATAGACAAAAAGCTAGTAATAAGCAATGTGTTGATATATATATATTTATCTAAACTTTCTTTGTTACTGCCACTGCCACTTTATTCCTTTCTTCTTCTTCTTTTTGACTTATTCTCTTTGACTTTTTTTTTTTTTTAAATATGTGAATGGCAACTGTGTATGTAATGTATGTTGTTGTATTTGCTGCTTTTAAAGTTTGAAAGTGCCACACATATTTCGTTGTTGCGATACAATGACAAATAAAAATCCTTATGTCCTTATGGCAAACAAATAAATCCCTGCAGCTGTTAACAGTCAGTAAGGGCTGTTTCTTGTAAATCAGCTGCTTTCACCTGATTCTCCCTCCCTTTTTTTCCCTTCACTGACAAACCAGAACTGCTTTATTGGGCCCCAGCAGACGAGAAAAAGAATTGCAGACACAACGATGAAGTCATAACTAAACTAAAAGTAAACATACCTGTATAAATACGGACACAGGGTACTTGGTTGTGTCAGTGAACAGAGGAACAGAGAGAGTTACAGCTCTCTCATCACAGTTTTAAGGACATGGGATCAGGAAATGGAAAAATGGGTGAGCGTTAATTAACTGTTAAGGTTTCTATTGAGATCACCTGACATTTAAGCCTAGACTCTAGGTAGACTTCAGTTCATTCTTTAAAAGTAAAAAAATAATATATTTTTAAAAATCAGTAGCCTACTTTTTTTCCCCTTTCTTTTTCTTTTTGCGCTACACACACTACAGTAAAAATGTAAGAAAATGCAGGTGTGTGTTGATGAAAACTAACAAACTGAACATTTGCAGATTATGGTGACATCATGGAGGTTGAAACTTCTGGGGCTTCTTGGGAAACATCTAACGGAAACAAGCTGCGGTACTCAGGTAATTACTGACAGTAGAGAAACTCAGGAAGTGACTTAAATTTAAATAATTACATTCAGGGGCGGAGCCAGACGTTGTGAATACTTGGTGTGAGGCCATGGTGGAAGAAGTATTTAGATCATAGACCGTATAAATAATTGACTGCGACTGTGACGGCACCCATTTGTTTGTGGGTGTGACTGTTTGAGGCATCGAGTTCAGAGTTACACCTGTTGCCATCTTGTGTCGCTATCTTTTTTTAGAAACGGGGAGCAGACCATATTTGGACTGTGGAGGATGAAACTGACTACATGCCTCTCGACACCGGCAACCTGACTGAGCGAAGTCGCTGCTAATTCATGTTAGCATTAACTGGAGCATTAACTGGGATCTTAGTTTTGGCTAGCAGAAAACAAAAACAAAATGTACATTACTTTCCTGAAAACTGAACAGCGACTCCTTGGAGTGTCTGTTAGTCCAACCAAACATTTTTAATGAACAAAATGTTCAAATAAATTGTCATTAAATGACAATACAATGTGAACGGGTCAAATTTATGAGACCACACCGGCAAACGGCCCTTTTTTAAATGTATATATATACATATGTAACTTTTCTGACACAGTGCTGTGGATACCATTGTTTTGCTTCTCTCCTGATGACGGCTCACCTTGTCAGCCACCTGTCAGTCAGGTAGCCACGCCCCAAATCTATTTTCTTCTAAATGGGGCCATTATTTACACAATTAGCATCAAATTGTCTCGAAGAAGATTTTTTACTAGACCTAGCGATTGAGACCATAGTGTTGTCCTTAAAAAAATTCTGAGGTAATAAATCAAGTGAGAAGTTCTCATTTTGTATTGAAATGGATGGAGCCAAATGCCTCTGCAGCTGCCGTCAGCACCACCGTTGGAATTTTTGGTAGAATGCAGGCTTAAGGCACTTCCTGGTTTGCCTCACTACTCAGACCTAGCCTGGCTAATGCCAGACTATAGCTGTGTCCCAATGTCAAGGATCCTTGAAGGCGAGGCCAGAGTCCTTCCTTTGACTGGTGTAATGCATAAATGGGACAGCCTTCAGAGTGTGCAGCTGTGCGTCATTGCGTAATTGGACGTCCTGCTTAACTTCAGCGCCGCTCTCGGCCCTTTGGCTACGTCAAGTGTAGTATCTGTTCTTATCAGTTTAATAAAAAATAAATAAATAAATTCAGCGCCGCAATTTCAAAATCAGTTCACGACATGAATGTGTCTCTGGCATCAGCACTCTGACACATATTTGTGAAAATGGAAGAAGATGCTTTAAGGTTGAATCTCCACGATTTATCAAGTAAAAACCATGAAGTGGATTAAACCTGAATATTTAACTGATCCTGGCTGAATTCGGCCGCTACTTAGTGCCATGAATGCAGCGGCGCATAATTCATCATGGAAATATGTTCTGTGATTTTTTATTTTTTATTTTACAGTACAGTACAATAACAGTTATTTATAAATAACAATAACGGATAATAGCGGACTTTCTGTCCCTGTAAACACAATAAAGAAATGTATAACTTTCTGAATGGCACAGTTGCACATAGTACATCATCATCGGACACATATAAATTAATAAACAATAACTTTAGCGACTGAGACGGCATTAATTAACTTAACCGGCAATGTATCAAGATGAAGTTTATTATCTTTAAGCTTAATATTCTGGCATATGCTTATTCATATGTTTTTGCTTGACTTTGAACACACATTTTGTAAGTTATGTGATAACATTCAGTGTAAACTGAAAATATCTACATATTTAAATGCATATTGCGCCGCCGGCGTCGCTGTTTCTACGCTCGCCATTTTTAAATCTCCCGGTAGACCGGTGTGCGCAATGCTTTATGGGTAGTCGGAGCGCACGGAGGATACACACATGCATCCTCGGAATTTGGGCAAAAGAAGGACTCTGTCCTCCGGAGCATCCTCGACATTGGGACAGTCCTTCGGCGGATGTCGATGACGTAGTGTCCTTCAAATCCAGCCATTTGAGCATCCTTCCTTGACTTTGGGACACAGCCTATATCACAAATGAGATATAGTTTGGAGACCACCTAGTCATTTCCCCGTAGAGGAGGCGTGGTTTACGATCATCCAGAGCCGTTTATTGGGCGATGCAAATGTCTATCATAAGCGTTTGTAAGTAGCTCTTAGCCAATTATACCAGATGACATATGTAGAGCAACAGAAATTCTTGCCACTTGGGGCACAGCCAGGCCTCTGGGACTGCCGAACAGAACCTGGTATCGGCAACTCTTGATTGCATTCTCCTCCTCGGGACCCAGCTGTGCCGTGGAGATACCGAGTTGGGCTGCCTCCTTTATCTGGGCCTCCATCAAGGCGATCAATGGCGAGATGACCACAACGACTGGGGTCTCGCTAAACCCCATTAGCTTAGCCACTAACGGGGCTAGTTGGTAGATTAGGCTTTTGCCAATTTCTATTGGAAGCAAGGCTAAAGCATCCCTTTTGGTGGTGATGAAGGAGTGTAAAGCCAAACGTTGTTCTTCTTTTAAAAATAAACTTTGGCTCTAAACTATCTAGAACACTGTCTACAGCTAGATCGAAAGAGAGCTTCGCGTCTGCTGCAACCATGTTGGATCCGTAAGCAAACTACAAGCTTCCATCTGTCGAATAGTACGTGTCATTGCCTTGCTGTCCCACCCCGTTATGTGATTGGATACCAAAAGCAGGGCTAAGAATTGGCCATGGACACCATGCTGCCTTGCAGTTTGAAATGAAATCGAGTGGCAAGGCAGCATGGGTATACCCAGGCTAACTCAGAACCGGAAGTTAATGCCTGATTTCGATCCCCTATGACAATGTCAGGATAGACCTATAGGTGACAACATTTTCCCCAAATCCATTGATTTACCAGTCATGTTTATGCCTGAATTGACAAGGAAATAGATGCATTTGTTGCACTGAGGTCATATTTCTGTTCTGTGTTTTGATTTCTCTCTAAAGGTGTGAAGGCATCAGAAGCCATGGCAAAAGAGGATGCCGACAGAATGAAAACGTACAGGTCCAAAATCAACAAAGTGGGAGAAAAATATGGGATCGCTCCAGCTCTCATTGCTGCCATCATCTCCAGAGAGTCCAGGGCTGGAAACGACTTACATAACGGCTGGGGAGACTATAGAGGAGGAGTCTATAACGCCTGGGGACTGATGCAGGTGGCAATAAATACTGTCACATCCTCACTAGAGCCTCACATTACAGTACAAGAACATCATTTCATTCAATTTCCATTTCTGTAGGTTGATGTGGATCCAAAAGGAGGTGGTCACACTGCAGAGGGCGAGTGGGATAGTGAGGAACATCTCCGCCAAGGCACAAAGATCTTGGTTGATTTTATCGAAATAATCCGCAAAAAATTTCCAGGCTGGAGCACCGAGCAGCAGCTGAAAGGTTTGTTTTATTGAATCAGTAACCTCATGCCAGCATCCACTTTCCTCACATTTTGCTTCACTTCGTTCTCATTTGTCTCTGCAGGAGGGATAGCTGCCTACAATCAGGGCGACGGAAATGTCCATTCCTATGAAAAAGTGGATGAGATTACAACAGGCGGAGACTATTCCAATGATGTTGTTGCCAGAGCTCAGTGGTACGCCGACAATGCAGACTTTTAAAACCTCCACAGCAGGAAAAAACTTCTGCAAATCATGAAGGAAACACTCCTACTCCTACTTAACTAAATAAACATAATGCAAAGCAAAAATATGTCTGTGTCTGTGCGAGTGTAATTTGAAAAACAAAAACAAAACTGTTAATCCTTTTTAAAAATCTTTAATGATGTATTTTTCAACAACTGTAACTCTTCAGAAGCATCTAAAACTGTTGTACAACTCGGATTCCCAAAAAGTATGGATGCATGTAAAAAAAGAAAGAAAAAAAGAAAGAAACTAAATAAAAACTGAATGCTTCAAATACAGAGTGTATATGTGAGTCCCACTTACATAAATACATATTGCCTTTGTACACTTTCAATGAAATATTTGTCACCAGTGGTGGAATGTGTGTTTGTGGAGTTTTGGCAGTAATTTAACTCCATAAACTGATCTGCTCGGCAGTGATAAGTGAATATGTGAGGTATTAACGGAGGAGCAGTCTGAAGACTGGGTGTAACCGTTTGCTGCACAGGTAGTAAAGAGGAAATGCTGAACTTCTGACTTTGTCTCAGCATAACATGAAAGTTATACTTTCTATTCAATGTGACATCATTTTAAAAGTGTATAACAATAAATGTACTCTCAAAAATGCAAGAATGGAATAATGTTTCAACAGATTTCCTGCAAATATAAAATGAAAGGGGGTGGAGAATGAGAAAGAGATTTTATTTATCCCGCAGTGGTGAAGTTTAGTGGTCACAGCTGCTTACGATACAGACGGGAAAGTTTCAAAGAATGTTGAAGCATTGTGCATATATATATGTATATATATATATATATATATATATATATATACACATACATACATTCATACATACACGCGCAGTATATACGCACAAACACACACATATGTATATATCAGCGGCGAACCGTGAGCACTACAGCTGGGCCTTCAGTAGTCCGACCGGCTCCTGTTTTTGGCATTTTTCCTGTTTTAAAACTAATAAACACAAAGTCTCGGCATCTGAAGGAGGCGATGCGTGAACGGGAAGCAGACCGTGGTGCTTTTTAATCACACACTCCGACCCCACTTGTTGCAACTTTAGAAAATATAATCATGTGGGGAAAAAGACTTACAAACATGGACCAAAACGGCTCCATAATATGCACAAAAATCCAAAAAGAAATGAAAATTAACAAAAAAAAATTAACTAGTGTTCAAAATTGCTGTTTTACGCCTCTGTGCACTATCTATCTATCTTAAACACACACCATGCTTCCAACTGAACCATTGCACGGGGGTCTGGGGGGCACACTTATTATCCCCGTACACTGCAGCACACTAACAAAATAAAACCTGAACAACTCAATGAATAACAGTCCGTTACAATATATTAATACTCATATTTTTTGGTTTACAATTTTTAAGGCCTTCTCTGGCTTGCCCTGAAGGTTCCCCTCTGATACATATATATATATATATATATATATATATATATATATATATATATACACTTATAAACTTTAACTAAGTACATTTACTTCAGTATTTCTATTCTATGTAACTTTGTACTTCTACTCCACTACATTTTAGAGGCAAATATTGAAGTTTTTACTCCACTACATTTGCCACACAAATTCCGTTGTAACGATACAATGACAAATAAAAATCCTTACGTCCTTATGATGATAAGTATATTTTATATAATATAATGTAACAATATAATAGCATAAACTACTGTGTCTGCTTAACAGCCTGACACTGACTGGCTGAGCAGAACAAATAAATCCCTTCAGCTGTTAACAGTCAGTGAGGGCTGTTTCTTGTAAATCAGCTGCTTTCACCTGATTCTCCCTCCCTTTTTTCCCTTCACTGACAAACCAGAACTGCTTTATAGCGCCCCTGCACACGACAAAGAGAATTGCAAAGACGACGACGGAGTCAAAACTTATTTCTACAGTCTATCGTCATAACGAAACTGAAAGTAAACATACCTGTATAAGTACGGACACACGGCGCTTATTTGCGTCAGTGGACAGACGGACACGGTGCTACAGCTCTCTCATCACAGTTTTAAGGACATCAGAAGAGAAAACGAGAAAAATGAGTGAGTGCTTGTGTTAATTTACTATTAAGGTTTCTATTGAGATCACCTGACGTGTAACACTATAGCACGACCGAGACTGCAGGTGGACTTCAGTTTATTCTTTACAAGTATAATAATAATAATTTTTTAATATCAGTAGCCTCTTTTTTCTCCTTTCTTTTTCTTTTTGCGCGACACACGCTACTGTGGCTCGTCTGTGTAAAAATGTGTTGGTTTTGGAACCTTTAAATGTGTGGTAATGTCAGGGTGCAGGTGTGTGTTGATGACTACAATAACTAACAAACTGAACATTCGCAGGTTATGGAAACATCATGGCGGTTCACACTACTGGTGCTTCGACACAAACATCTCAGCAGGACAGGCTGGGGTACTCAGGTAATTACTGACAGTAGAGAACCTCAGGAAGTGATTTCAATTTAAATAATAGCCAACATTACATTCAGGGGCGGAGCCAGAAGTTGTCAATACTTGGTGTGAGGCCATGGTGGAAGAAGTATTTAGATCCCCCATGACAATGTCAGGGTAGACTTATAGGTGACGACATTACCCCAAATCCATTGATTTACCAGTCATGTTTATGCCTGAATTGACAAGGAAATAGATGCATTTGTTGCACTGAGGTCATATTTCTGTTCTGTGTTTTGATTTCTCTCTAAAGGTGTGAGGGCATCACATGCCATGGCAGAAATTGATGCAGACAGAATGGAAAGGTACAGGTCCCAAATCAACAATGTGGGAGCTCAATATGGGATTGCTCCAGCTCTCATTGCTGCCATCATCTCCAGAGAGTCCAGGGCTGGAAATGCCTTACATAACGGCTGGGGAGACTATGACTCAAGCAGAGGAGCCTATAACGGCTGGGGACTGATGCAGGTTGCAATAAATACTGTCACATCCTCACTAGAGCCTCACGTTACAGTACAAGAACATCTTTTCATTCAATTTCCATTTCTGTAGGTTGATGTGAATCCAAACGGAGGTGGACACACTGCACGGGGCGCGTGGGATAGTGAGGAACATCTCCGCCAAGGCACAGAAATCTTGGTTTATTTTATCGGACGAATCCGCAACAAATTTCGAAGCTGGAGCACCGAGCAGCAGCTGAAAGGTTTGTTTTATTGAATCAGTAACCTCATACCAGCATCCACTCTCCTCACATTTTGCTTCACTTTGTTCTCATTTGTCTCTGCAGGAGGGATAGCTGCCTACAATCAGGGCGACGGAAATGTCCATTCCTATGAAAATGTGGATGAGAATACAACAGGCAGAGACTATTCCAATGATGTTGTTGCCAGAGCTCAGTGGTACGCAGACAATAAAGGCTTTTAAAACCTCCTCAGCAGGAAAAAACTTCTGCAAATCATGAAGGAAACACTCCTACTCCTACTTAACTAAATAAACATAATGCAAAGCAAAAACATGTCTGTGTCTGTGTCTATGAGTGTAATATGAAAAAAGAAAATAAAACTGTGGTGGTTCTTCCTTTAAATCCTTACTGATGTATTTTTTCAACAACTGTAACTCTTTAGAAGCATCCAAAACTGTTTCTGAGTCCAAAAAAGCGTGGATGAATGTAAAAAAATAACCCAAAGAGAGTGTAAATTTACATAAACAAAAGTTTATCACCAGTTGTGGAATATAACTAAGTACATTTAATTCAGTATTTCCATTTTATGTAACTTTTTACTTTTAGTCAACAACACTTTAGAGGCAAATATTGTACTTTTTACTTCACTACATTTAGCTGCCAGCTTTAGTTACTTTGCAGGTCTTGATTTAACATAAAAAACGTGATAAATTTAAAATGATTAAACATTTTTATAATTTAAAGTGCATAACATTATATTAAGTTGTTAAAATAAGCCCTAACATGACAACAGCAAAATGCGTTTTATATAAGTGCAGCAAAAATAATAATCCAAAAATATATTTAAAATAGCACTCTGGCCAGCGGCTCTTCTGTGTGGAGTTTGCATGTTCTCCCTGTGTCAGCGTGGGTTCTCTCCGGGTACTCCGGCTTCCTCCCACAGTCCAAAAACATGCACTTAGATCAATCAATCAGTCAATCAATCAACAATCAATCAATCAATCAATCAATCAATCAATCAATCAATCAATCAATCAATCAATCAATCAATCAAACAAACTTTATTTGTATAGCACTTTTCATACAAGAGAGATGCAACACAAAGTGCTTTACATAAAAAAGGAGAAAGTAGTAATAATAATAATAATAACAAAACATAGAAACAGGCAGACACCCTCCACCCCTGACCCTCCATCCCATTAAAAACAAAGCACAAATTGGTGACTCTAAATTGCCCGTAGGTGTAAATGAGAGTGTGATTGTTTGTCTATATGTGTCAGCCCTGTGACAGTCTGGCGACCTGTCCAGTGTGTACCCTGCCTCTCGCCTAATTTGGGGGTGGCTGTGGCTCAGTTGGTAGAGCGGGTTGCCCCCCAACCGAAGGGTTGGTGGTTCCATCCATCACCATGGCAGCCTACATGTGGAAGTATCCTTGAGCAAGATACTGAACCCCAAATTGCTCCCGATGCTGCGTTCATCGGTGTGTGAATGAATTCCCAATGGTGGCAGGCTGCACTGGTTAGGGTACCTCTGTCATTAGTATGAATGTGTGTGTGAAAAGGGTGAATGAGCGCATTCTGTAGTGTAAAGCGATTTGAATGGTCGCAAAGCGTGCAGGTCCATTTATCATTTTACCATTTACCTAATATCAGCTGGGATCGGCTCCAGCCCCCGTGACCCGAGTGTGGATAAGCGGTTAAGGATAATGAATAAATGAATATATAATACAATCTGAGTGTGGCCAATCGGCCATTGTTTTGGGACAGCGATACGTAGAGGATAAACAAGTGCATTTCTCCAGAAAATATGTTTGACAATTAGGTGAATTGAGGTGTATTTTTAGCACTAAAAAACAATTACATTGTGTCACAACTGCCAAACGCCATCCTGTGTATTTTTTTTTTTTAAAGAAGTCTTTAAAAGTGGAAATGATAGATTGGTGACATGGAGGTGACGTGGTGATGGTGGGAATTAATAAATGCGTTATTGACTGAAAGAAACATCTTGTGGCTTCCCTTTCTCCAGCTGTTCAAATATCTAGTTGAAATCTCACTGCATTTCATCAGTTAATACTTGTAGATATAACCATATATTAACACAATGTATTCATATATTATTATGTTATTATTTGTACTTTATTATTTTATAAAAATTTTAGCATATTATAGTAGCATTGCAGGATTCCCCTATTGGGCCATTCTTCATTATGAGACATTACATTAACATTACAGTACATTTTGATGCTGACACTTTTGTATTTTTACTTAAGAGCTGTAATTAGTGCAGAACTCTGCAGCGAGAATTCTGACCCGCACGCATAGGTGGACTCACGTATCCCCTGTTCTTAAAGCCTTACATTGGCTCCCTGTCTCTTTTAGAATCAATTTTAAAATTCTGGTCTTAACATTCAGAGCCTTACATGGCCAGGCTCCACCCTACATATGTGACCTGATACAGCCCTACACCCCCACTCGGGCTCTGAGGTCTGCAGATCAGTTTTCTAACCAGAGGTGATGGAGCTTTCCAGGCTGTTGCCCCCATGCATTGGAACAGTCTCGCTCCCTCACTGCGCTCAGTAGATTCTGTTGTCACTTTTAGAAGCCAACTGAAGACATTTTTATTTGTTCGGGCTTTTGATTAGTTGCTTTGGGACTGCTATGGTTGTTTAATTGCTGTTGTTTTGGTCTTTTTTAACTTGTATGTACATTTTAATGTTATGTTTATGATTTTTATGTGAAGCACTTTGTGATTTCTGTCTGTGAAAGGTGCTATATAAATTTAGGTTACTTACTTAATTACTTACTTAAGTACGTTTTAAATGCAGGACTTTAACTTGAAGTGGAATAATTTAAAAGTGAGGTATTAGTACTTTTACTTAACTAAGGGATCTAAATACTGTATTGTATCTTTTAGATAATGTCCCAACTTTTTTGGGAACAGTCAATAAATGCTCGATGACATAAATAAGCACATCACTGTATTCGTTATTACCCTTTGTTTCTGCAGTGATGTGCACACAGATCAGAAATGGAAGGTACAAACTCTGGATGATGACTTGTTGCTCTCTGACATCACACTGACGGGGTCAAGGCCACTGATGATTGTCTGTGTCACACATAATGAAAGTAAAAGGTTAGTTTAGGGATTTAAACTTTGAGATGTTGCTGTCATGTTATCAGGAGTACAGAACAAATTGTTCATGAGAGAGAACGAAAACAGCAGTGAAAAGAAAACACTAGTTTCTTATAAACTGCACCCAACATGTCACCTGTCAGTTCTTCAGGCTCGCCGTGTTTTTCTATGAATAGATAAACAAATAGATTTAGCTTATCGCCTATATATTTAGAAGAAATAGTTTACATTTTTAATGAATGCTTGCTTGCATACCATTGCAATCATATGTCTTAATGAGTTCTGAATACATTTAAAATGTCTGAATGTTTTCTACACATCTTGTCACACAACAATAAATCACAATTGATTTGTTTGTCATCATAAATCATCACCTGTTAACAGCTAAAAGGCAAGTGGTGCTGTATTTATATTAAATACTTTGGTATCACATTTTATCATCTTTGGGCATTCAACAGCTCTTGTACTCTTATTTGTGAGGCTGTTTCCCACCTCATGGATACAAACTTTCAATGTCAATCCAGCAGTTATTGAAGTCAAGCCACTTTTTATTTATTTAGCCTAATATAACACATTTACCTCATTATGTTCAGCATATGACAACCTCTAAAATACATTTTAAAAAGATATTCCTCAATGAGAAAACAGAGAGTATGGACAGTCAACAATCAAAACAGAGGGAGATGCAGTTGTTTTCTGAATGTTTACAGTATTCTTGATGGCAGGACAAACATGAATTGTAGGCGTAAAGATTCATTAGACCTCAAGTCACAAAGGATTTAAGACAAAAAAGATGAGTTTTAAGTTCCCAACCGAAACAAAAACTGCCAGATGTCCATATCATTCCAGAAGAAGGCTTGCTGAAGTCTTGTTAACTGATGATTGTCTGTGTCACACATAATGAAAGTAAAAGGTTAGTTTAGGGATTTAAACTTTGAGATGTTGCTGTCATGTTATCAGGAGTACAGAACAAATTGGTCATGAGAGAGAAAGATAACAGCAGTGAAAAGAAAACACAAGTTTCTTATAAACTGCACCCAACATGTCAGTTGTCCAATCCCGCCATGTTTTTCTATGAATAGGTTTAAGTGACATTTTTCAATGCTGATGTTCAGCAATGTTCACATGATGTTCACCTTGACATTTGGGCCTCGAAACGAAATGCCTGATCGGACATTTGTGACAAGCCCAATTCCTAACCTGTAGGCTACGGGCTGACCAAACTTGACCTCTGACCTTTCAAATCTAATCAGTTTATGTTTGAGCCCAATCGGATGTTTGTGTTTGAAGTATTTCCCTGAAGGCGGTCCTGAGATATTGCATCCACAAGAATGGGACAGGCATGAAGTCACACTGATTTTGACCTTCGATCTAATAAGACTGTGGACATTTGTGCTAAATTTATAGAAACTCCCTCAAAGCGTTCCTTAGTTATAGCGTTTACAAAAATAGGAGATATGTGAAGTAGCACCAAATTTGAAGAAATTCCCTCAATTCTTATATTCCTATATTGAATTCACAAGAATGACACAAAAGTACACGACCCGACTTCATAATGCGTCTGGCAAATGGCTGTTGCAGGGACAAGCATATTGTCCTAATTCTCAGGAAGAACAGGAAGTGTGATGGAATAAACAATCATGTGTGTGGGGTTTTCTGCACTCATCAAGGCCCCTAAGCTTCGTATTTAGTCATATATTTATTTGTTCGTTTAATTCTGCCAATGACTGAAAAAAATAATATTCTTATTAACTGCTTATTGAAAACGTTGCTTTTCTAATGACTGGGATAAGTAGAGGATATCTGTTTAGATTTTAATTTAATGCACGCCACTGATCTGCTCTGCAGTGATAAGTAAATATGTGACGTATTAAAGGAGGAGAAGTCTGAAGACTGGGTGTAACCGTTTCCTGCACAGGCAGTGAAGAGGAAATGCTGAACTTCTGACTTTGTCTCAGCATAACATGAAAGTTAAGGTACTTTCTATTCAATGTGACATCATTTTAAAAGTGTATAACAATAAATGTACTCTCAAAAATGCAAGAATGGAATACTGAATCCTGCAAATATAAATTAATTTCTGTGAAGCAGATGCAGAATGGTAGGCAAAGCATTCCTCAAATGAAAGGGGGTGTCTAAATGGAATTTGCACAAATCATGCTGCTTTCTGAAAGTGGTAAGATAAGACTAAGATTTATCCCGCAGTGGGGAAGTTTAGTGGTCACAGCAGCTTACGATACAGACGGGGAAGTTTCAAAGAATGTTGAAGCACCCTGCATATATATATATATATATATATATATATATATATATATATATATATATATATGCAGTATATACGCACAAACACATATACATATGTAGTGTGTAAATAGACAAAAAGCTAGTAATAAGCAATGTGTTGATATATATATATTTATCTAAACTTTCTTTGTTACTGCCACTGCCACTTTATTCCTTTATTCTTCTTCTTTTTGACTTACTCTCTTTTACTTTTTTTTTTTTTTTAAATATGTGAATGGCAACTGTGTATGTAATGTATGTTGTTGTATTTGCTGCTTTTAAAGTTTGAAAGTGCCACACATATTTCGTTGTTGCGATACAATGACAAATAAAAATCCTTATGTCCTTATGGCAAACAAATAAATCCCTGCAGCTGTTAACAGTCAGTGAGGGCTGTTTCTTGTAAATCAGCTGCTTTCACCTGATTCTCCCTCCCTTTTTTCCCTTCACTGACAAACCAGAACTGCTTTATTGGGCCCCAGCAGACGAGAAAAAGAATTGCAGACACGACGATGAAGTCATAACTAAACTGAAAGTAAACATACCTGTATAAATACGGAGACACGGCGCTTATTTGCATCAGTGGACAGAGGGACACGGTGCTACAGCTCTCTCATCACAGTTTTAAGGACATCAGAAGAGAAAACGAGAAAAATGAGTGAGTGCTTTTGTTAATTTACTATTAAGGTTTCTATTGAGATCACCTGACGTGTAACACTATGGCACGACCGAGACTGCAGTTAGACTTCAGTTTATTCTTTAAAAGTATAATAATAATTATTTTTTAAAAATCAGTAGCCTACTTTTTTCTCCTTTCTTTTTTTTCTGTCTGTGTAAAAATGTGTTGGTTTTGGAACCTTTAAATGTGTGGCAATGTTAGGGTGCAGGTGTGTGTTGATGACTACAATAACTAACAAACTGAACATTCGCAGGTTATGGAAACATCATGGCGGTTCACACTACTGGTGCTTCGACAGGAGGTAATTACTGACAGTAGAGAAACTCAGGAAGTGATTTCAATTTAAATAATAGCCAACATTACATTCAGGGGCGGAGCCAGCAGTTGTCAATACTTGGTGTGAGGCCATGGTGGAAGAAGTATTTAGATCCCCCATGACAATGTCAGGGTAGACTTATAGGTGACAACATTTTCCCCAAATCCATTGATTTACCAGTCATGTTTATGCCTGAATTGACAAGGAAATAGATGCATTTGTTGCACTGAGGTCATATTTCTGTTCTGTGTTTTGATTTCTCTCTAAAGGTGTGAGGAGATCACATGCCATGGCAAAAGATGATGCAGACAGTATAGAAAAATACAGGTCCAAAATCAACAAAGTGGGAGCTCAATATGGGATTGCTCCAGCTCTCATTGCTGCCATCATCTCCAGAGAGTCCAGTGGTGGACGTACCTTAAGTAACGGCTGGGGAGACTATGACTCAAGCAGAAGAGCCTATAACGGCTGGGGACTGATGCAGGTTGCAATAAATACTGTCACATCCTCACTAGAGCCTCACGTTACAGTACAAGAACATCTTTTCATTCAATTTCCATTTCTGTAGGTTGATGTGAATCCAAATGGAGGGCGACACACTGCACGGGGCGCGTGGGATAGTGAGGAACATCTCCGCCAAGGCACAGACATCTTGGTTTATTTTATCGGACGAATCCGCAACAAATTTCCACGCTGGAGCACCGAGCAGCAGCTGAAAGGTTTGTTTTACTGAATCAGTAACCTCATACCAGCATCCACTCTCCTCACATTTTGCTTCACTTCGTTCTCATTTGTCTCTGCAGGAGGGATAGCTGCCTACAATCAGGGCGACGGAAATGTCCATTCCTATGAAAATGTGGATGAGAATACAACACACGGAGACTATTCCAATGATGTTGTTGCCAGAGCTCAGTGGTACGCCAAAAATAAAGGCTTTTAAAACCTCCTCAGCAGGAAAAAACTTCTGCAAATCATGAAGGAAACACTCCTACTCCTACTTAGCTAAATAAACATAAGGCAAAGCAAAAACATGTCTGTGTCTGTGTGAGTGTAATATGAAAAAAGAAAATAAAACTGTGGTGGTTCTTCCTTTAAATCCTTACTGATGTATTTTTTCAACAACTGTAACTCTTTAGAAGCATCCAAAACTGTTTCTGAGTCCAAAAAAGCGTGGATGCATGTAAAAAAATAACCCAAAGAGAGTGTAAATTTACATAAACAAAAGTTTATCACCAGTTGTGGAATATAACTAAGTACATTTAATTCAGTATTTCCATTTTATGTAACTTTTTACTTTTAGTCAACAACACTTTAGAGGCAAATATTGTACTTTTTACTTCACTACATTTAGCTGCCAGCTTTAGTTACTTTGCAGGTCTTGATTTAACATAAAAAACGTGATAAATTTAAAATGATTAAACATTTTTATAATTTAAAGTGCATAATTATATTATTATATTATTTATTATTATATTAAGTTGTTAAAATAAGCCCTACCATGACAACAGCAAAATGCGTTTTATATAAATGCAGCAAAAATAATAATCCAAAAATATATTTAAAATAGCACTCTGGCCAGCGGCTCTTTTGTGTGGAGTTTGCATGTTCTCCCTGTGTCAGCGTGGGTTCTCTCCGGGTACTCCGGCTTCCTCCCACAGTCCAAAAACATGCACTTAGATCAATCAATCAGTCAATCAATCAACAATCAATCAATCAATCAATCAATCAATCAATCAATCAATCAATCAATCAATCAATCAATCAATCAATCAATCAATCAATCAAACAAACTTTATTTGTATAGCACTTTTCATACAAGAGAGATGCAACACAAAGTGCTTTACATAAAAAAGGAGAAAGTAGTAATAATAATAATAATAATAACAAAACACAGAAACAGGCAGACACCCTCCACCCCTGACCCTCCATCCCATTAAAAACAAAGCACAAATTGGTGACTCTAAATTGCCCGTAGGTGTAAATGAGAGTGTGATTGTTTGTCTATATGTGTCAGCCCTGTGACAGTCTGGCAACCTGTCCAGTGTGTACCCTGCCTCTCGCCTAATTTGGGGGTGGCTGTGGCTCAGTTGGTAGAGCGGGTTGCCCCCCAACCGAAGGGTTGGTGGTTCCATCCATCACCATGGCAGCCTACATGTCGAAGTATCCTTGAGCAAGATACTGAACCCCAAATTGCTCCCGATGCTGCGTTCATCGGTGTGTGAATGAATTCCCAATGGTGGCAGGCTGCACTGGTTAGGGTACCTCTGTCATTAGTATGAATGTGTGTGTGAAAAGGGTGAATGAGCGCATTCTGTAGTGTAAAGCGATTTGAATGGTCGCAAAGCGTGCAGGTCCATTTATCATTTTACCATTTACCTAATATCAGCTGGGATCGGCTCCAGCCCCCGTGACCCGAGTGTGGATAAGTGGTTAAGGATAATGAATGAATGAATATATAAAACAATCTGAGTGTGGCCAATCGGCCATTGTTTTGGGACAGCGATACGTAGAGGATAAACAAGTGCATTTCTCCTGAAAATATGTTTGACAATTAGGTGAATTGAGGTGTATTTTTAGCACTAAAAAACAATTACATTGTGTCACAACTGCCAAACGCCATCCTGTGTATTTTTTTTTTTAAAGAAGTCTTTAAAAGTGGAAATGATAGATTGGTGACATGGAGGTGACGGTGGGAATTAATAAATGCGTTATTGACTGAAAGAAACATCTTGTGTCTTCCCTTTCTCCAGCTGTTCAAATATCTAGTTGAAATCTCACTGCATTTCATCAGTTAATACTTGAAGATATAACCATATATTAACACAATGTATCCATATATTATTATGTTATTATTTGTATTTTATTATTTTATAAAAATTGTAGCATATTATAGTAGCATTGCAGGATTCCCCTATTGGGCCATTCTGCATTATGAGACATTACATTAACATTACAGTACATTTTGATGCTGACACTTTTGTACTTTTACTTAAGAGCTGCAATTAGTGCAGAACTCTGCAGCGAGAATTCTGACCCGCACGCATAGGTGGACTCACGTATCCCCTGTTCTTAAAGCCTTACATTGGCTCCCTGTCTCTTTTAGAATCAATTTTAAAATTCTGGTCTTAACATTCAGAGCCTTACATGGCCAGGCTCCACCCTACATATGTGACCTGATACAGCCCTACACCCCCACTCGGGCTCTGAGGTCTGCAGATCAGTTTTCTAACCAGAGGTGATGGAGCTTTCCAGGCGGAATAGCACTTGGGAGCACTTCGACTCGGCGCAGTAATGTCATCACTCCTGAGGGGAGAAGATTTTTCAGGAGTGATGATATTACTGCGCCGAGTCGAAGTGCTCCCAAGTGCTATTCCGCCATACATTATAGTTATCCTTTTTATCCGCTTCGAAAAGCGCCACGTTTTATTTTGTGTCGCCATACTTGATCGTTTAACTACTCGTGTAGCTGTATTTAAATAGGGAAAACGTGGAGGAGTTTGGTCGCTTCTAACTGTCCATCTGTTTGGATCCTAATGAATGAACTGGGCTAAGCTAAGTGCTAGCCAAGTGGCACCGCGCGCCAGGGCGATTGAGTGCACGCATTGAGACGCAAGAGGTCTGTATCAACTCGTCTTACTTGACCGAATAACATGTTTTAATATGAAAAAACGGTGGAGTGTTCCTTTAAGGCACTGTTGCATTGGCTTCACATTCAGACCTGGAAGTTCCCACAGTACGCTGCTGACAGAGCAGAACAAATAAATGTCCTGTGTCTATTACAGTCAGTGAGGGCTTTTTCTTGTAAATCAGATGCTTTCACATGATTTTTCTTCACTGGTAAACCTGCCAGGGCTGCTCAATAACGCCCTCTGCAGGTGAGAAATAGAATGGCAGACACAATGAGGAAGTTAGTGAAACTGAAAGTAAACATACCTGTAATAATCCAGCCAAAATCAAGCCTGGCTAACACACCTGCCGTTCATTTCTCCGTAGAGGAGGCATGGTTTACGATCCTCCAGAGCCGTTTATTGGGCGCTTAGAATGTCTATCAAAAGCGTCTGTAGGTAGCTCTTAGCCAATCAGATCAGTTATACCAGATGACGTAGTAGAGCAACAGAAATGGATGTTGTGTGTGTGTCTGTGAGAGAGTGTTGCTTGCTGCTTTGCTTCTCCAGTTCTCGCTTTCTGCAAGAATATTTATTTTCACGCTTTATTCCCCCTCATGTCATTCAGCCACACACATCCACTGATTTTATGGACAATAAACAAGCTGCTGCGGGTCTCTCGGCGGCTCCGCTGTCCCCCGGCTCGTAGCGAGATCACCGGTCACCGCCGGTGATCTCGCTACGAGCCGGGGGACAGCGGAGCCGCCGAGAGACCTTTCGCCTTTCAACTTTCGCTCTAAACTATTTAAAACACCATCTACAGCTAAAGAGAGTTTCGCGTCTGCAGCAGCCATGTTGGATCCAGAAAACTACAAGCTTCCAAGTGCCGAGTAGTACGCGTCATCGTCTTGCCGTCCCTCCCCGCTCTGTGATTGGATCCCTAAAACAGGGCTAAGAAACTGGCTTGGTTGCCAGACTGTCTGGAGGTTCGAAATTAAATTCGAGCGCGCAAGGCAGTCTGGGTATACCCAGGCTAGCCAAAATCCTTTTAAGAGGCTTTTTGCTGAAAGGTTTGTTTTACTGAATCAGAAGACTAACATCAACTCTCTTCACACTTTGCGTTGTTCTTGTTTGTGTTTGTCTCTGACGGAGGGTAAGCAGCCTACAACATGGACAATGGATGATTCACAAACACTCTAACGTATCCTGTGTCAAAACATAAATTCACACAAAACCACAAATTATTTTTTCCTATTTATTGGACTGGAGTGATCTCTCACTGTAGTATTTTGCAGAAAAGGAGGAAATGTGGGGAAATAAACAGCAAAACTCTGTATTTAACATGAGACTAACTCAGAATAGTTAGTACTACTGGGAACAAGAAGTCAACAGTAAGCAGTTTTCTGTCCTGAATTTATTTCTGTTGTTTTTTAAAAAAGCAAAAAAAAAGGCTGAAAGCGTTAGAGTCAGCGGTAGGTGCAGTGGAGCTCCTGGTGCTGCCGAAGGTCAGCTTTGTGCTGGAAGCTGTAGAGGCAGTGAGGACAGCGGTAAGGCCGGTCATCCCTGTGTTTACGGCTGTGGGTGATGAGGTTGGAGCTCTGGCTGAAGGCCTTCCCACATATCTGACACACATGGGGCTTCTCGCCTGGCACACAAACACAGCACAAGTCAATTGAATTCACAGGATGTTCAAACAGACGCTGATCTGATATTTTCCAGTTGGTTATCTTATCCAATTTCTGACAAGAGGAAGCGTACCGAAAGCTATAAATAACTTTTTCCCCATTTAAATGTCTAAAAATGACTGGATCTATGTTATCTACACAACCCAGCAAAACTTTACAACAATGCTAATCTTAGAGAAATACATAATTTTAAGACATGGTTAAGACTGTTACAATCATTTAGGTGCGTGTCAGTGGCATCATATCCCTATCAACAACAACCTTAAAAGATCTTGGTGGTTCTTAACAAATTTTTCTACTAGATGAAAGCTCTAGAAACACACTGAGGAAGAGTGTCTAATGTGTTTAATGTGAAACTGCTTTATTATGTGTTTTAACTGGATTGAAGTAATCCTGACCGGGAGAAGCTGACTGTAACAATGGTGAGGGTGAGATGATTCCAATGTGTACAGGGTTTTAGAATAAACACCAAGAATGAGCATCAATACTTTAGTTTTTGTATGAATTGAACACAGAAGATTTAATTTCAAGCTGTCAGGGTGAGCAGAGCATCTGGACACAAGAGCAGGCAGGCAAGGCAAGGCAAGAAGGACATTAACCTTTTTTTTTTTTCAATAAAGTTGAAGTGAATTTTTGAGCAAAATTTTGATATTGCATTTAAGGAAATGCAAATTAGAGACATTTCCATCAACTGGTTAAGAGTGAATAAACAAAGCTGAACGACAAATGATGTTGATGGCTTTTATTTTGGAGGATTATCCATGGGAAGTCTTTGTAAATACTTTTCCGGAAGTTGTCAGTAATAATTTAACCCTTCATAAACGTTTTTGGTCACAAGATGGCAGTGTAATGTGTTGCTTTAGGCTAATCCGTCAGTAAACAGTAGAAGAAGCAGAGATTGAGCAAGAGAGAGAAAAAATATAAAATAGAGGTCGCTAATCAGTCAACTTTGGCCCCCCCATGTGAGAAAATACATCTTCTGGGAAACTTTATAGGCGAGCTTTAGATATTTGAAGTTTTGAGAAGATATACACTTTATCTGTCAAGAATAAATCACATTGTCACAATCATTTCACTGAAAGAGGTAAAAAATATTTTTTTCCAACTTCATGGGCCACCATGTATATATTTCATTTGCACATTAAGTGACGCTGACTATTGTCATGCTGTAAATTTCTATTACACAATTAAGAGTAGTGCACTATAAAAAGACTGTCATGTGAAAAAATACAGTATCAGTAAAGAACGCCAGTTCCCGGGCTAATATAAGGGTTAGGAAAACAAGTCTGCAGTCCTGTTTATTAATTCCACATGCATGATATCAGCATAATAAAAACAAAGGGGATTTATAAAGTCACCTGTGTGTATGAAGGTGTGTTTCTTCATGTCAGATTTCTGGTGGAACCGTTTGCCGCAGTACTGGCAGGGGTAAGGCCGCGTGTCTGAATGTATGAGCAGGTGAGTGGAGAGGGTGGACGAGCGCTTGAACACTTTTCCACACACTGAACAGCCAAACGTCCTCTCCTGAAACAACAGACACTGTGGTTATAGATCCAGGAGTGTTTCCCCCTTATATGTGCACACAAGATAATTCCACATAAAAAGAAATGTGATGCTGACCTTGCCGCTGCATGGTGATCGCTCAGTTTCTGTCCTGCTGGACTTGATGTGTGCCGGTGCTCTGCTTCCATGACTTTTGCATATGTGAGTCTTCAGACTTGACAGACATGAAAATAACTGCAAAGAGGGGATGTCACAATTTTAACTGGTTTAAAAATTACACTTCAGAGCAGAAGGTGGTATACAAGATAAAAGGGAAACCCATTTTTTTTCTGTTTCTTCCATTTTGGGTCATTTCACTTCTGGTCGATATATGGGGGAACATAGTAAACTTGTAAAAGCCTTAGTCCGGATCAGTTCACACAGCCAAATATAAACTTCTAAAAGCTGGGACTGCATGTCCACATATAATGTATGAGGAATTACATTTATAGGCACGTTTCCATTAGGTACTTTTCCCTCAGTGAGCCGCTATGGGTGTGGCTTGGGAGAGAGGATCCGCCCAAGATCCGCACAAATTCACCGGTTAGCAGCTCAGGAATTGTCTCAGAAAGTACCTGATCAGGTAGATACTTTCTGAGCTGCTACTATCTCCTTGATGCTGATGCGGCGATTTTGCACATGAGTAATTCATTTGCAGACTGGTGCAAACTGGACGCTGAGCGGTTAACAGCTCCTGCTCTGCTAGCTGCAGCTGGGAGAGACTGCTGCGGGAGGAATGGGCCACTTTTGAGTGCTTCAGGACGGCGCCTGCTACTCGTTAAGATGGCTAGGAGTCTCCAAAAGTCTCCAATAACACCAGAAAAAGTTGCTAGATTTGTTGCTAGTCGCTTTTTTGAAGAGTCGCTAGAGGTTTCCGAATAGTCACTAAGTCACACTCTTGGCGCGTCGGGGACAGAATGTTCACAGCTAGAGTGGGAAGCGCTGAAAATCTTCTAAACTTGCTCTATCGTACACATATTTTTTATTCTTTATATAATATTTTAGGTCAAAATGTCAGAAATTTTTCACAGACATGTAACTACGGGATCAGACGGACTTACACATTTCACACTGTGAGCCTGAAAGTGACGGGAGTGCAAAGGATCTGCTGCATTGACTCCCATAGAAATTTAGAACCAGACAGTGGCTGTTTTTATCCTGCTCTATTTCCTGCATTTTTTATGCCACAAACACAAAAAAGATATCAGTGTGTTCAGCAGAATTGTCTCCAATGATAACAAAATATTTTGTTTTTTAAATAAACCATGAGTTTGTCTGCCCCTCCGCTTTTCACTGCTTCATGGTGCCCAAACACACACACACTTGCTGAATGTTTATTGTCTTCTTAATCCTACAGAGTTATTGTTGCTCTATAATGTAATGTAATGTAATGTGATGGAGGGATGCCATACTTTGCTACAGAGTGGACACTCTGTCCTTGGAGCACTCATCTTCGAGCAGAGACCGCTCCTGGTCTCCCTCAGGATGTTAGGGTGCGGGGTCAAGTCTCCCAGTCCCATAGACAGTTTGTCTGGATATCCTGAGCTCACATGAGGTCTGGACCATACCGGTGGTATGAGAGGGTGAGACTCCAGTTTCTCCGTGGGGCTACTGAAGTTGACAGGACTGCAGGGTTCAGCAGATATTCGGTCTGAGTGCAAAGACAGACAGGTAAGTTGACTGGCTGCTTCTGAAACTTTAGATTGATACATTTAAAAAAAAAAAAAAAGGAATGTAATTTTGTTAGAATGCCAGAATAATTTGAATGACTCAAAAAAATTGTCATCCAACAAATAACCAAAAATAACAGCACTGTGCAAAAGTCTGTGCAGGTGTGAAAAAATCCCTGGAAAAATTAATGCTGGTTGATAAAAATAAATTATTAACATTTCTATATTTGAAAGCATTCTTATTTTACTGAATTTTTCACATCTGCCTAAGATTTTTTGCACAGTTCTGTATAATATCTTTTTTCTTTAAAGTGTATTTACTGACTCTGTAAAGCTGTGCTTGTGCTAAAGGTCTATCCAAATAAATCTAATTTCCTGTATTTAGCATGCTTAAAAACAAGATTTAATGAACAAAATGTTGAATAAGCTAACGTGAACTGCACAATAATACCAAAAAGTTTTGATTTGTGTCTTAAAATTAAATAGAGGGGAAACATTGGATTGAGATTTTGATTTGTGTCTTAAAATTAAATAGAGGGGAAACATTGGATTGAGAGAAGGCTTTGGACCTGCCACTGCAAAAAAAGTTCTGAAGATCTCCGAAGCCGAGTGTTGGACGAGAGGAATAAAAGTTCTGAAATGTTCCATGAAGGGCAGCGCATGTATGCATTTTTCAAAAGAGAGAAACTAGAGGAGGGGGAAAAAATCGATACAGCATAGTATCGCAATATTTTGTGTGGCAATATTATATTGATTTATGGCCACCAAGTATTGATATTTAGTGTCCCGACGGCTGTGTACTATTGCGTTTTTTTCTTCTTCTGGAGCCGTATTAGACTCATTTTTAGGAATATACTGGAGATACTGGTATCATATGAAACTAGAACTTCTAAGGAATCTATAGATCAGGATATCGTCTTGGGAAGTTGTTGAAATATTGGTGCAAAGTGAGCTTTTTTGATGTTTCATGGTGATTTTCAAAGGGGTCGTGTGTCCTCTGACATCATGCTATCTCAATGAAAATAGGCTCTTTACATACATGGCTGCCTCCTAATTCAGAATGCCTGAAGAACATAACACAATCCATTACTTTCTTCATTTGCAAAGAGTTTAAACCATACAATGTTGTGGAAAATTAGGGTTTTAGCTATATGCTAAAGACACTGGAACTCAGATATATGACTCTGTCTCGACGTTATTTCACAGATGCTGCAAAAATGCTGCAACTGTTGTCGTTCATACATGTTTGATATCATTTAAGTTCAGTTTGAATGAATACTTTGTTGGTCAGTCTGTGGGTTTGACTCTCATTGTGGAGAGGTAAAGACTGAAGTGAGATGAATAGACTGAGAATTTGATTTATTTGACAAAACAATTCTTGATTAAATTTAATTTTGTGGACACAAAATGCAGTTAAACAGTTAAAATCACAATATATTATATTGCAATACTCAGAAAATCGCAAAAATGCTTAAAATCGCAATAATATCGTATCGTGACTCAAGTATCGGGATAGAATCGTAGCGTGGCGCCTCTGGAGATTCCCACCTCTAAAAGAAACCTTAAAAACAATCAAGGTGATATCCTACAAAGAGGAATGGCTAATAAACAGACATGAAACAGGTCTGTACCCACCATTAGATTTGGGTCTGAATGGTTGAAGATGCTCATTTCCATTAATACGGTTGTTAGCAGGAAGGTCCGGCTGCAGTAAAGCGATGGGCACAGTG
Organism: Centropristis striata; assembly: GCF_030273125.1. Classification (NCBI taxonomy): domain Eukaryota; kingdom Metazoa; phylum Chordata; class Actinopteri; order Perciformes; family Serranidae; genus Centropristis; species Centropristis striata. The sequence goes on along the minus strand of NC_081517.1, from coordinate 35,409,603 downwards.
TTATTATCTACTGTGGAGTACCCCAGGGATGTGTCCCAGGACGTCGTCTTTTTTCCAAGGTGGTGCAGCCCTCCTCGCTTCACCAAGAAAGAACGAGGCATCACTCAGGCGGGCTCTACACCAGAAATCAAACTTATCTAGAGGGTTGAAACATAAAATGAATAGCAGTGTTAGTGATGACATTCAAATTGGCAGTTAGGTTTATTTTATTACTGAGTGAGGAGAGTGTGGCACAGCTGGGCTAGATCATACACATTTTCCTCTTAATCTTACTTATAACAAGTTGCACAAATAAAACCAGTGGAAATAAGTATCTCTGCAGCAGTTTATGTGAAGACCCATAAGTTTAAACATAATGTTTATTGCCCAGAAGAGGGCAGCAGAACTGCACAGTTTGTTTCCGGCTTGGTTGAGTGTAAATACTACATTAACATACACTGTAGATGGTAAATGGTATCATCACAGAGGACAAAATGTTTGATGTTTACAAAATGTAGATAATAATGAACTGATTAGTTAGACATGTAATTGCTACAGATGATGATGATGATGATGATGATGATGATGATGATGATACAAGTACTGTATTTAACTACAATTTTGAGTTACTTTTACTTTACTTAAGTATTTCCATTTTATGTAACACCGACTCCACTACATTTTGAGGCAAATATTGTACTTCTTACTTCACTGCATTTAGCTGCCAGCTTGAGTTACTTTTCAGGTGGAGAATTAACATAAAAAACATTGACATTTAGACATTTTATTATTTTCATTTAACCTCAAAACAGCATATTAAGAAGTTAAAACAAGCCCTAACTTGAGAAAATTAAAACACTGCTAACATAAATATATCAATACAAATACTCTAATAATTTATTTGGAATAGACATAACGATTTGAGTGGGGCAATTGTGCATAATGAGTACTTTTTGATGTTGATACTTTTGTACTTTTACCTAAGTAAGTTTTGAATGCAGGACTTTTACTTGTGGTGGAGTCATTTCGCTGTGTGGTATTAGTACGTTTACTGAAGTAAGGAATCTGAATACATAATACAAATAAAAATGTTAAATAAAATATGCAATTTACTTAAAGGTCCAGTGTGCAGGATTCAGTGAAATCTAGTAGTGAGGTTGCAGATTGATCACCAAGCACATTGCGAGACTACGGTGGCCTTCAGGTGACATAAAGCACCAAAGGCTCCTTTCTAGAGCCAATGTTTGCTTTGTCCCTTCCTAGCTACTATAGAAACACATGGTGGCCTCTGTGGAAGACAACCTGCTCCCTATGTAGATAGTAAGGGTGATTATACACTAATGAAAACATAGTTATTGGTATTTTTACAATGGACATTTCTGCCAATAGATCCGTGTAAAGCCTACACACTGCACCTTTAAGCACGAGGCAGTTTATGAACTGCTAGTAAAGTTAGTCTTCTTTTTTTAGTTGTTGCTTCTGGTTTCTTCTTGTTTTTTTGTTTGTTTGTTTGTTTGTTTGTTTGTTTGTTTTTACCTCTGCCAGCTTTGCATTTGGATTTTGGCAGCTTTTCTCCTTCAAGATCCTCTCAAGTCTCAAACTTGGTGTTAGGGATTTTTCTCACACAGGGGTTCTCTAGAAGAGGGTTTCACGACCCTCGCTGTGTGTTTGATCATTATATATGATCACTGTGTATGTTTGGCCAGTTAATAAGCCCCTTAAGATGATTCGTCACATCCGACCAAGGGGTCTTTTTCTTACTTCTTGTTTCTGCTTTTTTAAAAAGTCTGCTTGTAAATGGCCTGTCCACAGTCGCTCACGTGACACTAAACGCCTCATTACTGCTGTTTGTGAGATGTTTTTATTTGCGGAGCTTCTGTTACATTAACACTGCAGGTGGAAGCGAGTCAGATCTGATCTGATCTGAAACTAACATTTAGACCTAAATTCAAACCTACAAACCTGGTTTGTGACAAACAGTCATAACAGAATCGCAAATACACATCACTTAACTGCAACACATTTCATGACTCAGCGCTAGCACACGAGCAAAAGTGAAGCTGCAGTTCAGTCGAGGACAGTCAGGTGTTAGAAACAACACTTTTAAAAAAACAACAACAGCAAAAACAGCAGATTAACAAGCTCAAGACTTGAATAAAAACAAGCTGCTGGAAATCGTTTCTTTTTTTAACTTACTTTTTATATCCTTTAACTCTAACTTTTTAACTTTGCAACGTTTTTAAATTGAGTTTTTTATTATAACTATTTTACTGTTTTACTGTTTTAGTATTATTTTATTATTTTCATTGTTTATTTATTACTATATTTGTGTAGGATTTTATTGTATTTTAATAACAGTGCATCACTTTGGTCAACTGAGGTTACTTTTAAATGTGCTCCATCAATAAACTTTGACTTGACTTGACTTCTACTGTTTTCTACTCCATTAGAAGACAGACTCCGGCAGACAGTTTCCTGGACTCCTCAGAAAATAAAAGCCTTGCATGCATGAATATCAATGATGAGATTACTGCAGAATATTGGCAAGAGATTTGATCAAATGCTCAAACACAATCAATAACAACTTGTTTAAAAAGTACACCAACATAAACTGATTATGAGGTTTAATATAACACGCATTAAATTCAATTTACCGCCTCTGTTACTGATACGTGTATCAAATGTGGAAGCAGAAAGGCAGATTGATACGACATGACTTTGGATATTGAGGGTGAGGTTGTGTGAAGTATTCAACAGACTTCAAGTAGAAGTGGTAGCATTATCAGCAACAAAAAGTATGAGCAGTTAAAGTTCTTGTACTGCATAAAAACTGTCCTTGTGAATTACATATATGTTATATAATAACATTAACATTGTTGATGCAGCAATGTGTGAGAAGCATTTTGCTGTTGTAGCTGGTCGAGGTGGAGCTTTTTTTTTTTTTTTAAGAATTCATGCATAGTTAGTAGCTGGCCCCTGGTTAGGGTCATAAATTAAATCTGAGGGTTTGTGAGATGAATAATGGGGTAGGAAATAAGAAATAAACCAACACAAATATGCATCAGTGTTTTCAGGTTTTATCCCTGTTGATTTTTTTGTGAAATAATGCAGAAAAAAACAGTTAATTAAATGAAACCATTTGAGAAGTTTAGAGGCATAATGCTGAATTATGGGTGCCGCAAAAAGTATATTTGCTCATAATTTTATTTTTCTAATCTCTTATTTTTTTGCTTTTTTTGCTTCGTATGCAAAGTATTGTTAGATTGTTTTTATGTGCACCTTATCGTTACCGAGTATGTTTTTTTCTGCACACACACACACACACACACAAATATATTTATATACTTATTGCATGAGCTCATTGGGTATTACCGCTTTTTTTTTAGTACGGTGTAGTTCAGGAGGACAACATGTTCTAACTTGAGTTAGAATACTGACTGAACAATAATAATAATGAACAACAAAATGTGGCCTATATCCGACACATTCGGTATGAATAGTCATCCATCTTATGGGAAGGTCAAAGTGGTTCAGACTTTCAGAAACTTTAATATTTTGGTTCAGCAGTCAGTTGTTTGGCTTTGCTTAACATGAACTGTAAACTGTGGATCGACATACACAGACAGCTGTGAGTCCAATCAGCTGACTTTGCACTCTAATGAAATTAAATGATCTCAAGGATTATTCAAGAATACAAAACAAGTTATTCTGTCGCTTACACACTTTTAAAGATTTGGGATTTGTTGTATGTTTGGGTATAAAGTTGTATAAAAATAAATATAATATATTTAATAATATATATTAAAATAAAAATACATTTATGCTACATTAAGTCTGTAAAAATATAAGATATGATAAAAAGGAAATTTACTGAAATTTATATGTGACAGAAAAGCAAACATGTTGTACTCTAACTGACAGTTCAAACCAACCACGTTTATGGACTCTGACATTTTACTATAAGATAATATGACAAGTGACGAACATTACTGACATCTGTGCATCTTTTTGTTTCCCCCTCTGTACAAAAACTGAAGAAATCAAGAAAAAGATCCACATGGCCACGTGGAGACAGTTACAAAACTAGCGGATTATCATCTGAATTCATAAAAAAGCAGATTTGTTGAGTACGGATCATTACTTTTTACCATTTGGTTAAGCCTACTGTTTACCTAAATGTTCCATGTCAAGGACAAATGCACACATTTAAAGAGCCCAGTTGTCATGTAAAATTGAGAAAATTAACATTAACAAACCAAAATGTAGCAGCTTAAATTTACTGAAAAACACAAAGTTTCAGAAAGTAGTTTTCAGAAATAAATATGCAAATCCTCACCAGATTTTTAAATTCCACAAGTTCTTCTTTAGGCTTCACACAAACTTCACGAATAACATTACTGGGATAAATGTGAAGTCAGTGTGTCACATGTGAGGTCAGTCAGGATTGTGAGCCGTTGACGTTCTCTGCAGGTCGGTGTGATGAGAGTAAAAAAAGTATGAGGAAGTGTTTCTGCTCCGACACCTCTGAGCTGACAACCACACTGCTTCCTCACACACACAAACCCAAACACTGCACACTCACAGCAGCACTGAATCTGTCCAGCTCTACTTAAAAAAAACTTTTTTTGGTTGCAAATTGTGGATGGATATGTTGCACAAACTAAACTCAGCATCAGATGAATCTGGGGATGACAAATCAATAAAGCGAGAGGAAGGGGGAGGTGGATGACTGTGCTGAAAATTCTTTAGAAAGTGTGTACACACTGTGTTGACACCATTCGGGCTTACAAAATCACCATCGAGGTCAAGTTTAAAAGAAGCTGGCTGATGCAACAGCAGATTCTCTTCAATAGTATTCAATGAAAACACAAAGTACATTCATGAGAAAGAGACACAGCGAGAGGAAATTAAATTAAAGGTGAAAACGATTGAACATGTCACTGACATTTTCCTTGAATGTAATGAACAAGACACTGCAGCTTATTCCGACTCAAATCAAAATACAAAATCCTGCTGACGAAAACACTCAAAAAGTCACTAAATGTGAATTAATTGGCTGCCAATAAAAGTTCACAACAAATGCACTATTTTCATCTGTTGTAACATTTGCTACAAACTGCAGTGGCAAGCTGTTTACTGAGCTTTTAAAAAAATGAAATGAATATACTCATGACCTGATTTTTTAAAGTCTTTAGTAGAAACTGAAAGTTGATAGTCAAAAAGCTAGTCATCAAGAAGATAGTTTTTGGTCGCTTAATGGGATTTTTATTGACATTAAATTAACAGTGAATATGTGAGTGAATGTTGGCAACCGAAGTGCTGTTTTATCCCAGTCTTCCACCCGAGTTAGCAATGATTAAGCTGTTTTTTTATTGCATTAAATAGGTAGCCTGGCTAACGTCAGACTAATCACAAATGAGATTAGTCTGGACACCGGCAATTAATTTCTCCGTAGAGGAGGCGTGGTTTACGATCCTCCAGAGCCGTTCATTGGGCGCTATGAATGTCTATCATAAGCGTCTGTAGGTACACTGTAAAAATGTTTGTAGAAATTACAGTAAAACACTGTCAAATTGCATCAGGTTGTAAAATTAAACATTGTATATCACCGTAGTACACACTTTTAATTACCGTAAATCAAAGAATAGCATAAAACTTTGAATTCTACTGTCATAAACTGTAGAAAACACATAGTTTTGCAGTAAATATAACATTTTCATGTACAATTTATGGAGAAATGCCATGATGACACAGTTACCCTAAAAGTAATGGGATTTTTCAGTAAAAAATTACAGTTTTTGCTGATATTTACATTTACATACGCTCACTGTATTTTTTACGGTGAAGTTCTGGCAACTACAGCTGCCGGTATTTTACAGTAAATTAAACAGATTTTTTTTTACAGTGTAGCAGTATCAGTTATACCAGATGACGTATGTAAAGCGAAAGAAATTGATGTTTACATAGCCAGACTAGCCCATCTCTACTTTGAGACTAAAATTCTTAGTTCTGATTCTGCAACGTTTTTCTGCAGCATGTTCTGGCTCTGGCTGCTCACAGTCTACCGGCAGTGTTGGTGTGTGTGTGTGTTGGTGTGTGTGTGTCTGTGTGTCTGTGAGAGAGTGTTGCTTGCTGCTTTGCTTCTCCAGTTCTCGCTTTCTGCAAGATTATTTATTTGTATGCCTTATTCCCCCCTCATGTCATTCAGCCACACACATCCACTGATTTTATGGTCAATAGACGAGCTGCTGCGGGTCTCTTGGCGGCTCCGCTGTCCCCCGGCTCGTAGCGAGATCACCGGCGTTACAGCAGCGAGTAGTAGCGGGGCTAGTTGGTAGATTAGGCTTTTGCCAAATTCTGTCGGAAGCAAGGCTAAAACATCCTTTTTCATGGTGAAACAGGAGTGTAAAGTCAAACATTGTTCTTTTAAAATCAACTTTCACTCTAAACTATTTAAAACGCCGTCTACAGCTAGATCGAAAGAGAGTTTCGCGTCTGCTGCAGCCATGTTGGATCTGTAAGAAAACTACAAAACTACAAGCTTCCATCTGTCGAGTAGTAGGCGTCATCATCTTGCCGTCCCTCACCGCTCTGTGATTGGATCCCTAAAACAGGGCTAAGAAACGGCCATCGTTGACAGACTGCCTGCAGGTTCAAACTGAAATCGAGCGCACAAGGCAGTATGGGTATACCCAGGCTATTAAATAGGTCAAAAGTAAGCAAAAATAAGGGCTCAGTGCCAGTGGTGGTCAGTGGTTGGTTGGCTTGGTTGGCTGTATAGGTGTCATAATAACACCCTGAAACCGTCTGGAACTCAACCGGAGTTGAACTTGCACCTGATTGATTGCAGGTTGGTGGTGCGTGGGTGAAAGAAGCTTAAAGTTTCAGTGTTTCTCTGTCAAGTTTACAGTTGGTTTGTTTTTTAGTTTTGCTGCTGAAATATCCAATAGAATTTGCTGCAGTAACATTGCAGCATGCTATAAAATGTTTACAATGACTGAATATGGCCTCTCTTATCGTTACAGTAGCCTCAATCCTTAAAGACAACATTAAGACATGCATCTTTGAAACAGCAACATAGTCTACAGAGACTGGCAGAGACGAGTGAAATGTCCATGTGGGTCTCTAAATCAGAAAATGATTAATTTTGTTCGATGGTTTATGTGTAACTTTACACACAAATTCATGCATCACTGTTGTGAAGCACTTACGCTGCATATTCTGTATAAAATGTGCTTTACAAACTTTACAAAGTTTATTGTTGTTCTTTTTAACATTTCACTTTTGCTTTAAGTGACACATACCTGTTTTCGACCATAGATAAGTCTGACCAGTTGAGGGTCGTCTCTAAGCAGGAGGAGACAGGAAAAGCAATAAATCTTGTCTCTGGTGTATGCTGTCCTTCGACACTTCCTGGAATCATGTCCGCTCCGTCAGGCCCCAGTTGGTTCATGCCAAGCTTTTCTTCCAGAGTCTGCACTTGAAAAGATGTTTTCAGAAGTGACTCAACACTGTTCAGTGGCAGTGATGTTGCAGACGCCATTGCAGTAACTTCAGCAACAGAAAGTCGCTCAGCTCTTACCTGTGCAGCTACGGTGGCGATGAGAGCTCATTGCGCTGCAACTTAAGAAAACACATGCAAATACACAAAACACAAGCAAATTGAGAAAACATCTACATCAATTTGACAACACAAGCGCGGCATTTAGGAAACGCGCTGCAAAGATCACAACACAACAACAGTGTTTCCAGAGGACCCTTAAAAGTAATGCACACGTCTGGACACGGCACGCTTATTATTATCACGTTATTTCAAAAATAAGAATCATTTGTACAAAGATCATCGCGTGCTAACGTTCGCGGCCAAACGATAGCATGCTAACGTTAGCGGTTGATCGTATCGGGCTAACGTTAGCGGGCTAGCATGACCCAGACCAACTCGGTGCCGCTGAGAGGGACCAACTAAAACGTGTATCATTCATTGGTATGATTTGTTTAACTGCAATGTGACTGATATGGGCTAGTGGTCTAACGCTATATATCACGTTATAACATGAAAATATCATTATCATTACCGTTATAACATGAAATGATCATTATTTTGAAATAACTTGTGTGTGAAACAACGTCTCCAGACATGTGCATTACTTTTAATTGTCCTCTGGAAACACTTCTGCTGTGTTGTGGTCTATTTGCAGCGCTTTTTCTAATTGCGTTGTGTTGTGGTCATTGCAGCGCGTTTTCTAAATGCTGCGCTTGTTTTTGTCAAATTGATGAAGATGTTTTCTCAATTTGCTTGTGTTTTCTTAAGTTGCAGCGCTGTGAGCTCTCAGGGCCACTGTATGCAGCTGCTGAATACAGCTTCAATTAACCACAGCGCCACCTGCTGTTAGTCTCAATGAGTTACCTGCCCCAAAGCCTAAGGCCCCATAGACTCAAACACAGACATTGACTTTATTTATACAGTCTAAGATATGGACAAAACATTGTAAAAACCCTGCCATGAAGTCAACCAATAGCAAGATAATACCGTGCAAGTCAATGCAGTCTGGCTTGCAAGTCGATCAGTACAGTAGTTCTGTTAGCATTTTCAACATAATACATGGTAAAACAAAATATCATAATATCATAAAATGTTTTTTACCCCTTTCCATGAAATGGTTGTGAATGTGATTTGTTCTTGACAGATAAAGTGTATATCTTTTCAAAACTTTATGAATCAATCTCTTATTTGACTTATTTAATATTCATTTAAAAAAATTAAGGCTATATATATATATATATATATATATACATATATATATGTATATATATATATATATGTATGTATGTATACACACACACACATATATAAATATATTCCGACTTAGGTCTATGCTATGCGGTAAAATCACTACACTGAAACATTTGAAAAACAAATTTAACATTGGCAAAGAAAGTAGAGCTTTTACAACTTGGTGGTACAAGCCCTTAAATAATTAGCACAGCTTCTTTCTTGAGTGAGAGAGGGGTAAAAACTTCATCAGGGTCATCAGATGAGCACCCTCCATCATCAGTGTTTCATTGATTTGAGCCCATAACACTTCTGGCGGGCTCAACTGCAACATCTGGTGTCCCAGGTGTGCCCCTCTCCATTTATTTACCCATCAGTGGTCATTTTGCAGACTATTTGGTGTCAATCCTCCTGATCTACAACCAGTTACTGCTGTGCTCTGCAGCCTCCGACTGTGACTTCACTGCTTCTCAGAAGGCCTGGCCTTACACTCCTATCATCTTCAGTAGCCGGGTTGCAGTCCTGGCAACAAACCCTCTGCAACCAACTTCGACAGGGAACACCTTAGTACGCTATTTGCGTTGTTCAGCCTGTGCTGCTATCTTAGAGTACTTTAAGCTTTTTTGTTCAAATGCCTCCTCAATAGCAGCTTCCCATGGTACCGTTCCAGGATGTACAGGAGTTTCTGGGAAGTTGACCACATGATGAGATCTGACCTGAGGGAAGGTGTTTTTATCTCTGGTAGAAAGACGAGCTTGTGATCCAGTTCAACCTGCAAATATTCACCTTCCGTTCACTTCCATTCTAAACCAGCAAAAGGAGTGAATAAAACATTTGCTACATTTGCATCCTTGCATCATGTGGAGTTAAACCCTGGTGAACTTTGACTGGACACTTTGTAGCCTCAGCCATTAAAAAAAGATGTGTGTGTGTGTGTGTTTGAGCCCACTTGGATGTCAAACGGACTACAAACCAGCAGCTGTTATCTGTATGTGTTACATCCTGCACTGCCCACATGTTGCCTGGGGAGACAATATGACTGCAGCCTGATGCAAATATAATTTGTGTTGCTGGATTTGGGAATCATGCAATGCAAAAATTAGCTTTGTGCCAAGTGTGAACACAGCATAATATTGCATTGCATAATAATTGAGTAAATGTAATCCCCTGCTAATAAACAACAACAACAACAACACAATCAGGCCTTCGCAAAGGTGCAATGTCAAAGTTTATTTTGTATCATTCATAGGATACAGAACACTGAAATGTATTATTTCCCCATCATACTGTAATTTATATAATCTTTACCGTCATTTAATATATTTCATAACAACATCGGTTGAATTGCAAGACAGAAAGAGAGAGGGTGGACAGGGTTCCTGGGTATGATGCCATGGATATCAAACAGCCGTCACATACAGCACATAAAATCTGAGAGATCCTAACACCAAACTAACCAGGATGAACACGGCCTGTTTTACATTTCCTGTCTGTGAGGAAGAACTCACACGTAACACACTCTTTTGCACTACATTGTGTTATTTCCTGCTTTAAATCAGGGATAATTGTGGATGTTCCAGTTTCAAGATAATAAAATCTAGAGCAACACAGTGTGACCATATTTCAGTCCGCACATAATTTACTTTATATTACATGGCTGTTTAATGAAGGGCTGTAGTGACTGACTTCGATGAAACCCTCGTTAAACATACATGAAGTCATTTAGCATAGTGTGTAAATCTACCTACCTTTATGGCACATTATGATATTTAATCGTTATCGTCTCACATGACGCTGTTAGCAGGAGAAACCAAAGTACTGATGGGAATTATAAAAATAATACTAAGGATGACAGCTAATACCATATTCAAAAGTAATTTACAAACATATCAAAATATTCATCACAGTAGATAGAGTTGTATTTAGACAGTGGTGAGAACAGAGCACCATCTCTGAACAGCAGTGTACAGATGTGTTGTCGCGTGTTGAAGGACACTGAACACTGATCTCAGTCTGGATTATGGTTTAATTTGGAAAGGAAACTGACTCAGACCTAAACGACTTTATGCATTTTAAATGTTTGACTGAAATCGATACCTAAATATGAAAGTTATAATCCTTAAAACTTTCTGTCGTTGAGGATCTGGCAACGCCTGTGGTTGTTGGTGGTTTAATAACATGCTCCTAGAGATCAGTTTGAACCATCTCTTGAGTGGTTTCTCCATCAGAAGTGCAGCAGAAGAACAAAACGTAGCGATTTTCAGCAGTCTGGGGACGATTTTTATATGTTTTCAATGAGAGTGAACCCTTTTTTCTCTCTACATTGGCGTTGCTGTGCACCACTTGTTGTCACAGGAGCATCCTGAATGCCATGAGTTGAAAATACTTCAACTCAGAGCAGAAAAGTGACCAACCTCCTTGTGTTTTACCACTGTCCACTTGGATACATTGAGAGGTGGGTGATACTGTTGTTGCTTAGAGCATGCCGCTTTTTTAAAAAGTTAGGCTTCAACAAAAAAAAAGCTTTTTGCACGTCTTGCAACCTGTAAAAAGTGCTCTGTCCGATTAGGGCCTTATTTTAAGGTAAAGCCACACTTCGAGTCGAGTTGAAAGTCTGTGCGACGTAAAGATCAGGAGACGCTATTTTTAAATTGTGTACACATCAAAAATGACTGAAATAGTCCAGTTTTACTTTCTCACATGCGTACAGCTGGCCAATCACAGCATAAGAGCTTCAGAGAGTTTTCGGAAACAACCTCCCACCTAATCTGAGGTCAGGGCGTGCAGTGGGAAGGGGTTTTTGCCCTTTTTTCAATTAATTCTGGCAGAGTATATGGCATGTACAAAGTGCTGTACACGACATTCAGAAAAAAACAAATATTTGCTATGTAAAGATATAGTGGAGTAATGGCTTCTTAACCAAATAATAAAGTCATGCTTCTTCCTTGTGTATTGAACTCTCATATAAGTCTCACAGGCCTACCAAGTGCCTTAAAAAGTGTCGCCATTGGGTCCTGACCGATCGCCTGTATGTGTCGAGTTAGGAATGAGAACGAGAGCCATGTAGAGGCAATCTAAACTCAGACTCTGAACAACAGATTTGCTCTGAATGTTGTTTACAGCTCCTTTAAAGAAGACCAACCAACAATGTCGTCTGACTCATGATCAAATGTTGCCTTTTGTGCATTTCATGAACACATGTACTAACTTAAGTATCAGTACATGTGGCTGTCGGGTAAATATGATGAAAAATGAGGATTGATCTTAAGGATTATAACTTCAAGTAAGAAATTCAGCCAATTGTGACCCAAAGAAAATAATTCTTAGGGCTTAAATCTCAGTCTGTACATACTTAGAATCAACAGGAACTCAACTAAAACCATTTGTACAACACTCATTTGGTCTGACGATATCCAAACTCTGATTCCAGTGTAGAGATTTCAGTTGCTACATCCTCAGCTGACCACTAAAAGGCTGTTAATTTCAACAGTATGGTGGGCAAACCAACATCCTCTTTATCTCTTTGATGGCCATTATGGGAAGATCCAATTTCCCTTATTCTTTAGAAGATGGCAACATTTGTCTCCTTTACCATCCCTTCATTTGTATTGCACGAAAATGTTAGCAGTAAAAGAGGGCCTTGAGCGAGAATTTAGAGAAAATCCTTCGACAACAGTCCAAAGAATAATAAAGCACAATACAAAGTTGGGATGGATAATCTTGGAGCAAAGTACTTAGATTACGTCAAGGTCCCTCTGAGGAGCTGAATATAATAAGAAATGATCCCACCATTAAATCCATTCACCCACGTCTCTCACTGCTTAATGCAATGAGCAGAGACTTCCTTTTCCTCTGTAGTGCAAAAAGCAGATCACCCTGTTTGATAAAACTATACACACTCACCATCTTATGTAACTGACAGTGATACAGCTTTAAATTTTATCCATATACTTTTGTTCCTGTTACACTGTATACTTTATATCTCTCCACACGTCACACCCTTTTTTCTCTCTCTACAGAATATATTATTGTTTGATATGTAAAATAGTTTCCACCCACGCACTCTGTTGGCATCCTTACGATATGAACGACTGCCCTCCGCTGTGCGTTGGCCCACACGCTGCAGTTTCAGCTGACGTGAAGTGATATGAGCACATAAACTGGTGATTCCAGATCAGCACTGTTACCTGGATTTCTTTTGGCTTGTACGGGACACTGACATTTAAAGGAATTGTTTGACATTTTGCAAGATGCACTTTCATGTCTGCCTGTTAAATATGAAGCCACAGCAAGGAGATGGTAAACTTAGCTTAGCATACAGACTGGAAACAGTAGGGAACTGCTAGCTTGGCTCCATCCGGAGGTGAAATGTCCAACTTATTAACATGTGCCTCGTTTATTGCAATAAAATACACTTTTTGCTAAATAGACCGATCCTAAGTCCCTCCCTTTTTCACTCTGTGCTCCAATAACAGTTGAAAACTTAGTACGTGGCAGAACCCCATTTCCTGTTATCCTCACTTACTCGCAAGGCGACCTGTAAAAGCGACTCAATACACTGGCCATGCTACAGTCTTTATGGACACTTACATTGTATATAGTCACATCTTCAGTAAGCTAATGTTTGCAAGCTTACTAGCTATAGCAACCGTATACTGTAGCTACATCCAGAGGCGTTAAGATTTGGAAAAGACAGATAGGTTTGTTGCTGACATATTTTAAAGTTACTATGATTAGCCAGAAAGGATCAAGGCTAACGATTCGTTGTTTATGTCATCTCTGCAAGGCTACCTGCTGCCCTGAAGTAACTTTTGCTGTTGTTTAATTGGGATATACAGGACATCTAGCATCCCGATGGGAAAAGTCCTGTAGTCCTTGCTGTCGGCTTCTCAAAGTCATATCGCCTGATGCCCAGAAACGATTACAAGCAGCATTAGGCTAAACAGAAATGGCGTTACCATATTTCCTTATGTCAAGCTAGTCTGACCTTTACAGTAACTATAAGGGCTGTAGGACTTAATGGTTTATACTAGCCGCTTCAGCCTCACTTGCTCCAAATCTTAGGTAGATATTACATTGTGTTTGGAGTTGAAATTGACACTACCGAGCCCATTCACTGACTTATTCTACTTAGACTAATGTAACTCTGTAAAACTGTGTTTTAGCATTCACCATCATACCACTTGTAGCCACAATTCAGTTATTGAGTCCCTTCCAAAAGCGGTGAAACAAGTTTAGGGGCTGAACTTTTTCTTGACTGTGCAAATTAAGTCACTATGCCAAGCTAAACTAAGCCAACTCCTGGTTGTAGTGTCGTATTTAACAGACAGATAGGAGAGTGTAGTCGATCTTCTCATTTAACTCTCAGCAGCAACGAGAGTGTCAAACTGTTTCTTAAGTTCACACCTACACAATGATCATGCTTGGTTTTTGAAGAAAAACCAGATTGTTCCCATCATTGCTACACGCTGAGAAGCTGCAGGGAGGAATCAAGTTAAACTGCTCAGTTTTCAGATTCAATCAGTCTGTACAGTAGTTGTCAACCTAATCTATGGCAGAGTTAACAGGAGGTTGCATGTTCACCTCACAAAGATAAAACAAAGAAAAAAAAAAAACTGAAAAAAATGGATAAAATAAATCCAAAATCATAGCAGCACATTTTCTGTCTCTGAAACACTCTGACAGCGTCACAGTAAACCTGTAACAGACGACTTGTTGGCACAAAGGACGGTGTAGAAAGTTTGGCCTCTGTCGGTATCTCTACACTCCTAATAGTTTCATATAGATTTATAAAATATTAAAAAAATATGAAAATAAATTACAACATATAAATAATTTAAAAAACAAAACAAACGATTTGGCAACATTGAGTTTCTTCCTTGTTTCGTGGGTTACGGTGGATATGTTTGGATATGAGCTGTTGTATTAACTCGCTTGGCTTCTTGTCATCTGCAAGCCGCATACACACACACAGACAACACACATATTTAGTAAATGATTCATGAACGGAGGCCATCTTGTGATATCCCTACAGTTTGATGGGTACGTATTCCTACACTGCACCTCTCCTTCTCACACTCACCACCTTTCCTGTTTTTCTTTTTCATTGTTCTACTGAGAGGGAAATTGATAGCTGATAGAAGTTTTTTGTGTGTGCGTGTCTTCCTAATAAGAGCATAAAAAGGGAAAAGAGAGGATAAAGATGTCTGAACCAACCAGCAAGGAGAGTCATAAGAGGGTAGACAGAGCATACATTGTGTCTATTACTCAGTTTATAGGGAGAGGAAAGAGTTTGTTTTCTGTCTGTCTATCCGTGTTACACTCCTCGTCACAGTCACAGGTTCAGGTCCAGTGGTGGATCTCGAGCAGCGAGAGGCAACAACAGCCTTGCTGGCCCAGTTTCACTCCAAACTGTTTGTCTGTGTGTTATATGTTTGTGTTTGGATGGTTTCTGGCGCAGTTACACAAGGAGAGAGGCTTCATGTTGCCTCTTTATCAGGGGAAAACAGGATCAGACAGTGTGGAGGACACGATGGTGGAGATGGTAACAGGAAACGACGGGTAGTGATGATCAGAAGAGGTCCATTCAATGCCACTATGTCTGCATCAAGTTAAAGGTAAACACTGGAAAAGCTGAGGAGGAGGACTGGATTGGATAATACAGCCCCAGTTTACAGTCACAGTCCCGTCCTGTAGAGCTCCAGTGTCTCTTGAGCTCAAAGAAATCCAATGAAACCTTCACACCCCCCTCCAGCTCTCAGTTATCCAGCGCCTCAGCGCACACCATGCTGCCGTACAGTTGCTGTGGGTCCGGATGTGTCAGAACACGCTCCTCTGCCTCGCTGTCCGTGCTGCCCTCGCTGTCCAGGCGGGCCGACGGGTGACACGTGCCGGACAGGCTGGGGTACAGGGCGCTGGGAGGCAGCGGGCTGGGGAGGAGGTCCTCGTCCGAGCTCAGGTAGTCGCCCTCGGCGGATGCGGGGCTGGGCAGACAGAGATCCTGGTAGTTGGTGCTTACGCCTCCACTGCTAACCCTGGAGCTGGGGGCCGCCTTCTGCCCTCGCAACAGCCGGACCTGAACACAAAGAAGAAGGTTTTATAGGTACGGTTAAACTGTATTTTAGTCATAGTTAGAGTATTTAATTAAAAAGCAGGAGGGCCTGGAGTTTCTTGTGTATTTTTTCTCAAAATAAATTCCAAGAAAAGACCAACCAACAATGTGTCTCTCAATACTTTATCTTACCGAAGCATTAAGAATGACACATTTGATAAAACACTCATATTTTCAGGTAAACATCTGCCACTGGATGATGATTTAGTGACTACTGATCCCTTGTTTTCATGGTAAATTTGGCAGTACATCAGTATATCCTGCAGTGTTCAGTATTAGATGAAGTTCTTGTGTTTGTCATCTTAAAAAGTGCACCTTCTCCTCCAAAATCCAAGTTAATGTTTTGAAACAACAACATTTCTCAGCTGAGTTTGAAAAATGATTAGTGAAATATAAAAAAAATGCAAATGTGATGGTATATAAGGGCTGCTTTATAGCAAAAATCATAATCATGATTATTGTGGTCAATTACTCATTGACTTTGGAAACATTATGCATTTATTAAACCTTTAAAAAACTAACAGCGCTCTTGTTGAGTTATGAATATAATTCAACTGAAAAAAACTAAACTAAACTACATATACAGTTGGTTATACACTACAACTAAATATCCAATTTATAAAACAAAAAAATTAAAATAAATTCGAACCAAAATAAATCAGTTGGAATATGCTGTAGTGCAATGTCACAAAGTACTGAAAAAAATCTATATTCATCATTTTGGTAAATAACATATTCAACATACTGTGTATCAGTCAGCAGCTCAGCTACAATGGGCCAAAGCACACTGCTGTAAATGAAGGGGGGATTTATAACACATGACACTAAATATGGCAAAATAATTATCTTGTTTTTAGATGAAAGCCAACATGATAGCTGATAAAATATTCTATCAATCCCCCGGCTCTAGAGCATATACTTACATAATAATAGACTAAGGTTTAATAGTCTATAAATTGTGTTAAATCTGTTAGATGAGACTTTGCAAAAGCTGTCAAGTGCTGGGAATTTTTTAAACGGGTTGTTGGGTGTGAAGAAAAAACCCCAAGTGAAACCCACAGATCTGAATCGTGTGTACCATTTGAGGTTTTGCAAATAGAGCACAGGGGTCTTTACAGCTAAATCTGAGTACAGGAGGTCTCCCACCTGTCTCTCCCGTCAGGTTGGAGAACTAAATAAAAAAAAAAAGAAATCATAATTGCAATATAAGGATGTTTTTGCAAGTTCCTGTTCCGGTTGCTGCTGTCTAAAGTGGTTGTTGCTGCCTGACAGAAGAGCTCCCGCCACAGTTTATCTACACATGCATGCTTTTTGCGTGTTAATCTTGCATGTACCACAGTGACTCATGACAAATCTCAGAGGTTTTTGTTTCCCCCTATCATACACAGGCAAGCAGAAGGGTGGGGGGAGGGGGAGACTAGTGGTTAACCAATGGAAATGTTTTGACTGTGTCTGACTGCTCTATAAGCTACAGCAAAATAAGGGCCATAAGTCACACTCTGTTGGTTTGTTTTTGCAGAGAAAATTATATAAACATTGACTGTCTTGCAAAAATTCCAAAAGTCACTCATATCAAAATAATCTGCAATATGTAGAATCTGTCCACATGCATAATCACTTTTAATATGACTCAGTCGTTAGATGATCGCTTATACTGAGATTTTTCTAAATGGTTCACTGCTTCCTCATCTGTACTCACGCAAGTTTCGGTCTCAATTATAAAACCACTGCTGTGATAAAAAAAAAAAAAAGTGTGTGTGTGTGTGTGTGTATGTGGGGGGGGGGGGGAGAAAGAAAAGAGAGGAGCGTTAAAGGGCAGGGCAGTCTCATCACGCCCCCTCACTTTTTAGTTTTAAACACCCTGCTAGTCACGCACTGCCACTCTCTGAATGAACAAACCCAGAGTGTATGTTGGTCTCCTAAACAAGTGGGGAACATCGTCATGAACCAACAACCAACAAGTCAGCTAATTAGTTCCAATAAATGTTTTTAACACGTCAGCTAGCGGAAACAACAGTGTAGAAAAGCTGCACGACTGAGAAAAAGAACAACCTTACTGAATGTCAAGCACAATAAAAGTCATTCATCTTTCAGGATTAAAGTTCACTGTGAACCAATTGATGGTGAGAATACGGTTGTGGGGGGAAGAGCAATGGTCGCTTTTTACAAGAAAGACACTGACATATGTTGAGGGTGTGTATCTGGGTGGAAGTGTTGTGAGGCTGCATGTAGGCGACAAGATGCTTCTGTGGTGGTAAGCAAAGCTGCAGCGTATCTATCTGCATGTATCTACAGTAAACACGCACTGTGTCTGTGTGTCTGTGTCTGATATCTGCATGCCATTTTGAAGAACCCACCAGTCAACAAAAATCAAACAGTCAACATTATTATTAACTGTGTGTGTTTTTGAGTTATATTATTTTTACAGAATAAAAATATATGAAAATAACTCTTAAAATATCAATAATTAACTTCAGCAAACAAGAAATATTTGAAGTACATTTTAAATCATCTGTCACTGGGTCATATTTATGGCAAAAACACCTGGTTCCAGACCTCTGAACCTCTGCAAGCTCAAAGATTTTTATTATTTTTTGGGCCTTTTTTTGATAGTAGTAGAAAGTGAAAAGGGGCGACAGAAGGGAAGACATGCAGGAAAGGGCTCCGAGCCAGATTTGAACCTGGGCCCGGTGTGTTGCGAGGACTAAACCTCATTGTTACAGGTGCATCTCAATAAATGAGAATATAATAGAAAAGTTGATTTATGCCAGTAATTCAATTCAAAAAGTGGAAATAACACATTATATAGATCCATTACACACAGAATTAAACAGTTCATGTCTTAATTTATGTAATTTCTTCTAATTATAATGATAATGGCTCTGACATTTCATGAAGACCTGACATTCAGTGTCTCAAAAAATTTGAATATTACAAAAGACCAATTTGTTTAAGTATGTTCAATATGGAAATGTTGACCTATGAAAAGTATGTCCATCTATATGCACTCAATACTTTGTTCGGGCTATTTGACTTGAACTACTGGAAATGGACTTTTCCATGATATTCTAATTTATTGAGATGCACCTGTATGTGCTCTACCGAGGTGCCACCAGGACGCCACTGGCTTTGTGCTTTTCTATTGAAAGAAACAGAGATGCAGTCGGGATTAAGATTGCTAGCTATATGATTAGAAATATAGATTGTGTGTGTGTGTGTGTGTGTGTGTGTGTCCAACCTCGTTCTTGAGCTCAGCTATCTGGTCCCGAAGCTGGTTGATGTACTGTCTGGAGTCTGAGTGGTTCAGCTGGCCCTGGATCAGCCCTTCCTCCTTCTGAAAAACACATTTTACCCTCTGAAGGTTAAAGTAACAGTTTCTTGTTTTTTACAGTGTTATTGAATCAATTATCAACTTGCAAACTTGCAGACTTCAACCTGTAGATGCACTGTTTTTACGTACACACACACACACACACACACACACACACACACACACACACACACACACACACACACACACACACACACACACACACACACACACACACACACACACACACACACACACACACACACACACACACACACACACACACACACACACACACACACACACACACACACACACACACACACACCTGTATCTCGAGATCAGCGATCTTCTGCCTGAGTTCAGCCATGGCGGCCATACTGTCTGCTTCCCTCAGTCGCACCGCCATCACCTCTTCTTTACTCTGCACATGTCAGGGAGGGTAGAGAGAAGATGACATTTCCTGCTCAACAGTGATGGATATCGATGATGCATCATGAACTGTTTCCCTCCCTCCATCTACGTCCTGCTCTGTCCTCTATCTCTCATTCCAGGCTGTCCTCATTGCATCTTTCCTTTTTATCTGGATATGAATCACAGAAATATATATATATATAATATATATAGTCGACTATAATATACAGTAAAAAAAAACCGATTAGACCACCCTTGTTTTCTCCTTGCTTTCTTGTTCATTTATTGCTATGGTACAATTACCGGTAGGTCCATTTGTTTGGACAAATATAATGATAACAACAAAAATAGCTCATAAGAGTTTAATTTAAGAGCTGATATCTAGCCATTTTCCATGGTTTTCTTGATAATGATTTTGGTTATTATCAAGAAAACCATGGAAAATGTCTACATATCATCTCTAATATTAAACTCTTATGAGCTAGTTTTGTTGTTATCATTATATTTGTCCAAACAAATGGACCTTTAGTTGTACCAGGCATTAAAATGAACAAGAAATTGAAGAATACAATGGTCTAATTTTTTTTTCCTTGACTGTATATATACATATGATAGTCAAACTCAATTCTCATCCATTTTTCCTGAAACATTTTCTATTCCTGTCCTTGAGTCTTGGGAAAAGAAGATCCTGCACATTGTGCTTGCCCAGCATCTGTATTTATTCATACTAACATTTTGATGGTCATTCCATAAATATATTTTCCAACACAACCGTATCCAAAAAAGTTGGATAGTTGCGAATATCTCCTTAAAAAACATTTCTGTTCTATAAACTATCTGGTCCTCCCTTTATTTCCCATCCTTCTGACATTGTATGTAAATATCTTTCACATGTCATCAAGCTGGACCAGAAAAATGTTGCTCTCCTCATCATTCAGCCTTCCCTTCCCTCTAACTCCTTTTCCTCCCTCCTCTCAGTTCAGACCTTGCAGTCGGACTCGGACTGCTTCCTTTTCATCTCGTTGAGCTGAGCCTGGAGAGCTTTGTTCTGATTGGCCAGCATCTGGAGCCGGTCCTGCAAGGCGGAGCGCTCCTGATCGTTGCGACCAATAAGCTTGCTGTGGATCTGGTTCTAAAAGTGAAAGAGGTCAAATGGGAGAGTGTGAGGAGAGCGCCAACAAATTATTATTTTCATTATGGAATTGCATTTGTTCCCAATTAACTTATAGTATTATAGTAATTAACTATAGTTTATCATTCATACTTATATTACTTTAGAGTGATTAAATGAAACTGGAACCAGCAATTAGAAATAACTTGTTGTCTAACTTGTTGTTGATTACTTCTCTGTACATATTCTTTTTAATTATTGAATTAATTTGATCACTGAGAGGAGCAAAAGCACTATCATTTTAGGCTCACTATTCCTATTACAGGAGCATCTCAATAAATTAGAATATCATAGAAAAGTTTATTTATGTCAGTAATTCAATTCAAAAGTGAAAAAAAACCCACATTTATATAGATTCATTACACACAGAATAAAACATTTCATGTCTTCATTTATTGAATTTGTTCTAATTATAATGATAATGGCTCTGACATTTAATGAAGACCTAAAATTCAGTGTCTCAAAAAAAATTGAACATTACAAAAGACCAATTTTAAAAAGTATGTTTAATATGGAAATGTTGGCCTCTGAAAAGTATGTCCATCAGTATGTACTCAATACTTGGTTGGTGTTATTTGACTTGAACTACTGGAAATGGACTTTTCCATGATATTCTAATGAATTGAGATGCACCTGTAAATGCTTGAAAAAAATCACACTGAACCGATCTTTGCACTTGTGTCTGTAAGAAAAGAACCTCCAGGGTTTATATAGGCTACTGTGTATTTACAGTACGTCTGACCTGGCTCTCCAGCTGCAGGGCTTTGAGTTTGACCTCTCGGAGCTCAGCCTGAGCCTGGGCCTCCCTCAGTCTGACCGTCATCAGTTTGTCCTGCAGCTCGTTCATGGCGTTCTTCTTCGGCGATTCCTTCCAGTGGCCGCCCCCGCCACCTGTGCTGCTGCCCCGGGACATGTGATGCTGCAGAAACACGGGAGTATCACAGGTGTGACTCTCCTGCCGCTGCACGGACGCGATCATGAACATGAACACACAGGTGGCGGTTTGTTTGCGTTACCTGCCAGCGCTGGTTGAGCTCAGTGACGGTGTCCTGCATCTCCCTGAATGAGCGCAGCGTCTCCAGCTCCCTCAGCTTCATCTGCTTCACCTCCTCCTGCAGAGCCGCTATGTTGTGCTCATCAGGCAGGCAGGTGCTCCTCTGAATGAAAACAATATGTCATGTTTACAGTTTGTGACAGCTGTGAGACTTACATGATGATGCTTTAAGCTAAATGCTACACTAACTGACAAACTGAGGTGCAAGCGTGACTAAAAAACAGGAAAAAAAATTGTAAAAGAAAACAAATCCAGAAGCATATTTGCTTTTTTCTAGGTTTCAGTTTTATGTTACAGTAAAATGCTCACCAGGAGAAAGCAGAGCTGTTGTGTCTCAACACCTTGTGAAGCAAAACCGAAACTCGAAATGTCAAAAACGCCTTTGTTTGTAATTAATTTAACAGCTCAGTTCACAGTAAGTTCATCTTTAACACATTCACATTCACACTCGTCTGCTGTTATCTACTCATCTTTCACACTTTATTCTCTCGCACACTTGAATGTGTCCGTTAGCTCACCTTCTCCAGGTCGAGGACCTTGTCTTGCATTTCCTTCAGCGCTCCCAGCAGTTCGGCCTCACGCAGCCTGGACTGCTCCAGCTGGGTCTGCAGATTGCTCACAAACTGCTCTGTGTACTGAAACAAACATCGCTGGTGTTACACAGGTGTATGGTATAACGGGGCAGCGGGGGCTGGCTGCCAACTGTGATCATTTGTTGATCAGCTTCCTTGAGATTATGTTGCTTTATAGATATTTATTAACAACTGGGAACATTAGTTGAACTGAGGACCTCATACAAAATTAAAATCTTCAACTGTTTTTTTATTCTTTATCACATGCAGACTAGATGCAGATGATGGAGTTAACTTTTTACCACAGTGCTTCAATGGGTGCGAATTCTGCCACAAGCTGATGCTGTATCTCTTTTCTGTTTCTGTATCTTTTGTCTCTTTTGCTGATAAGTCGAACATCAAACTGAGTATTCGCACACTGTCATGAAGTCTTGAATCTTTGGGTGCCCTTTGCTATTTTTCTTTGGAGAAAAAGTCTTTGACACTTGGTGAAGGCAGCAGAACATTTAAAGAAAAACAATACAAACTTTGCTGCAGCCACAAAGGAAACAAAACTTATTCCTACTTTCTATCACGAATAATTCTACAGCATCAATTATGACACGCTACTGGTCGTTATCATCTACCAGTAATTAGCATGTGGCAGCAAGATGGAAACTGTCAGCTGATTCATTTTCTGTTGGGTAACCAGTACTGTGTAAATGCCTGTAATTGTAACCAAAAATTTCAAAACTAGCTGATCAAGAAAGTGAAGTTGGTATCCAGCAGCAACTCTGCTCCACTGACTCAGAGTGATGTCAGAAAGTAAAAAAAGCTACTGTACATTTTTGTGTCACCACATCAAAGAGAAACAATGCGAGGGGTGTAAGAGCAGCAGAAAAACGCAGAGGGCTGAGTGGAAAAATACTTTCCTATGAGGCAAAATACAAACGCTTGAAATTTGGTGAGAACATAGCGTGCGTATAAGAGTCTCGATTTGTCATTGTGTGCCTTTCAGTCTTTGTTATCAAAGAGGACTGTGAGTGTCTGGAGGTGTGTGAACTGCCTGGTGGTGGGTGCTGGCAATCTGAGCTGGAATAAAATCACCCGTCACCATGACATCATTAAGAGTGTTCAAGATCCCAGGTTTAAAAACCTAAATTATAAATGTTGTGTTTTCTTTTTAAAGAAAGATTTGCTTAATTCATGTTTTGTTTTCTCTTCTTTCTGTGTGAACGTGTGATGATGTATGTATTTTTAACGCTTCATATTGTCACAGAACAGTGGGATTTTCTGTTGTGACTGTGACAATTTTTAACTGTGAATCAGCTGCAAAGGCCGCTGGTCCAGACCAGAAGACTTTGTTTCTGTCTAGGTTAGCAAAGTCAGGATTCCTACACATTTTCCATTCAAATCCCATACCTTCTTGAATTAGATTTCCAGAATTCCCAGTAGATTTTTCAGACGACACAGAACAAATAGCCACAGCTTTGTTGACTTAAATATTTATTCACTTATAACTTTGCTTACCCAAACTAACCTGTCCCTAACACATAAACTGAACCATGCAGACTGCAATGCATAGTATTTTTATTTTGTTAAGACATGGCACTGAATTGTAAAAATCAATGAGAATATGACATTTTCTTGATGTGAAAATGTGTGGTTTTGCGCAGTTTGAGTCCATGTTTTCATCATGTTTGTGTCTATAATATACTCTTATTTTCTGTAGACTACTACTACTACAACTCAGGATAATAAAACACGTTATTAATTTAGTACTTTTGAAGATACTCAAAGACCAAATAAATGGGGAAATAATGCGTCTCTATCATTTTTTTTGAAAACTGTATCGAATAGACCATTTTCCAAAGTAAATGTTATAAATGAGTCCATTTGTAACAGCTGGACATATGCCGTGCAACCTAAGAAACAGACAGTCTCGGGCCACCTTACAAAACAGATCTTTTTTTGCAGTGGCGTGTCTTGCACACATTTACATTTCTAAGAATTTCCACCGAAGTCTGAAGACAATCAGTGTTGCAACTAGTCGATTTAAGTGAAACCGGCTTCTGTGAATCTAACCTCAGACTTACCGTCTGATGTAAGATGACTTGACATTTTTATGAAAAGTAGCAACCTTTCTTGGGTGAATATGCAGATAATCTGTCAACAGTCGCTGTTAATTATGACAGAAATAGTTTAACACTTTGGGAAATAAGTCAAGCTAAATACAAAATGGAGATGAGAGTGGTTTCAATGTCATTTTTCTTTCAGCAAGAAGCAAATAAGCATATTTCCCAAAAAAGTTTAAAAAAAAAAAGTCTTTTAAAGGTATGTATGAAGTATTTAGCCAAAGTTGGCGTTTTTTGTGCTGCAGAACATGGGAGCTGCTGGTCTCCTGCTGCTTTGATCGATACGATTGTTTGTGTTATTGTGTGACTTTGATGGGTTTTTTTTTTTCAAACTTTTTTTTGGGGGGTTTTGCAGATGAGTACAACCATATTAAAACATACAAAGAGTAAATTAGTCATTTTTTCTTATAGAAAAAAAAAAAGTGATCATGGAAGTATTGCTGTGACTTTGATGTTTTAAAGGGTTCATTTGGATTCACCAAAATAACAATAACATAAACAAAGTAAGCCATCGAGGCAACATTAAATTAGCAACACCTGTCTTCTGCAATGTAAAATGACTGTTTCTGTCTGGTGGTTTTGACAGATCGAAATAATTGCTACAGTTCCCCTCTGTTAACAGGCCTGTCTGATGGCAAGGTAAAATGATGAAAACAAATTAAAAATAGCGAACACTTTAACTGATATACTTTTTTTTCTCTGTGGTTAAAAATGTTTTACATGCCTGTTAGGGGACCACACAAAGTTGCTGACGGTGTCAAAGTGTGACCTTGCCGTATTAAAGACTGGGGTGGTAACAGCCACCCATTGATTCTTAGGCTATGGAAAAGTGGGTTACCCCCAAAATTTAGGCAATGGCTGGACCTTATGTCAGATATACTGTCTTATGAGCACATGTTAGGCAATGTTAATAATGACAATGAGAACTTTAAAAAGTCATGGGACCATTTTTGGCCTATTGTAATGTGAATGTATCATGATGAGGCAAATATGCTACTGTGTCCTTTTTTAGGATTTTTTTTGGGGGGGGCTGGAAACTACTGTATAATACCAATGCCGTCTACTCTATTGTCGTTGTTTGTTCTTTTTTTTTTTTTTTTTTTACATGAAAACTAAATAAAAAGTTGCATTACAAAAAATGTTTTACAGCAGTACATTACTTAGCTTCCCTGTCAGTATTCCTGCCTGCTTCTCCAAACTGGGAGCACACAAAGTCCTTCTACTGTCATTCTACAATTCATTAAGGATTTTTTTTGTTTTCTCAATTTTCACAAGCACTTTCACCCTATCAGTACATTTTTACAGCCTCTGAACTGAAAATGAACTTGTTTTGCCCTTTTAAAAAAAAAATGTAACTACCAGTTGACCTCATGAACCATTACCTAATACATGTTTCAAGGGAAATGCTTATTAACTGCTTCTGCCTCGAGAGAAAATCTTACTACATAAATACACTGTTCAACATATGTGGGGGCCGGCTGCATCCTCTGTGTGGCTACCACTGGGATTGTCCACAGATGGGTGGGTTGGTGTTTACCTTCTGCTGCTGCAGCTCTCTGATGGTGTCCCGCGCTTTCTCCAGGCTCTCGGTGGCCGTGTTGCACTGCTGCCTCACCACTGCCAGCTCCCGCTTGATCACGTAGTTCTCCTCTGCTTCCTGTGCCCTCGTCACCTGACCCTGGAACAGCAGGCCAGAGGGTCAAGATCAGAGTTTAAACTTTATAATAGAGACTATATACCAGTGTAGGGAAAGGGGTCATTCTGAGCATCTAGGGAATGCAACATTATTATGCTTCAGGGGGACTTTGCTACATGGCACAGAGCAGATTTAATGTTATTTTTTGCCTTAAAATAGTTTAGAAAGGTCTCAGACTAGGTAGGATATTTCATTCACATTTAGGTAAGGTGTCTTTTAATGACAATGTGTAACAAGCAAAGTAGTGATAATTATAAACTTTTACATGCCACATGCAGCCATCTTTTTAGACCTTTTTTAGAATTTCCACCATGGATAAAAAAAGTACATGCATTCAGGGATTAAAGGACAGTCCTGGAGAATATTCAGTAATATGCTTTCATGCACGTTTGCACTTTTGTTGAGAAGAGGGAACGAAGCAGTGCAGGAGAGCAGAAAGAGGAGGAAGAGGGAGGTGTGAGTGGGGCAGAGGACAGAAAGGTCAGTGGGAAAGTGGTTCACAGTACTCTACCTGTATCAGTCTGTCTGCCAGAGCGGCACTCTCCTACAACGCAGCGAAGGAGAGGAACAAGAGGGTGAAAAAAAGAGAGATGAAGAGAAAGTGAAAGACAGTGGGACACCAGGAAGGATAAACCACAAAGAAACCAAGAGGAAGTTCAAGGAAAAAGAAAGAAACAGGTTCACAGGTTGAGGATTCAATCACAGAGAAGTGTGTAAAGAAAAAAAAAAGCAGCAGTGAAATCACTCAGACAAAAACAGGAGTTTCAGAGAGAAGAGAAGATTAAAAACTGCACAGTGCTGGAGCAGAAGGGAGGAAAAACAAGAGCCCACAGCGTTATCTCATTTCAGTGTTTAACTAGATCTGATCAAAATGTGAAGAGTCCTGCGCTGAGCAATCTGGCTGTTTCGTGTCAACGACTCCGCACAAACCTGATTTATTTTAGCATTTAGATAAGCTGGAATCAGAACCCATCTCTTACCTTCTCCAGCGTCTCAATCCTCTGCTTCAGCAGACGGTTTTCTGTGCGTAACCTCTGAACAGAGAGACAGGGGAGGAAGGTACAGAACAGTTATATCACATATTTGTTTTGTAAATCCTACGAAAAGTGTTAAGTGCCACTAGGGGGGAAGCAGTGCGGGATCATGGAAGTTGTTGTCTTTTTTTGTTAAACAACCACCATTACGTATGAAAATCTATCTAATGTAACTCAGGCTGAAATAATGTTCACCGGCGAGGTAATGTTGTAGAGTTTAGAATCTTATTTAATCACATTTATTCACGTTTTGTCATTTAATTCTAATGAAACAGCCACAAGTGACTTGATAACTTACCATTAGAATGGTGGACTATCTGTTCAGCTGCTATAGCTAACAATTTGTGGTGAATTCAATCGAGGGGTAGCTCAGCGTCTTATACGTGGTCAAAACATCATACTTATAACATTGCGAGTGTGTGGAAGGTTGTTGTGGCGGTATAGCGTTACTGAATGCATTAGCTTGGTAGCTGGCATGGGCCACTTGTCAAAGAATTCTAGTGAGCTCATTCAACATTTAATTTTATATCCGTGAATGAGGTCTAATGGATTATGGTGTTGCAAAATGTCAATTAATGAAAAAGACGTGAAAAAGAAATGACGTGTTACTGTTACTGAGTATAATTCTGTGACATTATTATTTAATTGACATTACTCTCTGATGTACCGTCTGTTATTTCCAACAAAGGTTAGAGCAACTAAATCTGCTAAAGGTTATATTACAGACCACCAAATGACACACACTTTTATCGTGAATTAAATGACAGATTTCTTTCTGGTTTAAACATTGTTGGAAACATTTGGGATGATGTAAGCAAACGATTAAAAAAAATATGTAACATAGGTCGTTAGACATCTTAATGTGGAAATGTTACATAGTATACCTTTAATTGTAATGTCTACATTATGTACGAACACACCAAATACACATTCAGCTAAGCAGACACACACCTTAATCTCAATTTGTTCCTCCATTTCTTTGTTCTTGATCGTGGTATATTCTTTCTCAAGTCTGATAAAAAATAAACAAAAACAACACAGGATTATGCATTGGCAAGCTTACAACGTTTACATATAAGAGCTGATATCTAGCAATTTTCCATGGTTTTCTTGATAATAACCAAAGTCATGATCAAGAAACCATGGAAAATGTCTAGATATCAGCTCTTAAATTAAACTCTTATGAGCTATTTTTTGTTGCTATTATATTTGTCCAAACAAATGTACCTTTAGTTGTACCAGGCATTAAAATGAACAAGAAAATGAAGAAAACAAAAGTGGTCTAATTATTTTTTTCCATGACTGTGCATTGTGAGACTTGATTTTACATCCATATATAAATTATGTTGGTGACTAAAAAAAGTTACTTTGTTTAATAATCATCATATTACAATTATTAATATTACACAGCCACAAATAGACGCGTTACCTCATCTCTATGCATCCTGAGAACAACAGTTTAGAAAAGACATTCACTCACTTCCAAAACAAGTGCATGCCAGATAAAGCTCTTTACGACGCGAGGCAGTGCTGCCAAAATAAACACGAAATGGAAATTCCTTGTAGTCACTTTAAAAAGCCCAAATCATAAGCAGATAGAAGAGGGAAGTGTATCTACCCCACTTAACACAACACCTAAAACAAAACAAGCACACATCAAACGCAGCATGTGAGTGAGCTTCAGAGTAAAAACCTCCGCATTAGTGAGACAGGGAAAAAACAAATCCTACTGGGCAACATGAAGCCCGTCCAGCCTGAGTCTTACTCGTCATTAGTTGAGTAATGAGCGCTCTTACTTCTTCATCCTCTTGGGGTTGTACTTGACCTGGTAGGCCCTGAGGATCAGCTTGTCTGGGCAGCTGTCGAACTGGTGGGGGATCACCTTCTGGAAATGCTGGCAGACCCGGAGGGAATCACACACAGGATTAGAGAGCTCAGCACAGACAAAGATGCTCATTCATATTTTATGAAGAAGCAGGCAGACAAATTTTAGAGTTGTGAAGAAGAGCAGCTGAGGCCCTGCGGTAGCCTCGTAGGGAGCCAGCAGCTGCTGTATTTTTAGGACTGCGATAGTTTTTATATACTCACAGACAACTAATTTTGTATAGTAATATATCAATAAGTTAAAGGTAAAGATCCCCTCCAGACATGTGACTTATGTATAGTAAACCAGGAAAAATAATGTCTGCTTGATTCGTTTTTTCTGCAAAAAACTGCATAATTTCTACATAAAAATCCTTTAAAAAAGGCAACTAGCTGTTCCTTCTACCTCATTAAGAATTCCAGAATTTGTGAAAATGCTAATTCTGTTCATTTATAAAGTTTTCCTTCCAGACACAAGATATCTCCGACATAACTAAACATAACTGATCCAAGTTTCTACATTAGACTTGTATGAGTTACAAATTGGACCTAGGACTGACTTCTGAACTAGCTGTGATGCCACAAATCATGCTTGTAGGCCCGCCCCTTAATATCAGGGTTTCACTGAGGACAGAGAATCTTTCCACTTTTGGCAGATTAATGTTCTCTTCTAAACCCTAACCCCAACCCCTAACAGACAGCAGCACTTATTTTGGTGCTTTTCGTGGTTGTAAATAAAACTACCCAAGCCTAATTTAATAAATGAGAGAGTGAGAGGTTGTTGTTGTTTCTATGAGTCTTCTGCTGCTGACTTGAACAGAGAATGGATCATAAATTTTAAAAGGTGGACTGCTAGTGTTTTATACGGGCTTGTGGGCGCTCTGATTAATAAAGCCTGACTGGTATGATCCGTTGTTTCATAACCCCCACAGCGACGATTCGACTGTGAGATTGGCAGTAGAATCAGGCTGCTTCAAACGAATAGTGGAATATTTTACTTTTCAGGGTCACCCCTGCTGTGCACATACATCGCTCTGCACAGTGGAGCTCAAACATCCAACAGGAGGAACAATAAGAAAAACTTTTTTGAGTTGAGGGGGTCTTTAATAATTTCAGCCATTTTTTAATAAAAAATGCTGGGTTTTTTGGTCATATAGGATAATAAAGTAAATATCTTGTGGATTTGGACTTTTGGTCAAATTAAACAAGGGATTTGAAAAACACTACTTGGGATATGGGAAATAATATTAGCTGTTTTCACTATTTTCTGACATTATATCACAAAGAAACAAAAAAAAGGGTTTAACCATTGAAATAAGGGCCAAATTAACTAATGCTGACAATGGTTATATAACTACATGTTACCACAAAAGCAAAAGAGAAAATAAGTGAGAAACTGAATGGTGACAGGTGCAACCTTT
Organism: Centropristis striata; assembly: GCF_030273125.1. Taxonomy (NCBI): domain Eukaryota; kingdom Metazoa; phylum Chordata; class Actinopteri; order Perciformes; family Serranidae; genus Centropristis; species Centropristis striata. Next base: position 35,379,091 of record NC_081517.1, on the reverse strand, counting down.
AAATACACAGTTTTGTTTTAGACAAAAATCTACACCATGCTAGTGTTTCATCTCATACAAAACACTGATATACAACCATGTTGTGCCACCATCAAACATGTCCTGGTTTCAGTTTCAGTTTTAGTTAGTCTAACCATGTTTTTATCAGGGCAGATGTGTCGTTCAGGAAGCTTGCGTGCTAAAGGGAATGTGGAACATGGAGCATTTGACTCACGGCTGAATCTGTACATGAAACTCATTTCTGCAGCAGGCGGCACAAAGCTGCAGCTGCTTACCTGCGACATGCCCTCCATGTCCAGCTGAATGAGGTCAGTCTGGTTGTACTGCAGGATGGCCAGGCCCACACGGAAGATAATCTCTAGGCCCTACAGACAGGACAGACAAAGCATTATGTTATGTGTGCTCAGTAAGCTGAAAGAACAGATTAGTATACCGAATATACACAGTCAAACACATCTTCGGGTTTCCTACCTCATACATGAAAATATCAAAGATGCGTGTGGCGACCGGCAGAGGGAGGAAGGTAAGGAAAAGGGTGAGGAACCAAGACGAGGCATACATGGATGTGTGGAAACTCTGGGATCGAAAATGGACGTTCAGCTCTGGAAGTTGCTCCTATGGTAAAAAAAAAAAATAAGAGCATGATCTTAAGCCTCAAATAACATAATTCAGATTACAAAAAAAAAAAGTTATTTGCTGCCTCCTTGTGGATGAAAGTTGCACTGCAAGCTTCATGTTTGTTGATTTACAGCTGCATCTCAATAAATTAGAACAGGGGTGGGCAACTGGAGGCCCTCAGCACAACTACATGCATTTGAGCATGAAATCTTAAAAGTGCAGTGTAAAAATGCACAAAATTACTTCTTGCAATTAATGTTTGTCTGCTGTTCTTGCACTGAAAAAAGAAAGAAATCAGAGTAAGTGGTTATTTCTTAATTTGCTTCAAACCTTTTGTATTCCTATTTATACTTTTATACATGCATTTGAGCATGAAATATGTTAAGTTACTGCACTTTAAACATATTTAAAATTGCAGTTTCATCATATCTGGTTAAGTGCACGATCCTATATGTGGCCCTGTGGTAGTGTCCATGAAAAACTGTGGCCCCCTCCAGCATTTAAGTTGCCCATCCCTGAATTAGAATATCATAGAAAGTTTATTTATGTCAGTAATTTGATTCAAAAAGTGGAAATAACACATTATATAGATCAATTACACCCAGAATAAAACAGTTCATGTCTTAATTTATTTCATTTCTTTTAATTATAATGACTATGGCTTACATTTAATGAAGACCTAAAATTCAGTGTCTCAAAAAAAGTATAATATTACAAAAGACCAATTTTAGAAAGTATGTTTAATATGGAAATGTTGGTCTCTGAAAAGTATGTCCATCTGTATGCACTCAATACTTGGTTGGGGCTATTTGACTTGAACAACTGGAAATTGACTTTTCCTCGATATTCTAATTTATTGAGATGCGCCTGTACTCTCCTGCTTCCTTTACCTGTAGCAGATACTCAAACTGGTAGATGCAGAGGCCCAGCTCAGCCATGCTGGGTTTGAACAGCTCCCTCAGGCGGTACTCCTGCATCAGACGCACAAAAACACAAAACGCCTCCTCCTCGGGCATCTGGGAGACGGTAAGGGGGGGACAACAAAGTTCCCTCATTAGTAATAAATGAGACATCGCTGATGTTGAACAGTTTATTATGCAGTGACTCCAATATTTCACTGGTAACCTCTAGAGACAACTTAATTGCCTTGCAATTTTTCAAAATCCTGCACCATAATAATCTGTTTTTGTTATTAGTAATCAGATGCATCTAGTGGGGCTGATTACGATGAACCTTATACTAAGCTTTCAGGAAAAATATCCTCATTATGGATTATTCTCGTGAAATATTTGATCATTACCTGCATAAGCAGCAGACCGACGATAAATGCACTGCCTTGGCAGTAGCCCACCTCTCGATCCACCAGAGAGTACGCCTGAAAGCCAGACATACACAGACACACACACAGACACACACACACACACAGACACACACACTTGCTGTATTTATAGAAAGCAGCACAGATGTATCTGTATTCCAGACCTAACATTCAGACTGAGCAACAGCATCAAAATTCACCAGAGGTCCCTTTCATTTCCTGCGCAGCTCAGCTACCGGGAAACTTGACTGATGTGTTGATGGTCAACAAGCTTGTTTCCATGACACTGAACAACAGATCTCCACATTTCATCGTTTCCCTACAGAGTTTGTCTTGTGAACAATATTGCTTTAGAAAGGTGATGCTCGGCCTGGAAAATCCAAAATGGGGAAGACATTCAAATCTTTTCCGGTTCAATGCATCTTTACAATGTTTTACGATAGCACTCTGATTTGATTATTGTTTTTTTTCCCCCATAATACAACAACAAACAATTCTGCAATTAATCATTTATGTAAAATTGGCAACATACATTGAGTCCAGATTCTCAAAAGTGGAGATTTGGTGCTTTTCTCAGTTTTATACTATTCTCAATTCACAAAACAAGCATTACCTTGGGCTCCGTGTACTTTATTTTTAACTTTGTTTATTGGATTTTTAACTTATATACAATACAATACTTATAAAATGATTGCAGTTATAAGGTATTTTGTAAATAATTACCGGTAATTCATTTTTTTTGGTGTTGAATTCAAATATCAACAATTTTTCTCAAGAATCGCAGACTTTAACAGTTATGCTTATAAGATATTGTTAGAGCAGGGGTAGGCAACCTGCGTCTCCTGTGGCCACCTGTGGCTCTTCAGGCCGTCTACAGTGGCTCCCTGTGACTGTGACCAAAAATTAGGCGAAATAACAGTTATTTCTTTACATTTTAATTTTAATTTTTCATTGGTGTAGGCCCAAATCACTTTGTATTCTTCAACTGTGAAAATGTGTGGTTAATAAACGGCAGTAAAACATTTTCTTTTGACATTTTAGTCAACTAAAATGTGCATCACAGCTTATGAAAGTCGACGGCCCAGCACCTAAACCTCTAAATTTTGCCAAATTCAAGTCTAGTTTTGAGTTTCCCTCGCCAGGCTAGACTACTGAGATATTTCTCAGGAGTCTAGTTTCTTATTTGCACTTGGGTCCTCACTGTATTCTAAAAAAAAAAAAACATTAATAACTGCTCATTGTGACCTATTAGTAATGTTGGTTGGCTAATTAGGCTTCAATTAAGGCTGATGTATCTTCATTGTAAGGCTCACAAAAAAAATTGTGGCCTGATTCCGAGATTTTTTTCTCTTTTTTTTTTAGCCAACAATGGCTCTTCTGTTTGTAAAGGTTGCTGACCCCTGTGTTAGAGCATTTTCTTTGCCTTTATTAGATAAAGATAAAGAGTTGACAGGAAATTAAAGGGTGACAAAGGTCCCTGAACACATTGCCATTACATGATTAGCGTCTCAAACCCACAGACCAAAGGAAACCCAACTGTAACAACATACTGTGGCCAAAATCTCAATCCCATTTTCAGTCTTTTTATACCTTGATAAGGCAATTGCATGTTTTCTGGAAATGCAATTAATGCAAAGTGTTATGCAGATGGTGTAAACATAGCAACATACAAATATGTTGCATCCACTCAAAGTGCAAATGTGTGCAAATGACTTCATTTAAAACATCGTCCCCACAGTCACATGCAACCAAAGACACTTATCCCAAAAGACACAAGTCTCACCTTTTCATAGCTGCTAGATATCAGTACTAAGAAGCCTAGACCTAAAGAGAGCTGATGTGAAATGCTGCAGTGCTCACCTTCATGACGTTGAAGAGGACTTCCTGCCCCAGGCTGTCCTGGCCTTTGAAGAACTCGTGCTCGGGGTAGGTGCGGGCGATGTCTCTGCGGATGAGCTTCTCACAGGGGGACGACATCTTTAGCAGCTCGGAGTACTGGTTCTTCACCGGCATGTCAGTGGCGTTGCCCAACAGCTGCCAGACGATTGCCCGGAAATGGTGTGGGATGCCCTTCCTGATCAACTCCTGGAGGGCAAAGAGAGAGAGAGAGTGAAGAAGAGTAATACCTCGCCTCTTTATGTGGTGGGGGATGCAATTTTAAGCATCTCTAGCAGAGGAAAAAGCAGGCAGAAGAGAGAAGAGGGATGATGAATATATATATTGCAAGGATCATTTTCTATCATGTCATAATAACAATCACTCAGTACATTATGATGGATCACTCTTCACAATGCTCTGGAAACAATCATTAAAGCCAAATTCTATATCAAGTTTGCAGGCAGTCGGTGTCGTTTTGCTTGGTTTGTCTGCTCTCCCAGTTTGTCCTGACTCATGTTGCTGTCCATTCTCTCATTCCATCTTCTTGTCCCCTGGGTTTTCTCTTTTTGTCACAGAGGACACAGAAAGGCACAAAGAGGAGAGGTGCAGAGAAAGTTTTATTCGAACAGGGCAACTTAAATGCATTTATGTTAGCAGTTAAAAAGTATGACCCTACCATTCTTTTAACATCAGTATTAATTATAGATGGTAGAAGTGGGGGAAAAAATCGATACAGCATAGTATCACAATATTTTGCGTAGATTCATGGTCGCGAAGTATCAATATTTAGCATCTGTATTTTTGTCATTTTTGTTTTTTTCCCGGAGAGCGTAGCGAAATAACACTGCAAAGTTATGATGGTTTTAGCTACATGCTAAAGACACTGGAGAATAATGCTGCAGTTGTTGTCGTCCATACATGTTTAATATCAGTTAAGTTCAATTTGACTGAATACTTTGTTAGTCAGTCTGTGGGATTGACTCTCATTTTCTCTCATTTCCAATTCTTGATTGAATTTTATTTTGTGCACACAAAATGCAGTTAAACAGTTAAATCACAATATACTCTATCGCAATACTCACCATAACACAAAATGCGTAAAATCGCAATAATATCGTATCGTGACTCAAGTATCGTTATAAAATCGTAGCGTGGCGCCTTTGGGAGTCACACCTCTAATGGGAGGTAGGGCTGTCAAAATTGCTACAAAATGACGTTCTAATATTCGCTCTAAAACACATGGGTTCGAACCATTCGAATATATGAGCATGCACATTATGTCAAGGCGGTCTCACAGATGTTTGGGTTTTTCCTTTTTTAAATAACTTTGTTGTTGACCACTGTATATAAACAGCAGTTATAGACCACTGTGTTCAGCTGTGGTCAGAGCTATTATTACAATGTTTTCATTTCATGTTTTTCACTCATCTATTTTTTTCTCAATTGTAATGTTTTCATACTATCGCATTTATTTTTACCGGTATATATGAATCCGGAGCGCGCGTGTGAGTGAGCGAGAGAGAGAGGAGACACTGGGTGTGTACCGGCAAAAACTGAAACGGGCCGGTTAGAAATGAAAAGAGGAAAATCTCAAAAAACGGGATATGTCCAGGACACTCAGGACGTGAGTGCGGGAGGATCAGATGGTGGCTCAGGGAGCGATGAGGAGCTGTGCCGCACATCTGTCAGCTGCACACCTGTAAGCAGCTGTGCCCCATGCAGACATTTCTCCAATTTTATTTTGTGGGCTAAGGACAGACTAGATCCTGATTGTGTTGGATATAAAGCGCCATATAGTCACCCTTACTGATCACTGACTTCTCACATACGTAGAACGTGTCTGTTTTGAGTTTAGGGGGCATGTCAGCCAGAGTTGTAGTGGGTCAGACAACCCTGGTTGCGTCTCACTTTCAGCAGTGAGTGGCGCTGTGACCTGTCCCTGACACGTCATGCAGTGCGCCCACTCGCAAAGCAATCTCCGAATCTCCGTTTTTTGAAAATATTCAAATTTATATTCAAATCTTGAATATTCATCGACAGCCCTGATAATAATGGGTGGCCCTGAATAATCAACTATTCAATGATTCAATCTAAGTGGCCTGACTCCACTCCCCACAGTCGAATCATCACAGTGGTGGTTATGAAACAAAGGATCATTCCACTCAGGCTGCACGGGGGTGCTGCATGTCTGATTTCACATTGAATTCCCTTGTTTCTCACAATAAATCATGATTTAAATTCTATTTAAGAATAAAAATCAGCCTATAAATAAAACTGTAATTAAACATCTGAGGTTGTGCTTTAAATTAGTCTCCATTGTGTGCATGAATAAATCACCATGGTAGATATGGCAAAATCTGCAGCAGCATTAGGGCTACTGTTTGAAAATCAAAGAATATATCCATCACAGCGCTCACATAAGAACAAAGCAAGCACTAGCAGAGTGACAAATACACTCACGGTACCTTAACTCCTCGAGAAAGTTTGACAAGGAAATACACATCCACAGGATTATTCCTCATTCTGGCACACACCAGAGACAATTATTTTCTCCGAGTTGGCTGCGATGATGCAGACTCTAAAGGGTGATCTGATACAGATGGTAAAGCTGACATTTCTCTCCTTCTCTGAAAAAGACACAGCGGCTTCGAGACACATTTATAGATCTACCTGGAGGTTAGTTTTACACTTCACGGTTCTATTTACAACCACGAAAAGCAAGTGGGCTCAGAGAAACTGAAATCAGTCAGCTTTAGTACTGTGGACAGCGCTGCACCAACACAGGCTTCAACACAGGATGATCAATGAGCAAAAGAAACAAAACTAAAATGACAATCAATCAGCAATAGGAAAGACACGCCTAGTATATAAAACAATTCAGACCGTTCTTTCCCCCAAACTGTTCAATTGTAGAGGAAAATTCGCAATAATAAACCGCGAGCTCTCAGACGACACTGAGCTACATGTTTCTGACACACATTCGCACGTCGCTAAAAAGAATCCACACTGTGACGAAACCAGCCTGTGCATAAAAGCTGCATTGAGTCAGCGATTTAGAGGGCCCCCTTTTCTGTTTTGTTCCAGTAAACCATCTGTGAAACCTGACCAACAAGATGTAAAAATAAAATGAGGAGGCTGATAATTGTCTTATTGACGTTCCCATTTTGAATTATATTTAAAGACTCATTCTACGGAAAATGCTGCTTGTGAAATCATCATTTTAATTTCCCATCTCCAGTCCCTGATCCCAACCTTCAGGAGCTTGTCCTTCTTGCGTCTCCACTCCTCCCACTCGTTGACGATGCGGCCCCACAGGATCCAGGTGTCCTCCTCCAGGTGCGACAGGTTGGAGGAGGCCGAGGAGCTGGACACCAGCGAGGAGCCACTGTTGCGCCGTGAACCGCTCATCGACCGCATGGATTTGGAATCGGCCTCCAGCAACCTAAATAAAATGAAAAACAAATTTCAAATTCAAAACTATTATAACCTTGGCTGGTACACTGTAGAGTGACAGGGAGCTCAGATGAGCATTAGGAGTCACAGCAGGCACACTGTGACATTGTGTGGATCAGTACAGTTTGTGTATAACCTTGCAGAGGCACCAGAAGCATCGGGGCTTGTTACCTTAAACTACAGAATCAGGGGCGGACCCATGAGGATATTACCCACACAGCTGGCTGGCTATTAAAATTTTAAATGGACAAAAAAAAAAGCAAAATGCCTTTGGATACCGGGTCAGACTAATGGGAGTTTTGCTGCCTTTTTACTCAGCCTTTTACATCCTACTTCATCTTTCTTTTATATCTTTCAACCTTAAACCATATAAACAATGTAGAGAAATGGTACTGTAAATATGAGGATAATCTGTCTTTATTTATATGATAACCCAGTTGACAAGTTCATTTGATATAATGTAGAAAATAGTCTATATCTCAAATGCAGTAATAGGGAATAAGAATTTGTCATCATCAACAGCAAGTCTGACATTTCCGGATAAGGGTAAGAGAGCCACCTGCTGGCTGTTCAAAAAAACTGCTGAACTAACACTAAACAATACATTAAACAAAATTCAATCAGTTTGTATAGGGATAATACTAAAGCTTGTTTAGACACATATTCAGAGACTTAAAATTAAGGCAGAGAAGTTTACAAGCTTCGACTTCAAGGTCAAGCTGAGGCAAAAAACATCTTGTGCTGTATTTCCTACAAATATCACTGAGTTAAAGGAACAGTTCCACATTTGGGGAAAAAGTGGAGGATGAGATCGGTACCACCCTCATGCCTGTGCAATTGGTATAAATTACAGCTGACAGCCTTTTAGTTTAGCCAGAAAGTCACTGCTACCTGCCAAGAAATAGTACTGCATTTAACGGCTGGTAACACCACACCTTGTTGTTTTAACATCTCTGTTTGTGTAGAGATTAAACACAAGCTAGTAAGCTTTAGAGGTGCTGGTAGGCAGGCTTTGTTACCTCTGGAAAGAGCAACGCTAGCTGTTTTCCCATTAACAGCTAAGCTAACTGTCAACTGACCGTAGCTTCATGAGTCACGTACAGATATGAGAGTGGTATTGATCTGCTCTGAAAAGCTGAAAATGTTATTTACTTCTTCTTTTCTATCCTTGTGTTCCTCGGAGTCTGGGGCAGCAAAAAGCAGAGATGATGTGATTAAAGAGGCTGCTCTTTACCCAGAGGGTGTTAGGTTCAATCTCACTTTGACCCTGAATGTCTGGTTCTTTCAAGTCATTTGACTCCTACGCCCCGCACTTTGACCGCTCTGCTGAAACTTGTGATGGCTGCAGGGAGAATTGTGCAGTATGTGACTCCTTACACAGTGCTTCTCTTTTTATTTTGTAAGTTGTTTAATGCTGCTAGGGTTAATTAAGTCTAATCATAACTATACATATTTTTCTGCAGTGATACAAACATGTGAAGAGACATTGCCCTTGGAGAATCTGGTGCTCTTTGCTGTGTGGGATTAAACCTTACCTAATACAGGGGATAAACATTACTCTTGGATCAAAAATTCCTGTTCATGTTTTCAGTAGTTAAGCTTCATGAGGACAGTGACTGATTTCACCTGTTCTGCTCCTCCAGTTTGGCCAGCAGCTCCAGTTCATCAGGACTTAGGTTCTCAGAGTCTGCCGGGGAGGCTGCCGGTGCTGACAGCACTGCATCATGGGAGGATGAGTCTGGGCTGAGCACTGGGCTGCCCGTTGATGGGGGATCTGGGTCCATGCCGGGAGGGGAAGAAGGGCACTCTAGCTGAGGGGGAGCCCCACCAGAGCTCTCTCTTTCTGGGCTGCCACTGGGTATCGACATGACGGTGACGATGGCGAGGGATGGGTGAAGCAGTGTGGGTGTGGTCAGAGGGTCTCCCTCCTCAGTGAGCCTGGCTGTCACCTGATTGGCCACCTGGCTGGCCGTGGCGCCAATATGATCAGAGGTCTTCAAACCTGTCATGGATGCAGAAATAAATTCAAATGAGCGACCACACACAATTAAAGAAAATAATAAATAAAAGCAGCAGTTATCATGTTGTTGCTTTGACAAATATGTCAAAACCTGTGGCTACATGAACATGTCCATGTATCTTAAATCTTTTATTAAAATAGTTTTTTTTGAGTAATTGTTTATTTTCTAGAATGCCCATCACAAACTCCCAGAGCATTAGGTGATCTTTAAAATCTGGTTTTGTCAGACCAGTAGCCTAAACATAAACAATGTCAAATTTACATTGACATAAAACAGAAAAATAAAGCAAATCCTCACATATTAGAATCAAAATCCAAAAAGAGACAATATTCCTACAAAACGACCTCCTGTTTAAATGCAGCTGTGAATACTCCAATTCATTTAACATGCTATTCATCATGTCAAAATATGGACAGGTGGAACGCATTTATACAAAATCATGTTTTATACTCAAAAGTAAGTGTGTTTCTCCTTATGACCTGAAATGTGGGCTTTTCTTTTGGCCATGCATCTCCACCCCAGCCTTGCTATTGGTTGGTTAGATTGTGTACAATGCACAGAACTGACCATAAACAGGAAATAGGCCGTGTGTCGCAAATTTTGGTAAACATCCCAAATGCGCTGTATACATGTCCAAAGAATGCCCCGAAAATAATATCGCCATATCCTACAAGTCTTAATAGGAAAATTCTCCATTCTGAAAAAGAACTTATCCAAAATATTACAACAGAATATGACGTTTACATCACACACCCCAATTTGGAATAATGTTATACACTGAATAAATAGAATAGGCTCCCAGCTTTCAGATGAATTATACCACTTGTATGTGACATCTATTGATCTGCTATCTCCCCCTAAATATCCCCTGCCCCCCCCTTAAAACTATAAAATAGCTCTATGTGGGTCTTAGAGGGTTAACGGACTTTAAACACACTGGCCATACTGGTCCAACCCACATTATGCCATAATGTCCCTCCACACCCTGGCTCAAGTGACTACTTTGAAGGAGTGGCCCTGAGTCACTGTAATGACATCATCCTGGCTGAGAACATCCCGGTCCATCACTGCGGACAGACACCAATATCAGAGAGGTGTTTTTCTTCACTATGACAGAAGGTTGCCCAGTGATGCCGAACTCTGGAACAATGTTTTGTGTTTGACATATAAATAAACTGTTGTGCTCTATGGTGATAATCTTAACTTCTGTGTTGGATTTCTTTTATCAGTGTAAAAGGAAGTGAGAGAATAAACAGCAGTGTTGCACGCATAATGACCTGATACACTATTGTTCAACTGATCAAACGTTGTGAGCCATGGTCACACCTCCTGAATGATTAAAGCACAATAGGAGATAAATCTATCAAAAGCCACTGACTACAAACTAACTTGAGAGTTAGTGAAGCTTTTAATCGACCATTTTCACAATAGGCACATTGACATGTCATAGTAGGAAAGGTGTTTTTGATAACATTAATGACGGCACTTAGCACAGACCCTGCTATTGTGCATGTTGGCTCACTGGAATAGCTGCCTGGGACACTTAATGGAGCTGAGCCATTGTTAATGTCTCACCTGTGCTTTTCCTACAATGGGAAGTCAAAATGTCTCCTGTGAAAAAAAGTCCATTGTTTCCCCTTTTCATGTGAACCCAGGTGTGATTTCACACCAAGAGAACAGAGTCTTTTCAGCCAGTGGGAAATGTGTGTAAGCGTACTGTTCTGGATTCATGAATAGATTCTTGTTTGACTTGATGTTTTATAAGTGAGTTACTTGTGTGTTTAGGTCTTCAAATCGGAATTGGTTGCTTCTGAGTTCGTACAAGGTTAAGGCATTTGTCTCTTGAGTGCAAAATTTAACTTGCTAATGTTAGACAGCACATCTAAACCTCATGCTGTCCTTCCCCTAACATATAAACCCAACAAACACTAATGTCTATAAACACACATCTACCTTTGAATCCAGAATATGAAGGCAACAATAGGGCTGGCCAGTATGACCTCAAATCAATATCAAGATTAATTGAACATTTTACCTCGATTACGTTCAATTATAATGTTTTTTGTTTTGTTTTTTGCCCTTACAGTTCACTGACATGGTCTTCACTGTAAATATGCTAAATTATTAAAGCTGTGATATTTTTTAATGAGTAAAAAATTGTGATTTTAAGGAAAATAAGGAAACACACGGATGAACTACTTTGTGGTTACTTACTGAATATTTCGAACTGAAATCAAAGCATCGCTTGAAATAAAAACGCCACATTTTAGTTTTTAAGTGGAAATCAAGTTCTCAAAAGCAGTAGGAAATAAATAACTTGCATTTCTTGCAAACAGTTTTTTTGTTTACATTTGACTTTGTTTGGTGTCATTTTCCCTAAAGCCAAAATGTGTCCAAACCATCAGTTGGCTTGGTGCTTGAGTTCTCCTCCATGTTGCTTCCATGTCTCGGATTGGATGGGAGGAGTCATGTGACTACACTTGACTCCACACATGAAAATAAAAGTCATGGGCAAGATTTCGCCGTTAGAGTTTCAGAATGTCGGTCCCGTTTCATTTTCTATTGATTGCCGGGAAAGATTTTGGTATACGAAGTGTTCTGGTTTCTGTTCGGAGTCCAATTAGTATTGACCAATCACATTCTTGCAAAGCTTTCATTGCATGCAGGTAAAGTCAGCAGAGACCAAAAAAGGCTGAGCGCAATAGCAAAAATCCAATCTTTGAGCCATCGTCTAACCCCAATTTACCATTTTAAATTATTCTTAGTTTTTTTTAAAAATGTATCTGTATTCAAAACTAAAGAAGCAATCTGGTTGTAGACATCATCTCGACTCCATTCTCCCATCTCAAGTTGCTAATCAAACTGTAAACAATGACCGGCGGACGCAAGAGAAAGTCTTGACCCAGATATTTGTTATTCTGATATTCATTGGCTGAACCAGGACACCCCTATACGTCAGCTCTTTTCCCCAGAGGCTAAATCGTTGTCAGACTGATAGCTAATGGATTCTAGGATTGAAAAATACATTTTTAAGATAGCTAAATATTAGGGGTCAGTGTGAACATCTCACAAATATCTCAGAGCTTTGTTGTTGTGCTTTATATGGCAGCTGCTAAAGCTTCCTACCGGAAATGAAATGACGAAGACTCATTCCACACAAACAAACACACACACACACACACACACACACACACACACAGTATACACATATAAAGTCTGTTTTCCTCTCTGTCCGTGCTGCAGCTGGCAATCAGAGAAGCAGTTGAGGAGGACTTGCAATTGGTCAGTGGAGAAAATGAGCCAAAAGGTCAAGCTGCTGCTTTGTAACAGGGAACAAAATGTGGAGCTACAGTCCGCTCCCCTGACTCTCCCTCCTCTGCATTATGGATTGCAGCTCATTTACTGGGGGAGCCCTGTGGAAATATCTTCTGGCGACACACACATACACACACACGGTGCAGCTGAACAGCTAATAATAACTCAGAATAATGCGTATAGGCACTTATGCAGGAGAGAAATCCCAGACACAAAAAAATATACAAGCTCAGTCTGCAGTGTAATGATAGTCGACAGCAACAAGAGCAATACAGTTAATTGATCGACAAATACCATATTGAACTGTTCATGTGTTAGAAGAGTTGAGAACAATGCAGTGAAAAAATTGATTTTGACCGTGTAATCAACCATGAAGGTTGAGGGAAACATACGAATGCAGGAGGAGAGGAGAGGAGAGGAGAGGAGAGGAGAGGAGAGGAGAGGAGAGGAGAGGAGAGGAGAGGAGCATAGTAACAGTCTGAACAGGGAAAACACTGCACGGGGAAGAGACAAGGAGCACATTCATGCACAGAAACCAGCCCAATCAAAAGAGCCATTAACAAGTCAATGAGACCAATCACATTTGTAAAAGGGCTCGGTATAAAGACAAATCTGAAATAACATCCTTCTCATATCAAAGTAATTCCACCCAAATAAGCTAATGATGAAACAGCTTTTCCTGGATACAGTAGTTAATAACTCAAGTGAATCTGGTATAACTAAACTACCCCTCTGTGACTAAAACATCAGTCTGTCTTTTCTTCTGAAATTAAAATCATCTGACAGATGGCTCAGCCTCTGGCAGTGATGCATCTGCCACATCAGTCACATTCACCTCAACCCCAGCAGTGAGACTAAGGTTGAGTATATTATTGACAAAAATTAGAACTTTAGATATTTTTCAATAGTTTCACCTTGATCTCAATACCCAGAGACCATTCAGTTAGTAGCAGTGCTGAGATATCTTGCAAGAAAAACAAACAACCAGCTACTTAGCTGATTAAATCAATAAAAATACATGTATAAAATACATAACATTTCATAAGCAACCAATTAAAAAGTACTGTGACCTGTAATTTTACATGTTTTCTTTAAACTCTAAAGAAGATCCATATAGCAAACTGGCCAATTAATGATATCATTGAAGTCAAAACAAAGAGATCTTGTTGGCCTTTAAAACCATCATGAAGATTAAAATGACTCATACTGGTCCTTTGACTGGCCATCTCACTTAATGCATGGAAAAAAACTTGTCGGTGAACATTTATTTTATGTTCATCAGTGCTGCCTTGTTAACCCATTTAGGCCTAAAACGCCTGGAAAAAATGCCTGGAAAACCTATGGGCGATTTTTGAAAGAACCCCCTAAAACCTGAAGTTTTTCTGGAAATTCAACAGAAGATTTTCAGCCTCTGTAGCAGATAGAAATGTAATTCAAAAAAGTATTTGAGAGCTTATACCTGTGGCTTTCATGAGAAGTTGAGTTTATTTGTCCAAACCTTCAATACATTTTTTTTTAATCAAAAATTTCAGCAAATAGAGAAAAAAATGCCTTTTCACCTTTTATTGAACAAGAGAGTTGAAAGAGACAGGAAATGGCAGTGAGAACTATAACCTCAACACATTGGGCAGGTGCTCTGCCAACTGAGCAGCACTATTTTCAATCAAAAATGTAAAAATTAAGTGTCAGTACAATAATTTTTTGTCAGTGAAGCATTATTTTCAATAAAAATGTAAAACATAAAGTGCGCTAGTGTGACTGTATCTGGACTGTAAGCTACTGTTTACAGTTGTATGTGATGATGCCTGAATAAAAATCCTATGCATAATACTAATACATGCCCATTAGCAAGATGCAAACATGATATGACCATTGAAAGAAATAGACATAGTTCTCATTAGCCTACTGTAATAAAATAATAATAATAAATAATAATAATAATACATTTTATCTATATTACACTTTTCAGGGTACTCAACGAAGTATAAAGTAATAAAAGTAGGGCCGAGACTTTAAAATATTGACGCATTTTAATCGCACTTATTTTTGCACCGCGGAACGTTTCTCACTGGATGAGTTTCAGGCGGAGCGATTATACTGGAGCACCTACTAGTGTTCATGAGTTCAGACAAAAACAAACCACAGTGAACATGAAAGAAGAAGCTGATGAGACTGCTGTGGTTGGCCCCGTGGATGATGGGACATTTTGTTACAAAAAAACAACGGATGGAAGCGTCGATAAGAGCATGGTTGTCAAGGAATTCGCATATCACCGCAGCACATCGAGCCTCAAGTATCACCTCAATGCAAAACATATAGCAGCTTATTGGCCAAGAACTAGAAAATAGGTAGATAAAAACTACTTTCCCGGCTTTAATGGTAGAATAACGCAACAGCGCTCCCGGTTTTAATGCTAGAAATGCGGTAATGCTTTCCCGGCTTAAATGGGTTAAAAGGTCAGCATAATGTTCTGAATTGTCCCCCACTTGACGTCAAATCCAGTCTTTAATTAATCCTACTCTTTACTGTATTTTTTTTTTGTATTTTCCTGGTCACTGGCATAGAAAGTACCCCAAAAAAATTCCATCAATCGCATGACTTTGATTTAAACAAATGTCTGTTGGCAACCCTTGTGAGTGGACATTAAAAGGCTAATGTCCACCGTCTTGGCCAGTCAGTGATACTTTAAATCAAAGGCACAAGAGAGCACAATATAATGTTGTTTAGCCAGCTCCTTCTAGACAGAGTTTCAATAATTGTTGAAGGGCCTCTCTGCTGTAGCTTTAGACATTGTAGACATTGGGATTTAGGCTGAGTGAATTCAGAAGGATGTAATTATCAGTGATAGAGTCACAATCCATGAATTTGTGGTAATAGTTTGCATTAATTAATGTACCAATCTCCATATTTCTCCATGAGAGCCTGTAATTATGTATCATTCATCATCATTCATTCATCACACTGGACGGCTCCTCTCTCTCTATTGCTGGACGGAGAGATTCAAAAGATCCTTTGCTCCTACAGCCATCAGACCGTCTAGTTCTTCAAGAGCTAACAGACTAACTGAATTTCCTTTCGGGATGAATAAAATAATTTTGATAATGATATTAAGTTTAAATTAAAAAACAAAACTGCATGAGCGGAGTCCAGATTCAATCAAATCAAACCTCCTTATCAGACAGCTGTTTTACTCCCGACAAGTAGCCAAATCTCAGCACACTATTCTCACCTCAACTTTCATCTTACCTTTAAACTGACCACTTTGTTTTTTAGGCTTGGCCTGGAAGAAAACAACGACAACAAGGGAGTTTTGATTTATTGCTAAATGCTTCCTGAATGAAAGTCCACAACATGTATTTTTTTTCTGAGCGCCTTATTTCAATAGTTCCCATGTTGCAACCTCCTGCACTTTGCCAGAGAAAAACGCTGCATGAACACATCCATTAAGTTAATTTTTAGGCTAGCTACCTGCACAGATCACTGACATCCATATTATCATATCTTTCCCACAACCTTGCAAGGTTTGAACACTACCACAATATATTGCAAAACAGTAGGGCTGCACAATTTGGAAAAATGTATAATCATGATTTTTTTTTTTCTGATATTGCAATTGTGAAATGATGAACGATATTGAAGAGAATTATATTTTTTGTATCATTAATCTTATTTTCATTCAAAAATATATTATTATATTATTATATTTTTTCAGGAGTCTCTTTATAATGATTATTTTTAGTCTGTAGAATATGATTTGTTGGGCAATACTTCTTCTGACACATATTTTGCATCTCCTGATATTTGGATATTAAACTAGTCCACATTGCCATTTCAATTAAATATTTGTGAAGCACTATAAAAACAGGATAAAACTAAAACCTGATAAATGGTATTTCAGCTTCTTAACACTAAGATCCTGTTGGGACAGAAATTTGAATTTGTTTGCATAAGCACACCATTAGATTAAAGTGATATCAGGCTCAGGAACAGCATTTAAAACCCAAGTGCCGTGAAAACATCTTAAGAATCTGCAAAATCAGCCACAAAAGAAAATACGTTCAGAGAGGTTTCAACACCACAGAGTGCTGTTCAGCTGTGTCACTGTGGTCAGCCCACCACACTGTAAAAGGTGTGAGTCATGCAGGACTACAGCAGAGTGCTTCTAAAGTGGGAGTTTCTCTCTCTCTCTCTCTCACTCACTCGCTCTCTCTCTCTCTGTCTAACACACGCACACACACACACACACAGACGCGCGTTAACGGAAGGACATTGTGAAGGTCTCTGACAAAGCAAAACTAGCCAGATTTTCTGCACTTGGCTGTTGCCCTGTATATGACAGCCGGCTCCCTCTAATGTCATTGTGTACTTGGGATAAACTGCAGAGGACTGTGAGATAAAGGAGGAATGGGGGCTTTCACTGTTATCCATCTACATTAGTGTTTCCAAGCATGTCTAGAGTGGATGTGCAACATGATTGACTAGTGTTTAGCATGTGACTCGTCTCCGTGCTTGCTGTGTCCATGTTCATATCCTTGAGCTCCACCTCGGAGTGTGCATGTGTTGCTGTGCATGTGTGTGATAGATGTATGCCTAATTTTGTCTGTTTATGTTTATTCTCTCCTTGACCAATATCACCATGCACAATTATCACATTGTGTACAGTCTACGCCTGAAAGCATCCCCTCCGAGCTCTCACTGCCTACAGAAACAGACAGCGCTATTGTTTCCTTTTTTTTTTTTAAACACCCCCCCCCCCCCCCCCCCCAAAACCACCACACACACACACACACACACACATACACACACAACCTCCAGTTATCCAACATGAACCCACGTCCCCTTTGCTCCTCCATGTTTTGAATGTTGTGAACGTGGCTTGCATGCAAACCCCCCAGGAGGACGTGTTTGATATACAAAATACTTTTTAAATCGGTGTAAAGATCTTTTCAGAGACTCCATCTGGGCTTGGCGGCGTTCAGCCAGCCTTGGCCAATTTAAATAGCAAGGGTTAAAAAAAAAAAAAAACCCAAGTACCTCCTTTGATCTCTTATCAACACCCAACAACAACAACAACTCCATCCATATTTTCCTGTCTGCAACATAAGCAGAGACATACAGTATAGTGATATTACATGATATTCTGAGGCATAAGTTATTTCCCTAGAGATCCAAACAATCTCCTGGAAAAACCTGCCCAGCATTTTATGAAAGAAAATGAAAATCAGCTAGTTTTCGCCTGGATCCCGACCTCGCTGATGTTTCACCCCTCCCTCTAAATTGGCGTGTGTGCTTTGCCCTCGGGGCCTTCCAGCCCTGACGTCGAGGGCGACCTCTTTGTTAATCCGTAGCTGCTAACCTCACTGTTGTTCCAGCTCATGATCTCATGTTTGGTTATCGACACGTGGACTGCTTATTTCCACGCTATTCATTCATCTACTGGACCCACTGTCCTTGTGACTGCTGCTGGGCTCGATGTTGCTCAAAGCGTCTCATTGTAAATGGGGGATGTGGGTTTTTTTTTCTTCTGATATTGCAGCTCAAAGCTCTTTCCCTCAGTGTTTGTGGAAGCCTTAACTGGAATCAGAATGACTCTATTAGCTGAAACCAATGCATGGATTTAGGTCCTGGCCGCAATGTTGCGGACATATTGACAAGTTAAACGCACTCCACATATAGTGCACAAGGGCAATGGTGTGTAAAGTGCCAATCAATTTGTTGATGATGAAATCAGGCTTTTAAATGACCTTACAGCAGCTGCCTGACAGTACAGCATTTACATTTCTTATCTAGATTTCTGAGGGAATTACATTTTCACAGCATATATATATATATATATATATATATATATATACAGCTGCAGTTACTGGTTACTTTTCATATTTTCATATACGTTTTACATACAAACCATGTGATCTGTTTATGATATGAAGCTTTTTTATAAAATTAAACTGTCCAAACACCAATGCAAAACAAATACTACCACTTACATAGTATTAGCCTACAAAAATGATCCAACAAATATGGTAACCTAAATTAATATTATGAGTATTATATACTAGTATTATTATAAATTATGAGTGTATTTTTTTTGCGCTGGTGATGTCATTTAGAGCCAGAGTCTACGGTATCGATTTCCCACCCAAAACACCTGCCTTGCCCAATCAGAACACAATGCGTGCTGTCAATCATGTCATTACATAGCCATTTTATAGCATCAAATAACTAATCAAAACCAAAAGTATTAGAGAAATGAACACTTCATACATCAGCATGATATAAACTACTCCCATCTTTGGGAAAGATTTTTTGCCTTTTATGCCTTGGGTTTAGTCTGTGTTTATGACTGAAAGTGCACAGTGGAAGCACATGAGATTGACCCTGCAAAAAAAATGTTTGCTGTGATGATGATAATGAACTCAACCTTGTGGTGGGCATAATGGGACCACTGTATGCAGCGAATGTTTTCTGGGATTCGTCAAACGAGAATTAAGTATGACATTAAGCCTGAATGAGGGAGGAGACATATTTGGGGCAATCAAAGTGACACTGACGAAAACATTTTTTCCAGACTTTGTTCCCTAAATCTACTGACCATGTTCACTATATATGACTAATGCTTTCCTGCTCCAAATTTAGTTAGTATCCCTCTGCAGATGATTTGGTTCCCCTGAGTGCCACTGAGAGAGGAAATTGTCTAGAAATAGCCATCCTCAACCCATCAATTACTTTCAAGTGCAGAGGAATATTTTGCTCTTTTCTACCACTGAACGGCTAGTGCATTAGTACTAATACTGCTCAGATTATTTAATATTTCATAAGTAAAAATGCATGATAAAACAGACTGCAACATCCACTAATCACACACTAATCTCAAAACTGGATTACATGAGTGTGCCATAGAGGATAACTGCTGCAAACCGGGTGCTACCACAGGCACATTAATGTGATGCTAAAGCAATGAGTGACATTAAATTTCCTGCTGCATTTATTATATAATCTTTTAATTTCATACTTTCCCAGCAGCACGTCACAAACACTGATCAGTGGCTGAGCTGCTGTTTAATCACCCATTCTGATTACAAACATCTGCTGTTTGGCTGTGAGAGGGGAAACAGGCACTACAAATCTACAAAATACATCTTAAAAAATTTTATTAATTTGCATGTTTGGCTTATTTTCTTGTATGTCGTAACTACCTCAAGCTCCTGGGAAAATTAGAAAAAAGTAATCAAATTTTAGAAAATCAAAAACCTGTTAACTTCTGAATTGTTTACTCCAACGCACAGGCTCATTGACGGCCCATTAGCTGACAGGACACATCACGTTAAAGGTCGATTGTGCAAAGACAGCATCATCAACAGCCCAGTGTGACAACAACACAGGTTTCAAAATGCCTCAGTGTGTCACTCAGTAACACACCAGTGTTGTTAATCATACTCCCACAGATTCACCCTGCAGTAAATCATTCCCTCATGTTCACTTTAAAAAATAACTCGACCTAGCTGATGAAATGTTGCAACCCTTTGTACAGAGCAACATGTTTGTACCAGACTACAGATAGCATGGTAGTTAAAACCATAAGCACGTTAGTAATGCTATATGCTTAAGAAATATTTAGTCCTCGCTGTTTAGCAATAGCCACTCAACTTAATGGTTATGGAATGTAACTGAATACATTTTTGCTGTACTCAAATGCAGTACTTAAGTACAGTTTTCAGGTACTTGAGTGAAGAAATCCATGTATCCACTTAAAAAATACTGGAAATACTGTACTTCTTTCTCCACTAGATTTATCCAAAAGCTTTAGTTACATTTTGTATTTTGTAGCATCTTCAAATAACATTTAAACCGCTTCTTCCTGGCCCATTTAGCTGTGAACCCTTTAAAAAGCTTGCTTTTCAGATATCTGTGAATTATTGGCGGTTATACCGGAGATATTCTCCTCACATAGTTTCCTTTAAATGACAGTTTGATGCCTAAGAAGGTGAAATTATCCAATAATTCACAATAAAGCAAAGATGAAAGAAAATAATTCTAAGATTTATCTTGTGATGCTTAGAATGGGAACCACTGGACTAAACTATATCATACTGTAAAAACAAAAAAAAAACAATGTAATATTACTCTGGGGAACAACTACTCTTGATATTTTAACTACATTCTGCTAATAATGCTTTTGTTCTTTTATTAATATTTTAAAAGCAGGACTTGTAGTGGTTTATGTTTGTACTGTATTACTTTACTAAGTTAAGGATCTGCAGTCCATTGCCCCAGCCAGTGTAAATTTTCTAAGTAAGTCGGGGTTTAATGCCCACACTAAACATTATGTCAAAACTAGTCTGTTGATACAAAAGCTGTGTCATCTTAGCTACTGGTAAAACATTTTTCGAAAAATCAGCATTTGAGCAAATCACATGTTCAGGTGATGAGGGTACAAGGGCCTTGATCTTTGACAAAACAGTGGAAAGAAATGATGAACAACAGCGTTGTCACATCAACTGGAAAACACAACTACTGTACATTAGTGGTTACTGCTAACACGCGTCCACATTAGCCAAGAAATAGTTGGTAGTCAGTGAAAAGCTGGTCTTGTTGCAGTGTTCATCATCATGTTATTAAATAACATGAAACAAAATGAATCTGGGACGAGGGCGTTAATAAACTTTTTAAATTTTTTATGACCCAACCAGTCAACTCTATGTCAGCATGGGCATTCAAGGTTCACAGCTGATCTAGAACAGCAGATGGCTCATTGCCCCAAAAAGCTGTTTTTTTTTCATATATTTGGT
Organism: Centropristis striata; assembly: GCF_030273125.1. Taxonomy (NCBI): domain Eukaryota; kingdom Metazoa; phylum Chordata; class Actinopteri; order Perciformes; family Serranidae; genus Centropristis; species Centropristis striata. Next base: position 35,357,699 of record NC_081517.1, on the reverse strand, counting down.
TAAAAGAAAACACTCACACTGATTCATCACAATATAAATGCCATAACCTGGGTGCCCAAATTGTCTTTGAACACTTTGCTACCAAATAGCAGAGAGACTAAGACCCAAAAATAGCCAATGTTAATCACCAAACAACAACAAAAAGGTAAGTAAACCTGGACGCACTAGGATTGGGTGATTGCAATCCAACCTTAATTAGCTGGTATAATTCACTCTTCTTCCTTTAAGTTATCCCACCTGCCAAATCAATGCACAATGCCAACTGCTATCTTACGGAAGACTTTAAACCTACCAAGGGCCATTGCCTACATTGGAACTATTTCAGCTGGTGCTACTCTTAAAATGTTAGTAGTGCATAACCCTGGCCTAAGTTAGAGACCAGTGTTTGCATTCAAACTAGGATAAGTATAAACTTACACATTGCTAGTGGAACCCAGTGCTGAGCACTTTTTCTACCTTTGCTGAAGGAAACAACGTTGGGCAATGCAACAGATCAAACTAGAAAATTTCCTCTGAGGAAATTCTGAAAGGGCCACGGTGTGTTACACTATGATGAGATTCTTCAGAGATTTCAAACAATTAATACCAGTAATGTTATGATGCTATATTATATACAAGGAGCACACCTACAACAAGCATTCCTTTTCAAGTATTTATTTATACAGCAACCTATGCCCTTTAACCTCAAAATGTGTGTGTGTGTAACATGTGTATCTGGAGGAGTGTGCGCGATTGCGCGCTTTTTCAGCCGTCCCATTCACTTCAATGCAAAATTTCGGGCAGTTTTTTGTGACTTACGCCGCGAAAAATTTGTATTCCGTAGAGAAAAGTAATAGCACACCGATCCTAATCAAAGAGCACGTTTTGATATATAATTTGTAGCGGGACGAAATTGTGTCCAGAAGAGGAAGAAGAAAAAATCCACAGTATAACAATAGTGCTCGGTGCGATTGCCCCGTGGCCTAACTACTATTGACTAAATAGAAAAGCAGGCAATATTCATAGTAGAGCTGATTTCAATCAAGTTAATTCATAGAACATTTATAAGGGCCTTATGCATATTTCTGCCTCATTATTTAAAAATAACTTGCATGTAGATGTAAATTCAACATGCAGCAGTCTGAAAATGAATCGGTGTAAAATCTGCAGAGCTGCATGGATCCAGTTACAAATCTGCAGCCGACATGAACAATAGAGTAGAGAGAGAGGGGAGCTGTGGAGGAGCTGCAGTGGTAGTGAGCTTGAATCACGGCAGCCAGGTCATCAAGCTGCTCCATGTTTCCATGTGTCAGCAAAGGAAATGAAGTGCAGTGCACACAGACCAGGCCAGCAACAGAACAGGCAACCAGTAAGTCAGCCAGTAAGACCAGAGCCAGGACAGATTACACTGATAGCTTTATAGGGACATTTTTGTTTTATATCGACATCTTTATATCAACAGTAAAACTTTACTTTGACTTTTTTAGTATAGATGGTGCTGCTGTTTAACACAGGCAATGCATTTGGTAGAGATAAGAAAAAACAGCACCATCATTCCAGCTGAGATATATATTTTATGATTTTGTTTGTCTCCTGTGACAGTAAACTCAGTATCTTCGGGTTATGGACTGTGGGTCGAATTAAAGCAAGGCATTTGAGGACATCAGCTTAGGCTCTGGAACATTTAATGAACCAAACAAATAATCGCTTCATTGAGAAAATAATCAGCAGATGAATCAATACTAAAAAAAACAACAACTGTCAGTTGTAGTTGTAGCTGTTTTCTTTTTTTGTACTTGGACTAAGGGGCCTACATCATTCATAGACTGTACCTGAGTCTAACAGCCAGCTGCCACTAGAGAAAACACCATAAATTAATTAGGTTTAGATTTATATTTCGAGGGAAAGATTCACTTCTGTTGAGGCACTGAGACTAAGGGAGAGCACCTAAGGTCTTTTCAATGACAAAGTTAAGCCTTCTGGATGACAATATGAGACTAAATCTGTTATTTTTGAGGTAGTATATTTTGAGTTGTTCATGTGTTTAAGCAGCTTTGAAGCTAGAAAAAGTTGCATAACTAAGTGAAATTGAAATAACTAAAGAGACTGTCCTCACAAAATAAATGCTCCCATAACTTGTTTTACAAGCAGCTTATTACAATCCATATGTTTATTGTGTGGTTGCAACCTCTAGTGGCTGTAGTAATCACGACAGGGCAAAGGAGGATGTTAGGTGTTGTAGTATAGGGAGCAACAAAGTCCGCAGAGGGAGCAGATTGCGGCGGGTGAATGAGTCAAACAATGACAGGACTTTAAACCAAGGGACTGATGATATTCAACTAACGCAACTACATTAGATTCTGTCGTGTATAGAATTGAATTAACGTAAAAAAAATATAAAAAAAACCCCACTTATTTTAGTGTACTTATTAACCAACCCTAAATAAGTAGTTTTGGTGCCTTAGCCTAATACAACTGCAACCGTATCACACGGTAAACCACGTGTTTAAAACAGTGAATACTACATACAATACGGTTGCTAATTTAGGAAATGTCCCTGTGGGCCATAAAAGATGGTAGGATCAATGAACCTATGTGGCTGTATGGGTTGGCAGACTTGTTGGTAATAAAGGCACCCCATGTGATAATAATTGCCCACACATCTACACCTACAAATGCAAATGTATTGAAAAATCATATAGCTTTGGGGTAGGGTTAGCTCTTTGAGTATTCTTGCTGGATTAAGCCACTAGAAGAGTGGATGCTATTGTGATCTTGGGAAAAAGACACAACAATACCCTTATTAGCCCAATTTATGAAATGTCGAATCTTGTTTTAGGTGTAAGGGGAAATCAATCAGTCCATCCTTGTTGTGATCTGCACATGTGGCTCCTCCATGTCCCTGTTCAGCAACCTAACACTGCAACAGATGATAATAAACCTGGACAGAAGCAGACAGACAAAGTGTACAGCACAGGGAGAAGATATCCCTCCTCCTGTTCTTGCTGGAGGCCACACACACACACACACACACACACACACACACACACACTCACACACACACACACACACACACACACACACACACACACACACACACACACACACACACACACACACACCAATTCAAATCCACACACATTCACACTCAAGTGTACAAACAACTCAGAGTCTGTTTATCCTGACAACACTGTCCAGAGCCTATTAGCTTACCACTCTCTCACACAGATGAATTACATGGTAGCAGCAGCAGTGAGTGCACAGGAAAAGGTTAGCTGGGATAAGCCGGGGTGTGCTCACGTGTCAAAGACGTAGTATGCAATCTTTTGTGTGTGTGTGTGTGTGTGTGTGTGTGTGTGTGTGCGTGTGATCATGGAATCAGATAAAGAAGAAGTTTCGAGGCAGTGGCACATTGAAACAAGGTCACCAGGATGTGAGAATCAGATACCTGTTTCCTTGACGGTGAAATGTGTGAGAGGCCTTTTGCATGGTGAGTGGATTTCACAGATAAACCTCAGAATAATCTCACTGTATCTCATACAAGGATATGATAAACCCATTACTCAGTGGTACGTGTCCTTAGTCATGGGGGGTACTTAAGCCGTAATTACAATCAACAGAGTAAGATAATGAAATACCTGAATAGTTTCCCCACTCCTAAAAAAAAGAAAAAGATAAGTGCCTGAGGGAGCTCTTCCATTTTGTGTAGTCAGCGGTATCGTTAATCCTTCAACATCATACCCGAGAAACTATGTCAGTCCCCTACTTTTTATTCCACTCGGACGTAAAAATTATATGTGCCTGCCTGGCCCAGATATAAAGCATAGAGGCATTTAATACAGTGGTTTTGTCAGTATTTCAAGAAGTGCTGGTTTTCTGTCTTAAAAGACAGACATTTAAAGGGACAGTTCACACCCAAATCAACTATACATGAGTTGCCAGGTGTTATATATATACAACTGTTAAGAAGTCCGCTTTCTCGCCAATATAACTAAATTATATGGCACTCAGCTTGTGGTGCTCAAAGCTCCAAAAACATACATTTGAAAAACTCAACAGCTAGCTGTTGTTACGAGATAATCCACAGACCTTGTTGTGAGGAGTTTCATGTAGGAACTATTTTTTTTTCTTTCAACTGAACTACACCCGTCAACTGTATCAGTACACAGAGGGAAGCATGCGTCAACTCATGGACAAGAGGCTTGTGCTTGTGAAAGCCCAAGATGTAAACATTGATGGTGTCCTCCTTGGATGAGCTGCAATGTCAGCTAGCTCAGGTAAGCTAGCAGTCTCAAATAATTCCCTCTGTCCAGTGATTTGGTTGGTGGTGTGGTTTGGTAGACAATAGTTCCTACATGAAATTGTTCATAACAAATCTGTGGATTATCTTCAGTAACCAGGTTATGATTTCTGAAAAGGGGCATTGGAAGACATCGATTGCTTCAAATGTATTATTTATTTATTTTTGATGCTTGGAGCACCACAAGCCATATGTCACCCGATACCTCATTTGCCAGCAATCAATATCACTACAGGTAAGAGAAAGAGATGTATTTTATATTTCATGGATTAAGAGATTGGCCTTTAAATCACTCTCTGATTATATGGACAAAGTAAAAACAGCTGGATTAGGGATCAAAACAAACCTGAACCCATTTAAATGACTATTTCAGTGAAGGCGACCAGGGCAGGTGGGGGCTCAGTGTCTGGTGTGTATCAAGGACAGTTCAACAAACATCTGGATAGAAACACACAGGTAGACACAACATGGCAGCCCATATCCCCCTAAGACATTTATGAAAAGGTGACAGTGAGTCCGACAACCCTTTGTCCTGCAGTTTCATACTTGAAGAGCCTGTAATCCTATTGACTGGGTTTTTTGACATGACAGCTCATTATCCCGGCCTGCTGTTGCTTGAGGATGCCTGAACAACAGGCCTACATGCTCTGCAGTCGACTAATGGCTCGGCTGGATCAACATCTGTGGCCAAAATGACACATCATCCCCCTCTCGTTGGCGCACCAAATGTCCCACAACAATACGATTGTGTAACGACATTAGAAATGAGGACGCAGAGAGCATGCTATGCCTTAGCAATAAATATGGTTTTATGGGCTAATGAATGGGCCGTGTCTCCGCTGGCATGCCGTACAGTGGAATTTTTCACTGAGATAAATGGAGCAGACGGATGAAGCTGCTGTTGATGGGGGCTTCAACAACCAGCGCCAATAGTGTTTTGCTATGTGGGCCTGTGTAGTTTTCACGTTGAATTGCTACAAATTTTTAAGCTAAAGGGCCCGTAAATAGGCTCCACGCGATAATATTGAAATCTAATTAAAAAAAATAAGCACATCGAATAAACAAATAAAGCAATAAATGCCTACCTGGACTCCTTTGCCATAATCAGAGCGGTGAGTTTAACGTCGCTCCCACCATCAGTCCGTCGTTAACGTCAACCGTGTGTTATCGGCTAATTAAAATCTTAATAGACCACCGAGGACAAATACAGAGAGACCGTCCAACGCAGTGCCATCGTCCTGCCGCCGTTCAACCGGGAGGCAGCGCCGCGTCGCACAGCTGGTTGCGAGCCTTGTCAGCATACGAAGAGGCTCGTGTGTGTTAGCTGAATCAGCGAAGGAAAATATTTCGGTACATATCCGCTAAAATAACCATGACAGTCGTGCGATGTAGCCTGCGGTTCAACGGAGATGTATAAACGGCAGCATCAATCATTACAGGGCAGAGTGACTGGCGTCCTGTGTCTTCTTTTGAGCACGAGGTGGGGCGCACCAATCAGGAGGCAGAATGACATATGATTGGCATGTCATAAACCAATAGCCTGTTAGAACTGCGGGATCCCTTTGAGAGACATCAACGGCAGCCAATCAACGTAGAGATTTATTTTGTAGGAAGGTGGGTCTCGCAGGTGTCATACAGCGGTGTCGGCTTTAACGGATTTGCTGTGTATATGACAGCTAAACGATTAATTATGTGACAGAAACGTTATATGTAATACTTTCATTCAGCATGTGACTCTTTCAGTGATCATGCCATTCTCAGCAATTCTAGTTTATCTTAACTACTAGCGCCTGTATTCAAAATTGCTATCTTCATTATTAACCAAAGAAACTTCATTTTCATTATTGCTACACGCTATCACGAACAGCCAAAATAGGAAGTATCTGTTCTGTGTGAACTGACCTTGTCTTTAACTTGCCAGCACGAAGGCTTTCACTGCACAGTGACAAAGGATGGTAGTACTCTAATCCTTTACTTCAGAAATGTAGCCTACTACACTGTAAAAAAAAAAACCTGCATTAGAAATGTTACTGAAGTGAACTATATTGGTCGTATTATTCGTAAAATGTTGTTACTAAAAATGTAAGTGTATTATATATTTGATAATTAATACCGAGTCATTGATGTGTAAAATTTGTAATCTATAGGTAAATCTTAATTTGTAAAGTAACAAGTAAGCAAAAAAAAGGAGCAATAATAATAAAAGAGCAATGTTTAACCCTCTAAGTTGCAGTTGACAAGAAGTAGCCTATAAAGTGGCATGGAATTTAAATATTCAAGTTTGTGCCTTTTAAGTACAATATTTGGATAAATGTACATACCTACATTCCACCACTGTCGCTGCATTAATGCTGTGTGCACCCTAAAAAAATCGTTGTCTTGTCTTTATTTTTGTCTCAAGTTTTGTTCAAATTTTGCAGCCCACAAAGCCAAATTCAAATACTGAATTTAGGAGCAGACCTTTAATAAAACAGTTGACCAGTGTGATACTGAACTGATTGTGTATAGCCTAAACCATAGCACCTATACTGATAAGATCATATGTGACGTAAAAAAAAAGGTCAAGAAAAAGGCCATCATGCACATATTGTCGTAATTTTCGAAGATAAGCTCATTAGAAGAACCTTTAAAGGACAAAAACACCACAGTGTCACAGTGTCAACTCTTCTTGGCTTTGGATCTTTGGCCCAGGCAGACTACTTCAAAAGAGCCATCCCAGAAAAACTTGCTTGTGCAACTTTAATACCAGTGCTGCCAATACCAGAACACATTCAATTCCGTGCAGTACAAGCTGCAGGATGACAGGGCTGCAGGCGCTGAGATGCTGCAGATGCATTATACAGTGAAAAGAACAGAACTGCTTTCAACCCGAAATACAACAACTGGAATGTGTAAACGAAGAGAAACATGTTGGCAAGTGAAAAAAACAAATATAAGTAAACAAATTATAGATTAATAGAGAGAGATAATTTAAGCAAGCATACATCATTTATTCAATAATTTTTATAATCAGCACATGTACAAAAGTAGAACCTTTGCAGGTTCATCTGCTTGGCCTACACAGTGGGTAATGTAATAAGTAACACTCTCTCGGAGGATTTATAGAGATGTAATGACTGATGATTCAAATACTGCATGAAAGAAATTGTGTTGGATGAAATGATGAATGCTTGACAGATATGGTCAGATTTGAAGATATGAAGATTTGATTATGTGACTTCACACACATAGAAGAAACAAAGATGGTATGAGGGCATAATTGAATCCAGTTCTGATTAAGTCTCTATACTAATGCTTTTTACCTTAGGCAGACCTTGAGGGATGCTTTCATCCTTTGTAATGAGGCCCCATATAACAAACATGAGCATACTTTGAAGTGCATTTAATGCCATCTGTCACCTAGTCAAACGTCTTTACTCTATTGCCATCAAGTGGACAAATTAGATACTGCAACCCCCCAGCCTCTTGGGCTAGTGTGACAAGCCAATGCTGCAAATGTTCAGTGCTGCATAGGAAATATAATACAGATATTATTATATTTGCAATTTAATAGCTTTCATCCCACAATGCATTCATTCATATAGGGTAATATATCATATTCAAGACAGAAGGATAACATCTCCCACGAGAAAATTGTCTGTACTATATTACAGAAACGGCTTAAGGCATAAAAACAGTTCATTAGCCTAAATATTACAGCTCTGACCCTTTTCCCTGACCTGTGATACTGACCAATCACAGCCTTGGAAAAGTGGACGACGCTCTTTCCGTAGGCGCTGCTGTCGGGGGAAAAGATGCTTTCAAGCGTTACCAAATATAACGTAAATATGACTTAAAGAATATGCTCCGGACAATTTGGACGACGAAATAACGGGAACATGGAGATTCATGACTTCAAAGTTGTCCGTGATCAGTTTACGTGGCGGATAACCGAAAAGCCTGGCCATCAAAGTGTTACAATTATGTAATTCATAATTTACGTATTAAGTGGATTAAGTTGTAAGATGAAATGACAAATGTACAGCTCAAGATGTTGTCTCGCATCACATTATTTATACAATGGAGCTCCCTAATAATTTAGTTGCAGTATTCATTCCGTTTTATCGGGCAAAAAACATAAACACGTTCTTTATATAACAACCCGCTCACGCAGCATCGAGAGCGTAAGATTTTTCGAGGTGTACATGAACGCAGCATACATGTGTGCTCACTCTGCCGTGAAGACTTGCTAGCTCGGTAGTATCACGCACATTGACTTCGTCGGGACATAAAAAATATCACAGCAAGGTAACGTCGTAGTCCCTTTGTATTTTTTCTCAACAGACTTGCCTGTATGGTGTATTTAATGGCTTCGACTTAAATGTTTTGAGTACTTCGGTGCAGTAGCTAAAGTTAGGGGTTCGAGATTTGCTTTGGTAGCTAACACGTTAGCCACATTAGCTTTGTTTTGAGTTAGTGTTAGCCGGTTAGCTTTAGCCATCTAGTCATAGTGAGTATTTAAATCTGACCATTTGGTCACTATTTAGTACCACAAATATAAATGTGCCGTGTTTGGAAAGTTAAAGAAGGTGGAAAGTAGCGCTAATTTAGGCCGGGTTAGATGAAACGTTAATTCGTGAGTCACGTTTACTTGCTAGCTGTTAGCATGCTAACCAGCCGGCTCGAATGAAAGAAGGACGAGGAGCGCTCACACGAGTCGGCCATTATTTTTCAGTCACCGCAATTGTAAGGGCTAAGCGGGACTCAGTTATGTCTTTCATTCAAGACTATACACCGATGTTAAAGTTAGCGTGCTCCCTTAACGATTAATTCAATCATTTTTATGTGAACCGCAGCTGCGGCCTGCGGACGTTATCTAAACAAATCCTTCTGCTAACTTCGCTAATTTACGACAGCTGATAAGGCATCAGATTATTGTCGCACCAATCAACATTTTTCTCTTTTAGCCTTGATCAGTTAAGTCATAATACACGCAATTCACAGATTAATTTATTTATGCTGTTAGTCAGTGCCAGTCATAAGTAATAACAGCATATTGGTTTAACCTGAGGTTAGAAACATTTAAGTGTTTATTTAACTAACGAAGGCATGGCCAAGCTAGTGCACTTAGGGCCGTGTTGTTGTATTTAAAAAAAAAAAAGTAAAATAAATGAATAAAACAAAGCAGCAAAACGCCAGCCTCCATTAAACGGATCAATCTGTCCTCAAACAATATGTGAATAAAATAAAATGTGAATTATAAAAGACATCATTTTTTATATCTAACTGAGCTTGTACATAAAAGAGGTCTTTGACTCAGTTTATTGTAGAAAGGTTGTGAGACAGATTCCCTGATTTCCATGTTATTCATACAGATGGCAGAGACAGACGTTGATAATGAACTTTTGGACTATGAGGAGGATGAGGAGCCCCAGGGAGCCCCTGAAACTGGGACCCCAGCAAGCAAGAAGGAAGTGAAAGGGTCCTATGTATCCATTCACAGCTCAGGCTTCAGAGACTTTCTCCTCAAACCAGAGCTGCTCCGTGCCATTGTTGACTGTGGATTTGAGCATCCCTCAGAAGGTGAATAGCAGTTTTGGGTTGTTGAAAGTCAAAATTATTGATTTCAAGAGTTAATCGGCAGATGTTTTTGAAAATTTAATTTAAACACCACCATTTGTTTTATTTTCAGTCCAACATGAGTGTATTCCACAAGCGATCCTGGGCATGGACATCCTGTGTCAGGCCAAGTCTGGTATGGGAAAGACAGCAGTGTTTGTGCTTGCCACCCTGCAACAAATAGAACCTGTGGATGGTCAGGTAAGTTGCTCATTTTACCCCTCCTATATATGGAAGAAATTTTTCGCTCCCATTCCGAGTAACTTAATGTTGTGAATCTGCCAATACCAAGTCCTTTTAACTTGCTATTTACTTGTGGAACTGTCCTGCTAGATAAGACTAATGTCGTCATTCCCTGTCTGCCAGGTGTCTGTCCTTGTAATGTGCCACACACGAGAGTTGGCCTTCCAGATCAGCAAAGAGTACGAGCGCTTCTCCAAGTACATGCCCACTGTCAAGGTGTCCGTGTTCTTCGGTGGCCTGGCCATCAAGAAGGACGAGGAAGTCCTGAAGAAGAACTGCCCTCACATCGTTGTAGGAACTCCAGGACGAACCCTGGCTCTCATTCGCAACAAGTCCCTCAATGTGAAGAACATCAAACACTTTGTGCTTGACGAGTGCGATAGAATGCTGGAGGCGTTGGGTGAGTAAGAGCACATGGGTTTCATAGTGGACTTTTAGGAAACAAGTAGCTTTAGTGAAGTACTGCGGTAAGAACAGAGAGGTTTCCAGATAAATCGAGTATACTTCTGTGAATTCATTATTATTATTTTTTGATAGACATGAGACGTGACGTCCAGGAAATCTTCAGGGTGACACCCCATGAGAAACAGGTTATGATGTTCAGTGCAACGCTAAGCAAAGAAATCCGCCCGGTCTGCCGCAAGTTCATGCAAGATGTAAGTAACTATTCAACCCACTGTGATTAATTCACCTTCATGTAAAAAAAAAAAAAAATCTTTATTAATTTTTTTTAGCAGATATTTAGCACAAACACAAGGTTTTTCCCCACTTCAACCTTTACTCATGCTATCATTGACAGCGCTTGGCTCTTTGGCACTTGCTGATCCATAGTAGTTTTATTTCAAACTGCAGCAGAAAGCTCTGCTGAGCTTGAGCTTCAAAAATGCTTGGGAAAATGTAGCTTCTGTATATGCTTCAACACTATTTAATTAATAAAAGAGCTAAGCCAGTGAAAATATATTGATTTCGGTCGGGACAGGTAGCTAATGTTGCTGCTTTTTAATTTATGTCATAATTACAAATACCAGTTCAGCCGGTTTGCATAAAATCACACTGGACCAGACCGGCTAAACTGGAAATTCACTCATCTCTGCTGCACACATCTATTTTGTCAATATATTTTTCAAGGTAAATGATCCTATCCTTTCCATAATTGTAGTTATTAACAGGGTTCGTACAGGTGCTTGAAATCCTTGAAAATGCTTGAATTTAAATGTTGTATTTTCAAGGTTAAATTGCTTGGATTTTGGATAAAGTGCTTGTAAATGCTTGAAATTCTTGCTGTATTTCTCTTGCAATCTGACTATATCCATCTATAGATAATCACATGTTCAATGTAAAAATAATGAGTAGCCTATCAGAAATGAAGACCGGTCCTCCTAAAAGTGTAATATCATCGCTGTTGGTATGGTTAAGTGAAATCTCCCCCTTTTAGTATGCAAGTACTCATCTAATACATGCAATTTACAGGTGTAAGATACTGGAAAAGCTTGAAAATTGACCTTGAAAGTCCTTGAAAAATGCTTGAATTTGACCACTGCTGAAGTGTACGAACCCTGTATTAAGGTCATCTTGGTTATTTTTATTATGTGAAATCAACATGTTTAGTTAGTTCAGTGTTTGTTGCAAACCCCTCTTCGCTTTGCCCACTTGTGGCTGTCAGTGTCATAAGTGGCCATATCTGAGGGGCAAAGTGACCCTCCTTGGCAGATTTGGCTTGGTCAGGACAGTCAGTCCTCCTGGCTCTGCGGCAGTCCAGGAGAACAGGTTCAGTGAGACACCATCGACAGTTCATCTGTCAAAACCTAGTGCTACTTCAGTAAATTGTATGGCGTTTTAGATTTGTGTGATACTGACATTTGGCTCCTCTCTCCTCACTGTGTAGCCCATGGAAGTGTTTGTGGATGACGAGACCAAGCTGACACTCCATGGCTTACAGCAATACTACTGCAAGTTGAAGGACAGCGAGAAGAACCGAAAGCTCTTCGACCTGCTCGATGTCCTCGAGTTCAACCAGGTATAGCTGCCACTCATTCTCTACATCAGAATCAGTTCATTTTTATTCTAGTATTTTTAATTTTTTCGTCAAAATGCTTCATTTTAAGAACTACACATTTGCAACCTTGTTTCTCCACTAATGTTTAAATTAGTGTTTCTTGTCCTCTACAGTGCAACGTTTATGTTGCCTGTCTACATCTCATTGATGCCATTCCCACCAAAAATATACAAGCCTCTTTCGCTTCCTTTCAGGTGGTGATCTTTGTTAAGTCAGTGCACCGCTGTGTGGCTCTGTCCCAGCTGCTGGTGGAGCAGAATTTCCCTGCCATCGCCATCCACAGGGGCATGGCGCAGGAGGAGCGGTAGGAGCCTTTGACTCTGTTTTTGTTCACACTTAAAATTCAACGCTAGCTTTCCAAATTTCAGTATCTCCAGCATGGAAAAAAAAGGGATTTACAACCTATCTGTTTGGACAATGATGACGTTTGAGAGATTAGTAGTTAATGTTCTTCGTCTCACTTGGAATATTTTCTTACTTGCACCACAGGTTATCTCGGTACCAGCAGTTCAAAGACTTCCAGCGGCGAATCCTGGTCGCTACCAACCTGTTCGGCCGAGGCATGGATATCGAGCGAGTCAACATTGTCTTCAACTACGACATGCCAGAAGACTCTGACACATACCTCCACAGAGTCAGTCCAGCTTTAATATTATTTTGTGTTTTCTTTATCAGATGTGTATTTTTTTTTTGTCAATGTTTTATGATCACAAAATTATAGTTAATAATCAGAAATAATTCAAACTTCTACTGTTGCCCATGACTATTAGCTCCCTTTCTTTTTCTATAGGAATAGAAGCTCTGACACTGTATATCCTTCGGCTCATGTTCTGAGCCCTAACTTGTTTCTCTGTACCCCAGGTTGCCCGTGCTGGCAGGTTTGGAACCAAAGGCCTGGCCGTCACCTTTGTGTCCGACGAGGCCGACGCCAAGACCCTGAATGACGTCCAAGACCGATTTGAGGTCAACGTAGCAGAGCTACCAGAGGAGATCGATATCTCCTCCTACAGTAAGTTAACAAGTTAGATGCATAGTGTATTTGTACAGAATGCAATATTAGATGGTAAATATATAAATTAGTCAACATAGTGAGAACCCTAAATATAAATAACTTTTTTTATGCCTATCACATCCTAACTACTTTTCCTTTTCTTCTTGCAGTTGAACAGTCCAGATGAGTGTCTTTCCAGTGAAGATCGTGTGTGACCTTTGGTGTTGCTGTATTTTGGTGGAAGAGGAAAAAAAAACACCCCCAACATTTATTTTAAAGTCCCCCTCCCACCATATTTGTTGGCAAGTTCGTAATGATAAAACATTTTTCTTTTCTTTTTTTATCATGACTGTGCAGGGAGCTTCTTTTAGTGTTTTCCTTGTTAAAACATGGATATATTGTTTTGGTTGAAGAATTAAACTTTTTATACCTTATTAAATGGTGTTGCATTTAATTTTGTCTTTAATGTTCTTAAACATTTAGATTTTCCAAATGTTATATCAAACAACACTACAGCAGTATCGTAAAATACAAACTTTGATGTAGTTAATTATCCTCACAAGCAGAGGGCAGTATCATCATAGTTTGAAGACACACTGTTTTTCCATAACAGTTACAGCTACTTTGTACCGGCTGCCAAGTTTGAAACTTGAAAAGTTGAGTTAAAATAAAACCCCATGAAACCTGAGCTCCGCAGCCAGTTTGATCACATGGATGGACCAACACAAACGTGTGACCGCTACACTGTGGTGCCTTAATCCATGGAAGTGAATAAATGTGACAATAATACAAACTTGGATCCAAATAAAGAAAATATATTTACAGAATATAGTGAGATCCAAAATAAATTCTCAAATACAGGTTTGTGTAAGACATTTCTCTAAGCTGCATTTAATGCACAAACAAGAAATCAATTGGCATTGGTCCAGTCCTCGCTGAACGCTCGTGTCAGTTCAAGATAGCGTTCTTTATCATTTTAATAGTCTGAGTTACAGAGACAGTGTCATTCATTGCTGATCGTAAAATATAAATGGCTTGTGTCAGCATGCCAAAAAAACCCACAATCGATGCAGGCTGTGCTTCTGTTCATAACACGATGTGCTGATTTTATATGTAATAGATATCAACATTTCCTTTGTTCATAAAGCTGCAAAAGATTCTTTTGCTTGTCGCTGAGTAGTCACAGTGCATCGTGGGATATGGAGTCATCCACCGTCACAGTATGTGAGGCTGTTGTTGCAGGTGAGGTGATCCTTGTGCACTGCTGTCATAGTTACAGTTCAAAAGTTTCAGTGCTGAACAAAGTGCTTTGTTGCTTTTGTAGTGTTCTCCTCTCAGGCTGATCTGAAGGTCTCAAAAAACTAAAAACATCCTCCACACCTGAACCAGTAATGAGTCCAGACTGGAGGAAGTCCAGGGGCCCTTCAGGGCTCTAATTTAGGTCCCCTGCTTGAACAGGAGCGGGCAAGTGTACAGAATAATCCACTCCGGTCTCACAATAATACTACAATTAAGGGTTTCCTTAATTGGATGGAGAATAAAATCGAGGCGGCCCGTCCTGCCTGCTGTGTGGCAGTCAGGTGGGTGCCTGTGGTCTTCACTCATTTGGAGCCAGATGAGAAAAATGGCCCGTAGTCTTGAAGCATCTTCTTTCATCGTGAAAGTCGACCTCGTCACATTAAAATGAAATAAAACTCCTCCTCAGGACTAGTCTATGAACTGGTGTGTGTCTCCGTACATCCACTGCTGCGGAGGGAGGGCCACCTCGTTGAGGTGGCCGCAGTCTTCGCTGCATTTACACGACTGGATGAACATGGCTGACCTCTGGAAACGCTCCCCATCCGGGCAGACGAAGGTCACCGGTACAGTGCGTGTGCGGCGTGGTGAGCAGCACCGTCCGTCTGCACACACGCCACAGTAATTGGGCCGGTAGAGGCGGACACTCACACATTCTCCATAGGACAGGCGGAGGGGCTCTGGGGCTTTCTGGGTCGGGGAGCACCTCTTCCCTTTCTGTGGTTGGATGATACAAGTAAAATAATGAGTGCCGGTTGGGGTCATATTACTTTGAAATGTGGTCAGTTCCTGAATACAAATTATATGTAAAAACATTCATCTTTTAAAATTGCCATATTTTAAACATGTCATCAAAAAGTGATGTGACTATAATCTAATTGCACATTTAACCCCGATTCTAGTTTCTTATATTTTGTAACGTGATTATAAAATCTAGATTACATGTAATGCATTAGTTCCCAAATCTGGATGAGTGACTGAACTGACATCAGTAGCAAAATTCACCAAAAGAAGTCATGAAGACTTTCATAATACAAAGAAAATATCTAATAAGCTTTGACTTTTATCTGCACTGGTCCTTTTACATAACAGCAGATTTAAGCAGCTTTGCACTCAAACTCATTAGTTTCACATTAGGAGAACCAGACTTCAACTTGTTATGCCAAAACAGGGATTGAGGGGTGGATTATTTTTAGATTTAAGTGATTAATTTTAAGATTAAACATTAATTTAACATCTAAGAGTCCTCTTCTGTTGAACACTCTGACACCTATGATCATTCTTGGCACCAAAGCTTTTAACTCAGTAGAGCAGAGAGAAGAGCTCTTAGTGTGTGTCCAACATGGAGGATTAATATAGACACACCACTTCCCTGGACTCTGAGTACACAGACAGGGCCTAGCTATGGACAGTTGCTTGGCAGGAATGCCGGGGGTGGGGGACTATATTTAAAAAGGCGCCTGCTCGCAACCAAAACACTGCTGAGTAAATCAGCTCTGCCCAGTTCCCACTGGATGCAGAGCTTCCCGAAAGTACCACTAAAATAATCTCTGTTCTTAAACTCGGGATAAAGACGGCTTTAGCACCAAGAGCATATTTATTCAGAGCCAAAACGTCTGATTTTTCATTCTTTGCAGCCCAGGTTTCAGCCTCTGCTCTTGAGTTTAAAGATGGAAACAAGGAAGGGGAACAAAAGAGCTGAATTGTTCTCTCCTGCATAGTCTGACATGGTTAGATAAGAGGTGAAATAATTCCCCATTGATGTGTGTTATCACAAGGCGTTTAGGTTTCACTGTGTGAGAGATAAGTTGCGATAAGAAGTTATCTTGGCAGTAAGGTGAATATTCGACCTCTGCTCTCTGTCTGTCTCGCTTTCAGTTCAAGACAAGTTCAGTCTCCCTCACCTTGGCTGGGACTGTTAGGCCATGGCAAGGCCGGACGGTGCAGATCCTCGTCTCTCTCTCCAGTTTGCACTCAGGGTTCTTGTTGGTGATGCGAGAAGAAACGCCCATCCCACAGCTGCGGGAGCACTGGGACCAGTCAGTGGTCTGGACTGGACACTTCTCCCTCAGATTGTTCCACACTGAGGAGCCATGAAAGAAGCAGGTGGAAGGCAGGGAGAAAAAGAAAAAGCCATACACATTAATTAGGCAAGTGGTTCCTGACATCAAAGAGTGGGCCCCATTGAGGGGTCATAGGGATAGAACTGGATAAAAAACAGAAGAAATATTTTCTCCTACTCAATTAGGTTTTTTTTAGGTTTCACATTATTTTTCTCTGATCTTTACTTTTCAGCATAGACTGTATAAACATGGACGTAGTCTCTGTGATGTCACCTACAGTAGTGTTCAAAATAACAGCGGTCCAATGTGACTAACCATATTAATCCAGGTTTTTAGTATATTTTTTATTGCTACATGGCAAACAAGGTACCACTAGGTGCAGTAGATTCTCAAAAAACCAACAAGACCCAGCATTCGTGATATGCACGCTCTTAAGGCTGTGCAATTGGGCAATTAGTTGAAAGGGGTGTGTTTAAAAAAAAACAGCAGTGTCGGCCGTTGACTTTACAAACTCAAAACTATTTTGTACAAACTTTTTTGTTTCTAGAAATCCTGTGAATCACTTAACTAATATTTAGTTGTATGACCAGATTTTTTCTTATAACTGCTTCACATCTGTGTGGCATGGAGTCAACCAACTTGTGGCACCTTTCAGCTGTTATTCCACTCCAAGATTCTTTAACAATATTCAGCAATTCATTTACATTTCTTGGTTTTGCTTCAGAAACAGCATTTTTGATGTCACCCCACAAGCTCTCAATTGGATTAAGGTCCACTCCATAACATCTATGTTGTTGGTTTGGAACCAAGATTTTGTTTGTTTACTAGTGTGTTTGGGGCCATTGTCTTGTTGAAACACCCGTTTCAAGGCATGTCCTCTTCAGCATAAGGCAACATGACCTCCTCAAGTATTTTGACATATGCAAACTGATCCATGATCCCTGGTATGTGATAAATAGGCCCAACACCATAGTAGGAGAAACATGCCCATATCATGATGCTAGCACCACCATGCTTCACTGTCCTCACTGTGTACTGGGGCTTGAATTCAGAGTTTGGGGCTCGTCTCACAAACTGTCTGCGGCTCTTGGACCCAAAAAGAAACCAGTTGATGTGTTCTTTGGCAAATTGTAACCTCTTCTGCACATGCCTTTTTTTAACAGAGGGACTTTGCGGGGGATTCTTGTAAATAGATTAGCTTCACACAGACGTCTTCTAACTGTCACAGCACTTACAGGTAACTCCAGACTGTCTTTGATCATCCTGGAGCTGATCATTGGCTGAGCCGTTGCCATTCTGCTTATTCTTCCATTCATTTTGATGGTTGTCTTCCGTTTTCTGCCACGTGTCTCTGGTTTTGCTCTCCATTTTAAAGCATTGGAGATCATTTTAGCTGAACAGCCTATAATTGTTTGCACCTCTTTATACGTTTTCCCCTCTCCAATCAACTTTTTAATCAAAGTACGCTGTTCTTCTGAACAATGTCTTGAACGACCCATTTTCCTCAGGCTTTCAAAGAGAAATGCATGTTCAACAAGTACTGGCTTCATCCTTAAATAGGGGCCACCTGATTTACACCTGTGTTTTCACAAAATTGATGACCTCAATGATTGAATGCCACACTGCTATTTTTTTAACACACCCCTTTCAACTAATTGCACAGCCTTTAGAGTGCGCATATCACGAATGCTGGGTCTTGTTGGTTTTCTGAGAATCTGCTGCACCTACTGGTACCTTGTTTCTGAAGAGTCATTACGAGTCCATTATGAATTACTTCCTAACTCAACTGCACTGACAAAAGTTTAATTATTTTAAGTACATGAAAGTAAATATAAGCTGAGGGTAGGGGAAGGCACCTGTGGCACCAGTGGCACGTGGGTGAAACTAAATAAACATGTTTATTTCTGCTGTGAAGTTGAATACTTTAACATAGGGTTCTATGGGGATTGACTAGCTTTTGGAGTCAGCCTCAAGAAGCCATTTGAGGAACTGCAGTTTTTGGCCCTTCAACATTAGCTTTATTTTTCAGCACAGAAGGCTGCCGCTCGAACCCGACTGAGATATTTCTCAACTCTCTTTATTGGATTGCCCTGAGATTTGGTATTAACATTCATGATGCATAGAGGATGAATCCTTCTGACTTTGAAAACCTGTGAGCCTTTAATTTTCCAATATCAGGTCAAAATTGTATTTGTCCAGTCCTTATGTTTATGGCATTAGCATTTAGAATCAAAGCACCACCTTGTGAATTACAGCTGCACATAGCCACTAGTTTGGGTACAATACCAATACTACCATACTATTTAGTGTGCCAGAAAAAGATTTAGCAAGTCCTAAGTCAAATGCAGTATGCCAAAAATACCAGGATGTCCTACTGTGTCGTACATTTAGCTATATGCAAGCCAGCAGGCTTTTCTGGCTGTTCTGACCCACAATCCCCTATGCATCGTATATGAGAAAGAGGGTCAAAGTTCAATCTGCGATGTTATGACAACTGTATGCATACTGCATGCAAGAGTATGCACTTTATAAGTGGAGCTGCAGTATATACTAAAAGTAAAAAGTTTGTGAGTTAAAATACAGCAATAAAAATTTATAATTTCATGCAGCAGTCTGAGAACGAATAGTTACTCTTCAGTTGGACTGATCAAAGGGCCACAATAGACAGCTTTGTTTTAACACAAGCCAAAACATTTGTGAACCACTGAATTTTAACTCTGTTTAAGTATTTTAATTATTTCTTGTGATTGGTGTTACTTTATTTACATTGCAAACTCTGTGATATTCAGCACCCAGTTTAAAACAACTAACAAAACAAAAATTTGACTCAAGCACTAAATATTGTCCACCCAGTCTCCCCGTCTCTCACCAGGCAGGTGTTTGTAGCCCTGTTCACTCTCCCAGCCGCTGGACTTGACGTCTGTGAGCTCGTTGTTCAGCTCGTTTTCAGGCTGGTGCGGGGCAGGAGGGTGCTGACGTCTGGGCAGGTGTTGTTGTGGTGGAGGCACCTGTGACGAGAGATAAGATAAGATGAGACAGTGCAGGGGATTCATCTGTGCCGCAGTCATGTCAGATCTTTTATGTGTTTTTCACAGTGTTATCACCATGGCGCCCTGATTATGGAGGGATTACTTCAGGGCAATAAGTCAGTCAGAGGAAAGACACTTTACTCCTCTCTACCTGAACGAACAGTTTGTTTACTGATTCATTTCCAATATTCTGTAGTTATTTTTTTCCAATTGTGCTGCTTTTCTTCATCAAATATAAAAATTCAGTCATAAAAAAGGTAATCCTTTTTAGGCTACTACTATTTGTTTGAAATATATTTCAAATGTTTTCAATGGTTTTTATTTTGTAGAAATTACTCTTTCATCCTAATCACCTTTGTTTTTCTATGTTAAGAGAATACAACAGTGGCAGGTGATGAATTGCACTCCACCACCTCAATCATATTGATAAAAAAACATCCATAAAATGTGATCCAATTCATGCCATGTCACTGACTGACAGTCCTTTGCCATTAGATGAAAAAACACACCTGATGCTTAGGCGGGAGCTGCCAGGTGCCCTTATGGCAGTCCACACTGAAGCAGCACTGCCCGGGTATCCTGACCAGCCGCGGGTAGGGGCAGGATGGAGAGGCCGGTGGAAGTTTGTTGGTGCAGAGAGGAGCGCAGCCAACGGCTCCGTCAATGCAGGTACACTGGTGTTTACAGCCGGCACGGAAGCTCTCGCCGTTCTGGTAGATCTTGCCATTGTACTCGCATGTGCGTCCCTCCGATTTTGCTGTAAAGATACATTTTACTCAGCTGAAACCAAGATCGGTCACACAAATGCACAAACTGGCTGTTGTTTTACATAAAGCAAGGTATTCCTGGCAGAATCCGTTGGTTAGGGATCTAACAGGACAAATTAGAATCAATAACTGAGATGCCAGATACAGATAACATGGCATGAAAAGGAATATTTTACTCTTATAAATGACCCTTTGTTAATCAATTACTAACCCTGTGTTAACTTGAATTCTTGAAGAAAACTCTCCACTAAACAAAGAATCCAAAAATGTCAGAAACCAGAGGAAATCCTGAATTATGTAAACGTGTGCACATTTAACAAAATGCATGTGTTTTGGGAAGTATTGAACATATGACTGAATAAAAAAGACTTTAAATGTAACTATTTAACCACTTCCTGCTGCAGGTCTGTGTGAGTCTGAAGGAGAAGTATTCTTTGTTCACTGTCGAGACACGCAAGTAAAACAACATTTTCTGCAAGAATTCAAGGTAACATGTGGTGGGTAATTGATATACTAATGGTCATTTGAAGGGGGAAGTATTCCTTTCAGCAGAATTCAACACATGCTCTTATTTCATGAACTGTTGAGCATGTCTCTCCTGACTTAACCAAAACCAAACACAATGACTTCATGCCGCTACAGTGTACAAAATCACACAGTGGACCCTGAAGTCAGAAAGGTCAGTGGAAATACGGAGACAGGAAGTGTCAGACTCCTTGTCTCCAAAGCGTGGAAGAACCAGCTATTCATAGTTTGAGGGGCAGCAACGGCATAGTGCAGATGGAAGGTGTATTTTTATCTCTGAAACCCCCTGTCGCTGCCATAAAACATCTCCTACTCATTAAAATACCCCCTGTCTTGTTCCCGGAAGTGCACGGTTACATATTGCTTAATCCCTGATGACTTTATGGAAAGGAGGGTCAATTAGCATCCTTGACACTTTGTACATTGTTGCACAGGTATTGTCAGTTTTTGGCAAAATTCACTATATTCTTTTCATATATGTATATATATATATATATATATATATATATATATATATATATATATATATATATATATATATAACTATTTCCCCATGCATGTTAATAATACTATGCCCTCCATTGAGTGAGCAGTGAAAATAGCTGTAGAGGGCAGCTATTTTCTAAGTGAAATTCCTTCCCTCCAAACATACATTATTCCCTCCTTTCTCACCTCGACAGATGCCCCAGGCCATGGTCACATCGTTGCCGTAATTACACTCTAGCCCTTTGTGGTGGTCGCAAGGCCTCATGGGGCTGCAGTCCTGGTTAAGCTGTGCAGCGCACACCTTGCAGCACCCACATCCATCTGGCACGGTGCTGACTCCTGGAGGGCAAACCAGGGGCATGGCAGGGCACTCACACACAGCTGGGCAGCTAGCAGTCACCTGGAGGGACGAGGGAAGGGGCAGAGAGGGAGATCACACCGTCAGACAAGATGCACATGATAAGTCATGCAAAAACAATCAAAACAAATTCCACAGGCTTGTTAAAACAACTTAAAAGAACTGCAGAGCAGCTTCAGGTAACACAGTGCTCTAATGACAATTTTTACTGTCAATTAATCTGCCAATTATTTTCTCAATTAGTCATTACATATTGTCAATAAAGTAACATAGTGAAAAGAAAAGCATCAAAAGTTTGTATTTAAGATGCTTTAAACCAGCAAATGTTTGACTCTTTTGCTGGAAAGAATGACTGAAATGATTATTCAATTATCAAAATAGCTGCCAGCTAATCTTGTGTGGATTGACTAATCAATAAATTGACTAATAATTGCAGCTCTAATGTAAGACAATCAGGGCACTAATGTCATCATCAGTGTATTAGTCCCAGCTTCTCTTCCAACATCAAAGCCTAAGCAGGAGCTGGTACATTTATTTTTTGATTCTGACTCATCTTTAAGACTCCCAAGGGTTTGATTTTAAATTCTTCCACAGACAAAGCACCGTTTCTATAGTTAAGTCAAGTCACTGCTGGCCACTCAGCCCAAAGTGTCTAGACAGCTCAGGGTTTGTACCCGGTCCCCTGCTGACTCTGGTTTGAGTCATCGCTCAGAACTAGAGCCAACTTGTTAACGTTTTTGGGAATCAACCTGTCACCACTTTAAAAAAGAGAGACACAGGAGTAGGCATGCTGATTACCAGGAAGAGCAACTTCATAAGAACCACATTTACTGTTATATAGCCTAAGCAGTAGGCTACATTGGAGTGATAAACCACCTAAACTTAAAAACTTTCTACTGGGTCTACTTTTGAGTCTGACAGACATTAAGTCACATCAGTTATTCTAATGCTGAAGATGAAACCTGGGAAAGCTTTTCTAAAAATACACTTGTTTACACCAGGGCTTGTTTATGCTGTTCATACTCTGGAGATCAAAGTTGAATTAGACTACATGGTATTATCCAAAGCAGACTGTACATTTAACTTAACTTGAATAGCTCTTGTTGTAGTCAGAGTTTTGTCTCACTCACAGCTACACGCGCCTGTAAGAGAGAAACAGCTTACCTGTGTGATGACGGCTGTTGTCAGGACAGTCAGGTACATCAGAAATGCCATAATTAGCCTATGAAACGTTTAAGAAAAAATACTAAAAAAGATAATATCCTCAAGCTACAATCCACTGAACGGTTGTTAGTCTTAAGTAGTTTAACTCTGAGTTTCAGTCTTTTCCAGACCGTAGTCGTTGTTTTTCTACCGGGATAAGAGTCTATTTTATACCCACTGGTGAGCAGCGGAGAGACCCCGCCCCTCTCCACATTTCAAACCAATCAGCGCTCAGTCAGCAGCCCAGACATTCCAAACGGGCGTGGCTTCACCGCGAGGATAGTTTGCTGATTGGTGGGCGTGTTTTGGAATGAATGCAGCCATTCATAAAAATCGCAGGGCCGCTCTGTATTTATTTTATGGGTTAAAAATTTAAATGTAACAGCCGCTTTCAAGTCACACTCAGGCACATTCCTGCCTTTGTGGCCGCCACTCTCCTAACACTAAGTAAATATATTCAGCTGGGCCAGACAGCATGGTAACATTAATAAGACCTCCACCTCTGGGAAAGAGAAGGAGGGGGAGGAATTCCCTCTGTTTTTCCAGACCAATGTAGGTGCCAGGACAGAAAATTACAGTGGAGTGTATTAAGAAAATAGTAAGATAATAGCAGTTGTCAGCGAGAGTGAACACACCCCTCTTTGTCTGTGCCCATCATAATGTGAGAAAATGTGTTTCCATAGTTTTTGAAAGTATGTTTTGATTGTTTTGCTGTTCATCTTGAATTCAGGTGGGTCGGCTGTCCCTGACTATTATTTCAAACCACATGGTGCTGACATGGGAACGATGAGGGTATGATCACTTGGAAAGAATGGTGGAGTCGAAGGGTGAAAGCAGGATTATTGTTTTAAGGGCAGCTCGTATGAGGGTTGGCCTCCTCCTTTTCAACCACAGGTTTTCAGCCACACCTGCCCCGACACAGAGACCTCCTTTGATGAAAGAAATGTGATAGGCATAGGTTTGAAAGTTATGAATGTCCATGTAGACGTGCATAGTTCTGGCTTAGAAACTAAAAGGCCAAACATCTCACACAGGTTTTCACATGGGCTGTGGTGGGAAATGTTTATGCTGGTGAATTAGTTAAACCTCACTCTCATGCAGGAGGTTCTGATCTATAACCCATATTTAGTTTCAGGCTTAAAATAGCTGATTATATTGAAATTTGTCGACCTATGCATCACTCGCACCTCATTCCAGGTGAAGCAGATAAAAATGACTTTTTAGTTATATCCAGCGCAATAAATGTATGATATTGTGTATCGCCCTTGTATAATATAATAGATTAATTAAATTATGCTCAATACTTCATATCCTTTCGTCCATATATAATTTTAAACTACATTTGACCAATTTCTGTATGACACATACTTTGGCTCTCTACTTTCTTTTGCCTATTTTTCATAATGCTTATGTTATAAATAATGTCTTTGTATTTTGTATCTGTTTGTATTATATTATGCACAGTCTTTTAAAAAATTGCAAGAAAACATTTCAATAAACAGTGCACAATTTATGATTGTTTATCTGGCATATACATCTTAAAGTCTTGAATCAATTAAAAAATATGATAAATATAAATGATACATTTTTCTTCAGAAGTTGAGAGAATGTCATGACTCGTGCTACAGAGGGACGAGTCCATGTGACAAATGTTGAGGGTTTATAGTCCTTTGCCATGCAATGCTGTCTCATCTCATGTCCTCATGCAGTTGCTACAACACGAACACTCCTAACAAGGGAGAGACGGATGAATATGAGTTGCAGACACAGTAAACATCCCCAGCTGTTCATCTTTCCTGTCCCTCCTCTTAACCAAATCTTTCTCCAGCCTTTGGCAGGTTTGCAAATTCTGTGATTCATTGAGCTGATTTCAGTCCTGACAAGCTCATGCATTTCTCAGAAAAAGCAAAGAGCAGTAATGATAGTAATTTCTTAAAGTGTGACTCCTTCTTCAACCTGCCAACATATTAACATACAAGAAGTTTACCAAGGTAACATGGTGGTTGAGGAGTATTTTAAAGGGGTAGTTCAACATATTGGGAATGCACTTTAATTTTCTTCTTGAGAGCCACATGAGAAGATCAGTACTTCTTACATGTTTGTACAATAGCAGCTGGTTAGTTTCGCTATGGCAGCAGTTGCCAGGCAATGAGAAGAGACTCCAGAGAGTCACTGGTCCTGTTAAAAAACCATTAGGACACACAACCACGAGTGAAACCACAACTTGTTGTACACTATGGTCTTTGCAAGGATTAAAGGAATTACATCTATCGTGTGAATAAGTGAGCTAGAAGTGCTGGTAGATTTTGTTGAGACATGATTTTTTTGTTTCACTAGGTAAAAGTCCCATCTAACCACCTTGACCGTCTCCCTGTGGACTTTGTTGCTCTTAACACTATGTCAACTGACTTCCTCCTTTGCTCCCGTCATGATTACTACTGGGACTAGAGTTCGCCTCTGAACAACATCATAAATACCAGTTAAATAATAAACTGATTGCACAGGGGATCTGTACAACGTATTTGTTTTTATATGTGAATAGTCAGTTTTAATCAAGTTTAACCTCACAAATTAAAGTCTTCCTGAATTACACACTAAAGTCATAAAAAAGAGTCTAAATCGTTGTAATTCTTTCTAACTGACCCGTGTTTAACCAGTATTTAGTTTGGTTGAAGCTACTTTACCTTTAATTAAATTCAACTTGCTGGTTTATCCTATTTTACAGCCAGCACTCGTCTTTTCGGGCAGCTACCTGTCTGACAAGTGTTTCACTGAAAAACACATTAGAGGTTGTGGACTGGAGTCATGACTCTCAATTTAAAAAAGGAAACCACCTCAGGAAGCTGTCAGTCATCGCTCTAATGGCGTGACCAAGGAGACAAAGTCATGGCCCATCTATTTTAATCTTCCGGTGGTCACGGTACAGGGGCAGTTCTGAAAGTCCTGTGACCGCTTCTGTTTTCACCTCCTTCTCTGACGCCCAAGGAGAGGAAATCAGAGATGTAAAACTAATCTTGTGTAATGATGCAGACCAGTCTTTTTCAGACAGGACAATCACTCGTTTTATGGTTATTTTTAGTCTGTCTGCATTGTTTTACTGTAACAGGGTATCAGACACGTAGGCCAGTCTGTCCTGGGAGATGTGATTAACTTTTCTCCAAGCTGAGATTCAAACCAGAGTCTGAGTCAGTTGGGCGAATTTTCTCCTAATTCAATTAGGAAGTGTATCATAGTTTTGCCATAATAGAGTTCAAACAAGTAACTGTAGTTTTCGGTGTTGGTAAAATTATTCAGTTCCTTTTCTTAACCATCCTGTTATGTTTGTTTAATTATCAAAAAGTGTCAGAAACCAGCAAATCCCAATAAACATTGTTTATATTTAATCATTAACTCCATTACTAATAATTTCAATAAATATTTAGTGCAATGGTGTTCTTTACCTCTCACAGATCATGGTTCAATGAGGATAACTCACTCATTTTTCATAAAAAATGCACATTAAAACTTTTTATGTATATTGGAGAGACCTACATATAAAATACAATCGTTTTACATGACATTTTTTTTTAAATAAAATAAAAAAAATGTATTTTACAATTTAAAATTTTTGCAAACATGTGAAATGGACCTTTTTAAAAATGTATATGTTGATTACACTTACTAAGCCAAGCAGAATAAGTTTATGAAATACACTCAGAGAGTTAGATAATAAGATTTAAACTGCTCTCATGCAGTATGTTTGTTTAACACTAACCTGTGTATAGGCAGTAACAGAAAGTTTGCAGATCTGGCAGAGAGTTGGGGCAGTTTGATGTTTTTTGAACCACATATTTAAAACAGTGACTGCTTCAGCACGTTAAATAGAACTTTTGAGCAAAAAGATTAATATTTCCCTCTGAAATGTCACAGAGTATAGGTGTTGAAAAGAAAAGGGAAACACTCAAGTTAAGTACAGTCAAAATTGTACTTCAGTTCAGTAACTGAGTACCTGAGGAACAAGTCATTTTCCACCACTGTTTTCCAATGAGCTGTACTCAGTGTGAATTGTCCCGAAACCTTCTAACAGACGCCCCTAAAGGAACGAGATGTACCGAGCGATATGAGGATAACAATCTAATACGCAGTCTGGGAAGCAAAGTTATGTCAGGTGTGCAAATGGCCCGGTATTGTGCCGTTTCTCTCACATGGCCCGTCACCTGAGAGGTGCACACTGTTTGCAACACGATACATACAAACATCAAGGGAGACACGGCTTTATGAGAAAGGGCCCATGTACGAAAACGGGAAACATCCAGAGGAAAGAAGAGTGAATAACAGTAGGCAGGAGGGTGGTGAGAGAGAGAAGAAAGAAGGTAACAGGCGGAGAGGAGAAGTTTATAGAGGAGGGGGAGGCGACAGGTGTTTCATGGTAAGAGAGTTTGTTTTTTCAAGGGGAGGAGTGAGCAAGTGCCCCGCTGCCTGGTCTGGTCTGCTCCGATGGGGTTTTGGCAGTCTGGCAGGATGGTATTTCACATAAAAACACACTGCTGGTATTTCAGCCCTTACCACTTTTAAGGTCACATGAACCAAATTACATGATACTAAGGTCATATACTTTAAAATACATAAATACATACAGAGAGACGTGAAGAAATACACATTACATAACATAATTCTAATGTAATTATCCAAATGGGAGCATGAAATTGAGACTTGTGGAGAAAAGTCATGTCCTGAGAGAAAAGGGAGGAAGAAAGAGTGCAAGTGGTGGTGACAGGGTGATTAAAACAGCTCTCTCTCTGCTGCTGCTACAGTGGAAAAAGTTAAGCGTGTGGGAACCTCATTTAGATGTGTGTTTAAGGTGACAGGAAGGAGAAAGGTGTGTATGTTATTCTTTTAAAGAACTAATGGAACAAAAGTTTGAGTTTGGAACTAGAGAGAAAAGTGTGAGAAAGCTCAGAGTGAGACTGTGTTTTTGTGCGTGTGCGAACTCCTCATATAATATTATAATATGCAATGGGATATGTGCTAAATCTGGCATCGACATATGGTTCTTGTGTTAATGAACTGTGCAGTTCAGACCCACAGAGCATCGTAAAGTTATGTAAGAGAGCAGGACTCAGCTTTCTGGAGAGAAGACACGGGCCTGGCAAAGACTTAACTTGAATCTAAGACAAGTCCCTTGGAGCAACTTCTCCCCCTTGTGGACGTTTCAGAAGAAAGTAATGAATAAAAAGAACCAAAACTTAAACCTATGAAGAAGCCTTCATGAATAGAAGTGTTCAGATTAAGACAAAAACCTGATTTATGAAATCAGCCCCCCAATTCTGAGATTGAACCATATTGCTTTTTTCTTTTCTTTTTTGCAGAATTCTTCGCTCTAACCAGAAAACCTTACACCCAACCAGCAAAACATTATACCCTTGCAAAATTTTTCTTTATTTTCTTTTTCTTTTGCATCATTGCAGTACACACAAGCCATCATTTCAATAAGCACACAAAACACGTACTACACTTTAAATAACAAAAAAACACTTGGCTTCTTTTTCTTTTTCTCTGTTTTTCTCAAGTAGTTACAGATGTTTTCTGAAAGCATAACTCGCATTCTCAAGAATCTGCACATAAAAAATAATAACAATAACAACAACAACAACAACAACAACAATAATAATAATAATAATACAGGTAAATGCATTGGCTACAATTGTTAATGGGTTCAGAAATATCGCTTCAAGAATCCATGTTAGGCATTCTCCACAAGATGGAGCCAAAGACTAAAGTATATATAAAAGTATAAGCCTGCAGGGCAGGATTTGATCCAATGCTAAGCACATAGGTACTGAGCCGTGAAGTCAACATTGGCAGTGCAGACACACAAAAGGCCAAAGGAGCACCATGAAACTTGAAAACTGTTGAGACCAGCGGCAGGCTACCATGTGCCACTGAAAGACATCAAATTCTCACTTTTCAGCCTCAGAAAGTGAACTAATGTCAAGCACACATTGGAAACCTGGAGAATATTATCCCTAGATTTTGTTGGGTTACAGGTGTACATGATTCATATCAGATGGGCTATCTGAACATGCTAAAACGAAAACCTACTTAATAATCTGGCTTTTAATAAGTGTTACTTTATTTTAATATTTCTCCCGTTTTTATTATCCTCAGTGGTCTCTCCATTGCCTTATATATTGTCTTTTTACAGTCAAATTTTGAATGCCCTTGTTTTAATGTATTTCATTAGACAGAGGGGTCAGGGGGGAAAACTGTCCCTCCTTGATGCCTGCATGTTCGGAAAAAAACAAAAAAAAACAGAGAAAAAGTCTCCCTCTTGGATGTTATTATTGGAGATAAAATGTGATGTAGTGCCCTCTAGGGTGTCCTTAAATGGAGAAAACATGAGAAAGTGCCCTGAAAGATGCTTTTCCAGTGGAGAAGACATGATGAAGTGTCTTTTGGGTGCTTTTCTAGTGAAGCAAAAAAGATGCAAAGCACTAATGGGTGTCCTTAAATTGATAAAACGCAGTGCAGTGCTGTTCCAGTGCCCTCTAGGGTGCCCCTAAATGTGCGGAAACATGAGGCAGTGCCATATGGGCTGCCCTGCATGCTAGAAAACTTTCTGTGCCCTAGTGCCCCACTGCTGGTGGTGCCCCTGCCCCATGGAGTCCGCCACTGTGTTGCATTTAAAAACGTTTTATTCTGGAGCACTTGAGCTCCATCTCTTGTATGAAAAGAGCTCTATAAATACAGTATATTATTGTAATGTTATGAGAGTACCCACAGTTAAATGTTTTGTTGCTCTCATCTGTCCACTTTTCCTGATATTTTAATTAAACCCCTCTCATCAGACGGTGAGTAGGTTGTGGAGCTGAGGGAGACTCTCTCCCTCTTTTTCACATCATCTTTACTGTTTCTCTAAATCTTTTTTATCTCCCCCCTTCCTATTTTATCAATTCATTTCTTTTCACTAAGCCTCTCTGACTCCCTTCACTGCTGCCTCTCCCTCCCTGTATTTTCCTCCTCTCTCTCCAGCCTTGTGACAGCAGAGCGCAGCCGCTTTGAACCTGGTTTTATTCGGAGCACGCTCTTGTCTCCCATCACCCATGGTCTCCTGATTAGACTGCCCCCCCTCTTAGCAGTCACTGGGGCTCACAGCAGCCGACTGACAGGGAAGGAAAAAGCTTTTCCCAAGCAGAGTAGCAGCACTGCCTGAAGACTTGTAAGCCAAATATCCTGCTCGTCTGGGAGGTGGGGATTACCCTTTGGCCAGCTGCTAGATTCTTCGTTTCCCATATGGGAGTGCTGGGTTTGAAAAGCACCAAAATGGAAGTTTGTTTCATAAGCTGCTGTAAGGGCAGATGTATTGTGGATGTCAGGATTTTAGCCCTTGGCACTTAATACCCAGATACTTGAAAATCTATAGAATTACACTGAAAAAGAAATGATTTCATTTTGTTTGGAGACATATACACTGACCTGCTCAGGCTGTTTAAGAGATGTTGAGCAGCCCTTCAACTACCTTAAAGCTATGATTATCCTTTCATTCACCTGCCTCTCATATACTGCATACAGGCTGGCTGTGTGGAGTTTATTGCAAGAAGAAGAACAGATTTTTGATGGATATGTCCTCACGTGAAGTCAGATTACAAGTCTTTTAGCTATATTTGAGTTTGCACTCATTACAGCGTGTGGTGTGGAGATCATAGCTGGTGGAAAATGAAGTGAAATATACAAGGGGGAAAAGTTACTGCCTTAAACATGCATTCTCTTTAATGTCCAGCAGGGGGTGACTCCATCAGTTGCAAAAAGAAGTGTGTTTGTGAAGAAATCTATAAGAAAATAAGCCTACCTATCGCTTGATTTATTACCTTAAACATTTTTCTAATACGTTTATGGTCTCAAAAAGTAGTTTCAAGTCTTCTCTTATACAGCATGATGTTTAAATTATGGTCCCATTTAGAGAATAATCTACAATAAAGCAGGGTACACTTTAGGGCATGGCTACCACAATGTGTTTCTGTCTTAAGTTCATGAAGTTAATAAGAACATTTAAGTGTTTAAAGGCTTAGTTTGGATTTAACCAAGTCACACAACAACAAAAGCAGCAACTCCTTTTTTTGTTGCTGTTTTTGTCAAAGTAGTCTGGTGGCTCATAAGAGCATACCAGCTTCAGTTCCCTGATGGCAAGATAAAGAAGTGAAAATATTCTATAGCTACACTTGCTATTGATTATTTTTAGGTGGCTACAATGTGTTTTGCTGCTGTCCCTGTCCACAGCACTACATTGCTTAGTTTCCACATTGATACTCCTGCCTCCTTCTTCAAAGAAACAAAAAGTCCAAACCATCCTTTTAAATACAGCCTCAGAAAGTCAGACTCTTGTTGCATTACTCTGCAGTATTTATAGAGTGTAAAAACAGTTGACACTTTACCTACATTGCACTATTTTTTAAGCTGTACTTTGGAATGACTATATCTATCTATGAAAATAGGTTTGAATCAAATTCCATGTTTCCTCTTCTTATCCATTTTCTTTTCCTCTCTCCTGAGCTCCCCCCTGCATCAGTCCTCCCTGGCTACCTCCCTCCTTTTTTCCCCTTCCTCATCCATCATCTTCTCACCTATTCCTCAGATGCACACATCCTTTTCTCCCCATTCCCACGTGGATGCACTACAAGCTGACAACGAATGCAACCTTCCATCAGCAGCGACAGACTAACACAGTTATCTCAGTCTGCAACATTTACAGATAACCCAGATTTCTCTCTGCCCCCTCCCTCCATCCTTCATTTCCCTATCCTTCGTTTCTTCCTCCTCAGCTTGCTCTGACCCCGGCGGAATGAGGGTCTTATGAAGATAAATGACGCCTCTCAGCTTTCTTACCCGTCTCCCATCTGCTCCCTTCCCAGCTGCGGTGGGGAATACCCCTGAATTTCTCCCATTCTTCCGAGTGTCTTGCCTGACAGGTTCACTGCATAATTCTTTTGTCCTCGAGGAACAGTGAAAAAAAGTCCTACACATGGTTGGCTGGCGTAGCTGAAGACATTAGGAAGCCATGATAGCGATTCAGAAGCTTGAGGCTCATCAGATTTCAATTACGGAGTAAATGAGGTGAAAATCTGAAGAGGCTATTTGATAATCAAGGTTATGGAATATTTTTCTGGCACCACACCTCTAATGTGACTTCAGTTCAAATCAGACACAACATGTTACTCTTTCATATTAGATGTGGCACTTAGAAGAGTAGTTTGACATAGGAAATATGCTTTTGTTTGAGAGTTATATTTAATGTCTATTGCCACCCTCACATCTGTTTGGAAAATATAAGGCTGCAGCCAGCAGGTGTTAGCTAAACTAAGCTAACCAGCTTAACACTGGAAACAGCTAGCTCAGCTGTCTGAAGATGACAAAGTCTAACAATGTCAACACCTTGAAAGCTTCCTCATGAATACGCCATGTGTTATGTGTAAAGTCTGAAAACACCAATTAAAAGTTTAATTTTCTTTTGGCTGGAAGTGACTTTTCAGACCCTCTTAACAACTTTATTTCTAAAAAGCGGTCAGCTGAAAAATCAATAACTTATTCAGTTCAACCATAGACTGGATATAAATAATGGACATAGTCACCGTGACGTCACCCATTGGTTTGTGGACTGCCCGTTGGAAGCCTCGAGTTCAGCATTACACTCGTTGCCATCTTGTGTCGCCATCTTGTTTCCCAATATCGGGAGCAGACCATATTTGCACTGTGGAGGAGCGAGAGGGATCTGACGACACTGACTACACGCCTCTCTACACCGGCAACCTGATTGACCGAAGCCGCTGCTAATTCATGTTAGCATTAACTGGGATGTTATTTTTGGCTAGCAAAAAACCAAAACAAAATGTTTGTTACTTACCTAAGAAAAATGAACAGTGACTCCTTGGAGTGTCTGTTAGTCCAACCAAATGCTGAACAAGACATTTTTACTGAACAAACCGTTCAAATAAACTGTCATTAAGTGAAAATACAGTGTGAAAGGGTCAAAGTTATGAAACCAAATCTGTAAACGTCCTTTTTTATATCTATATAACGTTATATATAACTTTATTAACATGTTGCCATGGATACGCATTGTTCTGCTTCTCTCCTGATGACAGCTCGCCTTGTTAGCCACCTGTCAATCAAAGGTAGCCACGCCCCAATTCATACAATTCTTTATCTTCTATTTTCTTCTAAATGGGGCTATTATTAGAACTATTAACATCAATTTGTCTTGAAGAAATTTTTTTAGTAGCGATTGAGACTATATTGTTGCCCAAAATTTTTTTTCTGAGGTAATAAATCAAGTGAGAAGTTTTCTCATTTTGCACTGAAATTAATGGACATATTTCTTTTCCAGCCAAACTTTTTTGAACTCTTCTTTCTTTGTTTTGAAATGCGGAAAGACAACTTTCCAAGTTGCCACTAGGCACTTGAAGTGTCACTGTAGCTGTGCTGCTTCGAGCTGGAGTCCACACATGTAAACAACCCTTATCATGCTTCAAATTACAGTTGAATTGACAAAAATCGAGTTGAGCAAACTCAAAAGCAAAACTTAAAATATTTAGTTTAATTGTCCAATTTAAAATTTTATCGAAGTTTGTTGCCTTGAAATTTTGAGTTCACCCCACTTTTCTTTTTTTGCAGTGTGGTTGCTCTGTCATTATTATCTCCTCCCACCTTGCTCCGAGACGCCAAACTGCACTATAATTGGGCACAAATATCACGCCTTCGTGGGATCACTATGAATGCCCTAAGGTGAAGAGCTGGCAAAGATCTTTCTGGTAATAGTGGGACATTTGCAGGACCGCACTATGAAAGGGCCTAAAGTCCAGCAGGCAGTCAGCCCTGCTAAGCTGATGTGCAAATGATTGTATGATATGTTGACTTTTAGCAGCTTTTGGAGCCAGTGCTAGCTACTTTCATTAGAAAGGAGTTGGCAGAACAAGGCACTAGTTACAAAGCAAGTAGAGATCAAAGGCCATCAACCAGGAGTCAGTGCAAGGTGAGAGATAGATCAAGGAGGACATTCGTTTTTGCCAGGACAGGTCCCAGACCGAGAGAAATTACCTGGAAGTTTCTAAGTGGCAGCCATGATTAGAGCTGGTCGAATTCTATAAATACCAAAGAAAGTTGGTTTCTACAACTTTGTACTACATTGCAGTTTCACCTGTAAACCCATGCCATTGACATCTTTTCCAAAGTCCTTATGAATTTTCCCTCACATTTACCTTTGACCTCATGAATTTTCCATCATGGTCAAGGAAAAGTGGTAAGGAACAGAAAGATTTTTTTGTTTTTTTTACATTGTATGACTGCAGCCCCTTTTTGTACACAGACATGAGCAAGTGCCATTGGTTGCCGGGGTCAAAGGAATAGACATGATTTTCCTCCCGGGACAAGTAAAAATGTATTCTGTGAAAACGGCTAATGGTATTATGTATGTTTTCCATATTTACAAACTACTTCAGCACCATGCAGCGTGTATGAATTCAGTTTCATGATGAATTTAATAGTTGAAACAAGGGACAAGACAATGTTGTTACTGCAATTTCATCTCCCTCATATTGAATAAAAAGGGCATGAATAAATCAAAGAATGAGCAAACTCCTCACAACTCTGCAGTCATGAGCGCTCGTGTGCATGGGAGGGTACGTAGGCGAATTTATAAGACGTTGAAGGAAAAGGAATGCTTAATTTAAAATGAAGACAGAAAACAGCCTCAGAGGAAAACAGTCTATTGCACTCACTCTGGCACCTTGAGCTAC
This sequence comes from Centropristis striata, assembly GCF_030273125.1. Taxonomy (NCBI): domain Eukaryota; kingdom Metazoa; phylum Chordata; class Actinopteri; order Perciformes; family Serranidae; genus Centropristis; species Centropristis striata. The sequence continues at coordinate 35,323,037 of NC_081517.1, read as the reverse complement.
TTATAGAGGCAGCAACCCTGAAGCCCAAAAATGTATCAAGGACATGCTACAGCCTTCCCTTTACTCACCAAAAATTGAAAATGCATTCAAAGTCTCTTTTTAGAATGACGCCGTATCTCATGGATAGTTTTTGCTACAGCTAACGGGTCAAACAGTGAGGATCCAACAGTCACTGCAGGGACAGAGTGATCAGTGAACATCAGGTTTTTAAACTGGCTTTAAAAGATGCACGAGTGGTTCATTTGAATATGTTTGAACTGTTTGAATATTCAAATTAGCCATGTGTTGATTCGCCACAACACCCAATCAAGCCAGGTGCTACCACCAGGCTGTCAATCAAGCTCTCAGCGACTGAAAGTCTGAAAATGCCAAAGCAAAAGACTTCCTTTAACCCGGAATGGGCAAGAGAATACAGGTTTGTTACAAAAAGTAAGGGGGATGATTTTCATTTTTTTTGTACATTATGTCAAAGCAATGTAGATGTGAGCAGCAAAGGCAAAGCAGCTATCAGAGACATGCTAGCACTGACAAGCATCGAGCAAATCGGAGTACATCTCTGCTTAAAACTGGAACATACCAAACAAATATCTACTTGCGTGTCCCGTGTATGCAAAGTGTCCTCCTTTTTGATGTGAAGGAAATGGCCACCCTACCGGGCGGTCAGAGGTCCAAATACACATGCTACCAGTAAAACAATTTTATAACCTCCACTGCTGCCTTTTAAATAAACTGTCAGAATTCTCCCATGAGCCACCAAGCTAACAGATGTGCTACATGAACCTTTGATATAACTTAAAAAGCCCATCAATATGGATAATAAAATGCTTTCACAGACGACCTTTATGGGCATTTTTTGGGTCTGTTTTAAGTAGAGCATTGTGCAGTGTTGTGACTTTTGGAAGCAGAAATCTGTCTTGTAGTGCACACACAGGTTCAAAGGCAGTTTCAGGCCAGGCACCAGTCACTTTAGTGCAGAAGTCAAAACCTGCAGACAAGAGAGAGGGAACAGCAGGGTAGGGTTGGAATAAAGGCTAAGTTTGCCACCTTGGCAAATGCTACTGCTCAATGGGAACATTTATTTTACTAAAATTGAAACATGGTAGGAATGGGGACATTTGTGAATAGATTCCTTTGATGTCAAGAGCCGATGCTTTAAAAGTAGTTCATAAAGTGATGATGTGCTCGGAGCAAAGTGTTTGATGAATACTTTTATGCTTTTTGCAAAAGAAAAATTGAAAATGCTTTAAGTGAAAGACAGAAGGAGAAAGAGTGTGTGTGTGTGTGTGTGTGAGAGAGAGAGAGAGAGAGAGAGAGAGGGTGAGATTATTGGGATGGCAATGGGCTGAGGAGCACATTCTTGTGTAATGGAATTTTACACTATGAAATGTCTGAGAGGTGTGTTTGATACAGCATTTTGAGCTTGCAACAAGCATAAAAGAAAGATCCAGCATTGCACTGTTCTGATGTCAAGGCCTCCTTGGCCAGGCAGTGAGAGAGAGGAGGAATGTAACGCTCCTGGCAGCTCTTTTCTTTCTTTTGCTCCATGAAACGTAGATCTGTAGGGGGCGGACCAGAGGTGAATGCACAAGCTGAAGTAATAGTTCACTGTCGATGCAGAGAAGAAGAAGAGCAGTGTGAGGAGGGATATCCCCTCTGGCAGCTTTCTGTAAGGGCAGATGTTTCATCTGATTTCACATCTGAAATCAATGTACATTCTGCAGGTTCAGTATTGTCTGAAAACCACAACCCTTCCCTTGATGTTTCTGTAATTTACTGGCAAGCCAGAAACTAGCCATATCTTCCATTCAAATGTGTGCAAAACACCCCCCATGCACATATTCACAGTTAAAAGCAGCGCAGTGCAACCGCAGTCTGATTGGTTGCCCACTGAGCAGCAGCTGGGGGTTAATGCTGCTGGAGAAGACCTACATTATCTTCTTTTAAGAACAAACTCAAACTCATTTATTTGATTTCCATGCAGTCGATGTTATAATCACAATAATTTCTACTATTTAATCTGTGTGCTTTTGTATGAGATTGTGTTGTACAGGACCAGCAAAAGGCCCCATCAGCTCTACATAGGAGCAAAACAAAGATTCTATTGCTTTTTAGCCTGTCTAACTTTAGCACGCTATGATTGTTATTACTGAAATTAACGTTAAATTATCATTATCTTGAAATAACGTGATATCACAAGGGTGTCCAGATGTGTGCATCACTTTTAACTGTCCTTTCGAAATATTTGTGTTGTGTTGCAGTCTTTGCAGCGCTTTTTCTTATTGTGTTGTGTTGTGGTCTTGGTCTTGTTGCGTTTTCTAAATGCTGCGCTTGTGTTGTCAAATAGATAAAGATGTTTTCTTAATGTGCTTTTGTTTTGTGTATTTGAAGGTGTTTATTTTTTTTTTAAAGTTGCAGCGCTGTGAGCTCTCAGGGCCACTGTACATTTGGACTGTGGACATTTGTGAGCTGCTTTACAAAAAACCTAAACTGTAGGCAGAAGTTATTAAAACCTAGTCGCACCAATGAAAAAAAAAAGAAGAAAACAAAACCCCAAACCTGTCATACATTTTCCCTCAATAATAAATTAGCAGCACCTTGGAAGGGGACATTTGGTTTTGGACAAATAATAGACTGTGTGTAGTGAGTGAGCTCCTGCTACAGTTATAATAATAAATATAATAATAAAAAACAAGCGGCAGCAGAGCAAGTGTGCTGCTGAGACTAACAACTAGCTTCCCTGGCGATGCTGTCAGAGGCGTTGACACTTGACCTGTGATGATCGAACATCTCTGGAGCTACTTGGAAGTCTGTAGTTGCCATGGATCCTTGTAACTCCCACGCACCTGAACTACACATTACTATTTTTATTCTCTTTTGCCCCCATGCAGCCACTATTGATTTCTATATGGAAGGACTACATACAGCTTCATATCAAGCAGTAATGGCTTTGAAAGTCATTAGTTGCAGCTTTCAGCGTGTGACAGTGTGGGACTGTAGTGATGGCATGTTGTTTCCTGTTTTGATCCTGAAATATTCACCTGCGGATGAATTCAGAGGCTGCCTCATTCAGTGATGAGTGACATTTTAGAAAATTATTTCAGGTATCACAACACAGGGTGCTAAAGGGTAATTCTTCCATCAACAAACTGGAGCAAACATTTCTTTTGACTCTTTCTTTGTAAGAAGTTTTGTGTGCGATACTAAACAGTAAACTTTGACTGTTTGACCCCTTTAACATGACTCACTGACTGACACGCAGAATATTTTAATTTACAGTCATCACACTGATCTCAATTATCTTTATTGTGTCATCTTTACAGCTTTGTGATGGGAATTCTTAGTTTGCCCCAAGCATCAATATGTTTTTAGTTGTTCTTGAGAGATGGCATAAGAAGTTTAACAAATGAAGAGCTCTTCTGCAAAAAAGATCTTATAATGAATTAACTTACAGCAATTTCATTGATTTACCCTTAAGTGCGTAATAAAAAATGCCTGCTAAATACCAGAAATAATTGTCAACTCATTACCTGGTGTTTTGGTGGATTCAAAGGTCTGGTACCAGGGAACAATAAAAATAAATGATTTAGGAAAATTAGAAAATTTTGACACATCTTCTCAAAACAACCCAACTCCACCAACTGAATTGCACCAAGAGCAAAACAAAACAAAATGTGATTTTGAAAATAAATCAAAACAGAGATATCTGTTTTAACAAATACACTCTTCAAATATAATTAACCCTGAAATATTCCCTCACTTCCACAAGTGTTTAAAGTATTTATTTTGGTTTGATTGAGCAGCTGCTCTTTTGGTGTTTTCAGCCTGCTAGATGTGCAGTATTTATGATATTAATCGTCAATTGATTTATTCTGAGCTCATATTTCTTGGGGTTGTTGTTTACCTTGCATTAGTCTGTCAGTGAACAAATGAACACACTTGTTTGGCTGTTATGAGTGTTATGGGTTGAATTAGTTTTGCAGCATATTTAGCTATAACTTATGGCTTTATTAGAGGATGTTTTAAAAATCAATATTAAAATGCATTACAACATTACTGTTGCCATGCACATGATCCCTGTAATATTATGCAAAACCCAACAGGGCTTTTGTCACAACAGCTGGGTAGTAACATTTGCATTTTTGCCTATGCACTTTATATGCTGCTAATTATTAATAGAGTAGAAACATGCCCTCTAGGATGCCTTATCTTTTCCTTGTTACTCTTTGTCTTGATTTCTCCTTTGACTGATATTTTTTGAAGTTTTATAACCCTGAAATTGACTCCAGTGTTAATACAGTTATATGTAATATATGCACAAACAAACAGCACACAGCAGTTTATGGTGTTTTATAGATGTCCACAGTTCAGTATATATATATGACATGAGTACAGTGATTACAGTCAGCTCATTGTGAAAGTATCTAAATGTCAAATTAATCACATATTTGTTTTAAAAGTTTAAGAAGATGCTTTGTTTACACAAGTTTTGTAACATTTTAAAAATACAGTAAATTAGTCAACAATCAGCATGCTGAAAAGGTCGAATGAGTCAATTTTTCCGTTCAGCAAATGAGCATATTTAGTCATCATTATTACTACTTATTCCAAAACAATATGACCTTATATTTCCTAAGATTATCAATGACACAACTGTATATTCAAAAGCCTAACAATAAATACAGATTCCAATGATGAGACAAACACAAGTAAAAAAAAAAAATCAAAATTAAGGAAAGGATAGTAACGTCACAGCAAAAAGGAAGTGGAAATGAGAGTTTTCATTTAATTTCACATTGTTCTGTAGTTTTATATATATATTATGAAGAGTTCATTAAAAAAAACCTGATATCTCCATTTGGATTTATTTTATCGAATCACAATTTTCTTTCTGAGGTTGTCTGGGGTATATCAATCAAGCTGCTGTTTGGTTGTTTCTAAGATATTTCAAACTTTTTTAATTTTCCTGAATCATTTATTCTAATTCTGCACTAAAGGGAAATTCAGTCCAAATGATGTTATCCATTTAAAATATGTCTTTTATCTGTTTTTGCAGACGAACTCTTTTCATTTCTTCCGCTGACAACATGATTGGATCTGTTGTTGTATTAACTACATGTTGGCAGCTGTTGGCTTCCATATTCTTTGCATTGCAATTCCGTTCTTGTGATACATCTGATTAACAGTGATAGTCGTCATAACAATTTAACTAATATACTCAACACATTCAATGTGTGACACCCACACATGACTGACCTCCTTTGTTGTGGTTTTCGGACGAGTTCTCAAGAAACTGTTAACTTTAGGCAATAAAACTACTTAACTAAGTTTAGGTTAAAAGAACAAGGTTGGGCTTAAAAACAACACAACTACTTTCACACGACACTACTGGATACAGTTACACAGCTTAACTCCAAATAACAACCTTCACTCTTGGTTTCACAAAGGACACAAACACCGGCCTTCTGGGTGAAAGTCCAGGGTTTGTTTGACCCATCTACCTCCCTTCCCACTCCCCCTATTTGTATTTTTTTTTTTTTTTTAACTCTAAGTGTAATATTGCAGCGCATAGATTTACATTACTGTCAATGGAAAGCTTGTGTTGGGTGGTGAGACCAGGCAGAATTTACCAGATCTGATATGCTGAATGTCTCAGGTGCAGATGAAGTTGAGTTTGTCCCGACAGTCTAAGTTCTGCCACAGTCCGTCTTTGGTTAAAGCCCCGCAGCGTTTCTGTAATGGACACTGGTGGTCCTGATCTCCTCCCTGAGGCCAGGCCTGGAAATCCAGAGGGTCGCCGTTCACCCACATCCATTGGTCCGCCAGGTAACGAAGGCCGAGCCACACTGCGTCAGTGATCTCATCTCCCTTGATCGCTCTCTTGGCCAGAAGGCGGTCGGTGTCAGACAGCAGGCTGGTGAGGTTAGCGTCTTGCTCTCTGCAGTGCTCCAGAGCCTCCACCCAGGACTTCTTCTCCTTCTCCACAGTGGAAATGCAATAAAAAGGCATGGGTTCTGTTTCTGTAGTAGTGGTCCACCTGCCACTATCAATGACATTTCCAACGATTTTCAACTGTTCATCTGGTTGATCACTGTCCCAGTTGTCGTATGTGATGGTGCTCCCTTCTGACCACTTCCACCTAGTCATGTGGCCGCACTCTCGGTGGAGACCAATCCATCCTCTGAGAATCTGCGAACCTGCAGCCTCTTGGAGCCTCTGTTGATCACTCGCATCACTTACAAACGAAAGATCAGTGTAATTCTCTTTACAGTATTTGTAAGCACTAAGCCATGTCATAGGGGTAGGAACATAAATGTGTCTTCCTATTTGCCCCTCGACGGCTGCACAAAGAAGAAGTAAGTAGATGGCTCCCTCCATGTTCTCTGGTCTGTGGTCTGGAGCTGTCGCTGAGCTTGTTTTTCCTCTCTGCAATGGCACACTACTGAGGTGTCAAGGTTATTTAGGATACAACTTTGCATGTACTTTGGCTTCTTTAACATGTAAAAATATTTACATGGTAAACTAACGCCCAAGACAAAAACAAATGACGTACACAAAGCAACACTTAGCAGAAGAGCTGGATAGGAAGGAGTGTGGAGACTTCATCGACTCTGATGAAGACGCACCTGGTGTAGAAATGTTAGACTTTAATAAATAATATTATTTGCTTCTTTTCCATGTTTTCCAGTGTATGTTGCACCTGTGAAGTTTCTGCTGTCACAAGATTGCCCTAGACTGAGAGCACCGGACAGGCCTGTCATTCCATTACACTCTTCCTAATCTTCTATAACTGGAAGGAGTGGTATCACAATGTGATCTGTATAAAGAAGAAGCAGGTTCCCGGTCAAAATCGGCATTGAATGCTTGTAGAAATTACACTGTAGTTTCCACTGCAGGCATTTTTTAAATATGGTGGGTTTTTTTTCTAATACCACTTCACATTGGATTTTATATGAAACCTGTTATAGTTTTGATTTAAATAAAATTGCTACTTGAGGTTAATTAAACAGGTTAGAAGAAAAACTGAGCATTTGCAAACATAAATATAACCGTCTTTCAGAAGTTGTTGCTGTACAAGAGTCAAAATTAAAACTTCATGATGTTGTTTCCAACACAATTGCAGCCTGGCGACATGTCGCTGCTGGTTCTATTAACTGAGAGCTCTCTACTACTGGAGGCTTCTGCAGCCATCACTGTATAATTGAAGCCAATGCAATTTTATTTGTTTTGATTAACCCACTGAAAAACTCATCATAAAAAAGCTCAACTCAGACTCATATATAATTCATATTTTCTACCAAATATTTAACCTTATTTCATTTAGCTGGAAGCACATGTGACATTATAAAGTCTGTAGGAAACATGTTGTTTATTTACACATCTAGCAGATCAACCCTGACGCCAGAATAAAATACTGGCATTGTTTGCTTCTGCAAAAGTTTCAGAAGCAAAGACGCCCTGCAACTTGTTCTCATTCCCTACTTATTGTACGGTTTATATCAAACCATCTGTGGTTTACAGAAACGTACAATCCCAGCATTATTATTTCTGCACAGAGTAGCATGATTGTTCATTTGTAGTAGTTTCTGAACTCCCAATGGATTGTGTACAGTGTACAGTGGGCCTTTAGAGCTTTTTTGCTGCCTGAAAACAGCTGCCTGCTGCTGGAAACAGTCCTGATGAGAGCGTTGGGAGTGAATCAGAAACAGTACACCAAAGCAACGACCCAACAGACACTAAAACAGTCCGTAGAGCTGAAGGGAGCTGCAGAGTCAGGCAAAAATTCTCAGTGGGTTCATCATGCGAGTGACCCCTTTCACATACATGCAGTCATGTGATCTATTGTTGATATAAAATATTGATTAGTGCAGCTTGAAAGTGATGCTCCATGCGGTTTCCCATACAGCGATCATGCTACACTGGCCGCTGTGTCAGCACTATTTGTTCACGCTTTTCTTACCAGCTCATGTTGCTTACTGAATAAATGACAATGAATGGTGTATGAATTGCAAGTTTAAAGGTACTTATACCAAAAAAGTTGGGACATTGTCTAAAACGTAGTTAAAAGAAACTGTAATAATTTGGTAATCCTTTGGAATGCTGTGTAAAACATACAAAAAAGTGAAATGTATGTCACAATGTGTTTGTACAAATGATTAAAAAGACAAGGGTCAGGGACTCCAGCAGCTTAAATCAGATCAGTGTGTGGGTGTATGTCATTAGATTAGTGTTAGTGTTGTGGTGTGTATCAATTGCCACACTCATTTCCCCACAGAAACTAAAGAACTCATGCTGACATAACTGAGGCCATTCAGTCAACTTCTCCACTAAATGAACACAAGTGGCTCTACAGAACCAGCCTCTCTGTACTCTGTGACACACTCATACACGATATTCAACGATGTGAGCAATTGTGCCCAGGAGTATTTTGATTCAACAGTCTCTGCTGCGGCTGTGTGCGCCTGCTCCAGCTGAAGGACACATCCTGCTTTTGGAAATCTTGCACTGTTTGCTTTGTATTATGAATGCACGATAGTCATATATGCACATATATTTCTTTCCACCTAATTACATCAAGTCTCTACGGTAGTCAATGAAACGCTTTGAGATCAAAGCCATTTTGAACTGTTTTGCTCTACTTTTGCAATAATACATGTAAAACCTCAGCGCTGTCATGCACAAGCATGTTATATGCACAGGACACACCTACTTCTTACTTAGCACTCTCACAATATTCTACTCATTGTTTCAGGTGCTGTCCTAACAGCAGAGCTCTATGTAGATGATACCAGGATGGGGTGAACGTCATCTTATTTTATCACGCTGTGACAGAAATACACAGGGGTGAAAGTAGTTTTAAATTCTTGCCGGTACTATTACAAAAACTCCCAGCTTGCTCAAAATCTTCATCACTGGGTATTTTTCTCATTTTCTGTGGTAACCCATCTGTCCCTGTCTTTCCTTTGAACAAAGAAGTTATGTTTCTCTGCATTATTACTTTGGGGAAAAAAATGACTGTTTTGTAGTGTTTCTCTCCGTTTTTTTAAAAATGTGATAACTGAAATCGTGTTGAAGGTGTTTCAGCCAACCACAAGAATTTGTGGAATTTCGTTGGTTTAATTTATTGTTCGTCCTGTCCTGGCGCAAGCCTGACGTCTGTGGCCCAGTTGTGGAAAACGTCCCAGTGCATTAAATCAAACGCACCGATGCCCATAGCAACCGCTGTGTTTCGGAAGTAGACGCGCATGCGCACTCACGTACTGCTGAGTGAACTCTCCGATCGTTATCTCATAAGCAGTTTATTTTCCGAGCTGTTCTGTATCGTTAAAATTAAACAAAATAACATGAAACATGAAATAACAACTGCACTGCTTACTCTCCTACTGATTTTAATTGTGACATTTTGCAACTAACGTAAAGACATTAAACGTGCTGTACACCTTTCAAAGGCTGGGCGCAGAGGAGACCACCGGGCTCTCTCCGAGGGGAGAGAGGGAGCTGCCCGGCCAAGGCTCCGTCCAGCATGGACTAAAACACAGCACGGACACTTCAGAAACTATTCAGAATGAGTTAAAAGGAATTTTTAGCGCATCTATTTTCTGACCCAGAGTGCAGCCGTGACTGGCTTTGAATGAGGGTCATATAGCAGGCAGCCGCTCTCCCATCTTCCTGGTACTGCGTACCGCCACTGAATCTTTTAGTGGTACGCAGTACCGGACCGTACCGGCTTACTTTCACCCCTGGAAATACATCGTCTGATTCGCCAACAGATGAATCCATTCTTATTGACACTGAACGTAAGATGGTAATGTTGGATCTTGTTGTAAGCTAACGCTAGCCCGCTAACATTAGCATGCGAGCTCACCCGATCAATCACATTGCAGTTAAACAAATCAAATAAATGAATGATACACATTTTGGTTGCTCTCTCGCAACGGCACCAAGTTGGTCTTGTTGGTCAGATAGCCCCGCCCCCAGCCCCTGACTAGCAGTTCGTGGTCTAAGTCCAGCAAAGGGTTGGTGCTGCTGTAGAACCAGTCTTCTCACATAGGAGCCGGCACTTTGGCGGTGGGAAACCAAAGAACTGTTCGCAATTGGGCACCAGTCGGGAACTAGCTCTGGTCGAAAAAGACAGACAATGGCCATTAGGGCTGCACGATTCTGGAAAAAATGTGAATCACGATTTTTCTGCTCAGAATTGAGATCACGATTCTCTGGCACGATTTTTTTTCACTAAATGTTTATTGCACTGATGAACTTTGACAAGGTCTTAGTAGTTAAATCATTGGAAGATAAATTACTTTAACAAAAATAAAAAATAAAAATTAAGACATGCAGGTGATAACAACTTCCCCCTATCATCATATGCACATCAAACAGTCTGATTTCCTTAGAACGTAGAGTGTATGTTGTACAGTGTTTATTGGGGCCATATCTTTGGCTAGGTGATATGTGATAGCTGCTGTGATCTCCTTATGTCTACTGGAGTTTGGTGGGTATGCCGTCGCATTGTACAAGGTTCCGGTTATTGACGTCTGTGTTTGTTTCTTGCCTTGTACGGCTTCATCATGCTGTACTTTGTGGTGACGTTTAAGGTGATTGTAGAGATTTGTAGTGTTGCCTTGCGGCGCCGCAATGAGGGCAAAACACACTTTACAATGCACCTCACACTGTTTGTCATCATCTGGCTGAAATCCGAAATACTTCCACACCGCCAAAAGTGAACCTTTTTTGGGCTCGAGGTCGGTTCGGGACGGTGGGTGACTCTCGCCACTACAGCTTTGGTTTTCTTCGCCATCCATTCAACCCTCCTTACCGGCGACTTTCCTCCGCTTTAGCTCACTCTTTCCAAAACACTCAACTGCAGGCGGGCGTCCTCCACTGAATCACGTGTTAACGTAAAGATGCTTTACCATTGGTTGAGGGAGGAGGCAGCGGCAGTGCTGCGTTTGGGGGCGCTTGAAAAAATCCGGGAGATAATAGGAGCATTTGTTTCTGATGCAGCTCCAGATATAAAATACTTCAGAATCGACGTGTGTAGAAATTAGATCTCGTGTATGTGCGAATCGAGATCGCGATTTTTTAACGATTTATCGTGCAGCCCTAATGGCCATTATTGAATGTATGTTTTTTTAAACTTGAAAGTTACAGCTTTAAGGACACAATCTAAAGTAAGTCTCGATGTTCTAAAAATAGTAATTAGAAAACTTTGATGTCATAGATGTTATAATCACTAGGTTTTATTAGTGAGACATTCGACATTCATTGTAATGTTGCATCATCGTATTAGCCTGTTTATGTCTAACTGGTGCTGATTATAAAGCCTTTATCTGTCGATACTGATGATGCACTGATACCATTGTGCATCCCTTCTTTATATGAAACGGTGTATTATTTTTTATTGTTGCTGAAATTATACCTATGCCTTGGCATGGTTCATTACGTTTAATTAGGATTTTCAGTAGCTTGTTGAATTAAAAAACACAGTCCTCCTGAGTTTCGAGTCATAAAGTTCATCATCAGAACGTAATTATTACTTCACTGCCCTGAAAAAACCTACACAGCGAACTTCGTTTGACTGCTTCAACACAGTCTTTAAGTATAATCCATTAGTTTGAAGTGTCCAGCGACATCATAAATATACCGTGCAGTATAAAGAAACCACTGCTTCAGGCCTCACAGTCGCGGTTTATTAATATGACAAGTAAATCACAAAACACTTGAGGCCAATGCTCTGTACCAGATTTATAAGAGAGCCAGGGCCTTGGACATAAAATTGATGTTCTTCTGCTCAAATAATTATGAATAATGGCTCATGTTGAGGAATCTCAAAAACAGCATGAGGGATAAAAGACACGGCATTCTGCGCTCTGAATAGTAATTATCAATATAAAATGAATAATTGCGACAGTGGGAGAAATGTTTCTTAAGTGTTAGGTGAACACAAAGGAGCATGTTAACATGTAGGCTGACATAAGTGATTCGTAAAGACATATTACAGATGGAACATAATGTTTTTTCTACTTTTTAACCTTTACAATTTTTTATACAGATAAATGTGTTAATTCCATTTATTATAGTTACATATCATCACATATTTGAAGAGTGGAAGGTGCCAAGATAGCAGTTTATTTTAGTCCAACCAAACCAATTACAGGAAACCATAACTCTGCCAGTTTATAGAGGTCAAACAGGATGAAATCGAGTCATGAAAATTAGTTCATCTCAGCTCTGAGTTCATGGATCTGAAGGTTGACTCATGAGTCTTCCTTTTCTCCGCTCTCATTACTGAGCAGCGATAACTAGGTTTGTTATTAGAAATAGTAATTGCACTGAACATATTTCTGACTACTGCTTGGCCAGGAGTTGCGTTTAGCCTGAAGTGAAAAGGTCAGTGATTGAGTAAAATAAAGTGACTGTGAGCGAAATAATCACAACTGCCTGTTTTTTCTCTGCCTCCTCCCAAGTGTGGCTCAGAAAGGATAATTAACCGTGAGGCAGGTGAGTTTGTATGTGTATTATGTTTATTTATGAGTATGTACTGTGTGTGTGTGTGTGTGTGTGTGTGTGTTTAAACAGCAAAAGGCTCTGACTGCTCTCTGGCCCTTGGGCCAACTGCATTATTCAAAGTAGAGATAAGAGACTCCACTCTCTGGACCTTTCTGATACAGCTTAACCTTAGCATGGTTATACAGTACACACACACACACACACACACACACACACACACACATTCAGAAACACTACACTCTCTCTTCCACACACAAACACCCTCTACAGAGGCCATCTGATAACCCACAGAATAACCTTCAAGAGCAAAACATGGAGCATGAAGGACAGAAGAACCCACAGGGATTTAAACTCTGGATGTTTTCCTCTTAAAGCTTATTGCTAATCCCACAGTCAGTAATGGCAACCAAAAGTATTTTACAGCAGACCAAGAAGAAATAATTTTTAGAAAAGAGCCAAAGTAAGGAAGTGTGCAGGAACTGTGGATATAATAACTTAAATTCCGCCTTCTCTCAGAAGTGTGACCTTGAATACACTGACTTGTGTCTGTGTAAAATTTGTCACTGGAGGTATTTTCACATTCCTCAAATAAGATGGAGATGTCTGTGCACTTCCGTACAATTTGAAATTGAGAAATCACAACTTTGAAAACCTAATTGCTGCCCAATATCCATAAGATGGAAAAGATTGTTGAAACCTCCAGTGCAGAGCGGATTTATCAGTATAGAAAACACACACACGGGCAACAAAATTTGCTAAACAACTAATTTGCAGCATAAAGCACGCAGGTTTACCTGATGAAGCAGGCCAAGCAGCAGTGGTTATGACTTTCGCCTCAAAGCGAGATGGTGGCTGGTTCAAATCCAGCTTGTGTGGAAACTGCATAGTCTCCCTGTGTCAGTGTGGGTTCTCACCAGGTCCTCCGGCTTCCTCCCACAGTCCAAAAACGTGCAGCTTAGCCCATAGAAGTGAATGAGAGAGTGAGTGGTTTTCTGTCTCTATGTGTCAGTGTGATAGTCTGGCAACCTGTCCAGGGTGTACCCCGCCTGTCACCCAATGTCAGCTTGGATTGGCTGCAGCCCACGCAACCTGAGTTTAGATAAACGGTAAAGGATACTAAATGGTAAACACTGTGAATAACAAGATTGTAGCGGAAAGTGGGGAGGGGGGGCCAGATTCAGAATTTCTCAATGAGGGCGAAAGAGTAGACAGACTTTTCAGAGAGTTTTTTTTAATGTGGAAAAACAGTGTTAAACAAAATATTATAAACAGCAGAATATTTTAAAAATAAATAAATGAAATATTTGACTTTACTGATCCGATCTATGGTTGTTTTATTACTTGGACTATTACTGACTGGAAGGACAGTAGTGTTTTTATGAAATAATATTGACAAATAACGCAGTAACTCTTCAGAACCTCAGTTTATACATTTTTAGACTTTAATACTACATCATCTCGGAAAGTCACCTACTGACTACTGAAAAAAAATTGTAATGAAGGGAGGGGAAACCCTAACAGCACTTCGTGTCACCAGTTTTTACAGACATGACCAGTAACACTGATACTGTGCATACTTTTTTGGTAAGATCACTATCCTTCACAGAACCCTGACTAAAACATGGCAGAGAAAAACAGTGAATGTCTGCGCTTTATGGTCAAATTGCACCTTTTTTTCCTACCCCATAATTTACACATGTATATGTATATTTTTACAGAAAGTGTGTGTTTGTTGAAATAATTTGGTACCTTGGCTGACTCTGGGAGAAAAACGAACAAATTCCAATGTACCTGTACTACCTTGTATCTGTGCAAATGGCAGTAAAGTTCTATTCATGCTTAAAAGAACATATGAAGAACATAACAAACAACATCATTGGGACTTCTTCTCGCTGGGAGGCTCTCTGTGTTCGGCATCGATCCAAGGCCACACTTTTACTCTCGTCAGGGTCATAATGTGTCTAATTGCAGGTCTGCTGGAAGGTCAAGTGACTTTTCTGTCACAACGAAGAGCTCCCTGGAGGTCAGACAAAACTCGGCTTATTATCACGTATACACACACATACATGCACAGGAGGGCCAAACCTGTATAAGCAGCCCTGATGAGCATCATTAGGCCCAATCAAAGAAAGTGATTAGCCTCAGTTTAAGGCCACAGAGTAAGACAGAGAGAGTCTTTAAAAGGTGCCTTGTACATGAATAGCACTAATGAGCACAACAAAACACAAAAACCAACAGACATCGGAAAACCTTTGTCAGTTTCAAGGTGTGCCTTTTGTCTGCTCCACCAAGAGGAAATAACCAAAGAAATCAACATGTCTCCTGTTTTGAACAACCCGAGCCAGAGTGGGAATCATTTTCGGTTCGGGGAATTTCCTACCACAGACAATGCCACCTTTTATTCTGGAGGTTTAATATTAAAGCTATATGTAAGTCCACTTTTGTGCACTTTCCACTACAATCTTGTTATACACAGTGTTTACCATTTAGCATCTTTTACCGCTTTTTCAAACTCAGGTTGCGGAGGCTGGAGCCAATGTCAGCTGACATTTGGCGAGAGGCGGGGTACACCCTCGACAGGTTGCCAGACTATCGCAGGGCTGACACATGAGACTGCTGAGGGAGGACTGGGCCGCTTGTGAGTGCTTTGGGACGGGGCCTGCTACTCGTTAAGAGGAGTAGGAACGAGTCTCCAATAACACCAGAAAAATTTTCTAAGTTGGCAACATTACTTGCCACGCCAGTCTGTTATCACATTCAACCTCTGTTGGTTAGCCACTTCAAAAGTACCTGTATGGGAACAGAGGCTGAGGGGAACTAACTAGTGGGCGTAGCCAAAACACTCAGCCGCTTTCCTAAAAGTACTCAAAAAAGTACTCAGTCGAAACACGCATATATGAAAACCATTCATGCTCTCATTCACAATTATGGGCTAAGCTGCACATTTTTTGGACTGTGGGAGGAAGCCAGAGGACCCGGAGAGAACCCACAGCTGGTTTTGAACCAGCAACCATTCGCGATGTGAGGTGAAAGTCATAACCATTACTTTATAAATTCTTAGTTGGGGCCACTCTTATAGCTTACATGATCAGTCTAGCTGTGTTTACCTACCCTGTCACTGGCCCTTGCAGCCCGGCCAACCTGAAAATCTTCTTGTTTCCCCTAATTAACTACTCCGTCACTGTGAACAACTCTGAGAAGGTGCCAACCTTCCCACACCCTCTGTAAAACACACGCCATATAGGTCTTGCCACCTCCATCATGGCTCACATGCAAACGTCTTCATTAACAGGGCGTGTTGTGCCCTGCACTCCTTCACATGGAACAGGTGATTAACTTAAGTACAGCGAGCTGTGACTTCTCAATGACACAGACCATGTTAAAGGCAGCAGGCTCAAACCCCTTCTGTCACTGAGGTAATGTGTTCAGTCACACAGAAATTATTGATGATAACTTGATGAATGTACATGTAAGCCCGGCTCAGGATTGAAATATACATGCATATATTATATATGTGACTAATGCAGAGCTCATCTTGGTACTACTTCCCCCTGGCTCATTCGTAATGATTAATCACACTTTGAGGGATTCTGGGTAATTACCTTTGAAAATATTCATTTGCAAGGTCACGGGGTGTTTCGCTATATACTAAAAGCATTAAGGGTAATACATACAGTCCTTCACCCAATGGGAGCACTCATCATATGTATAATGAGCTACATAAGGTTTTATGGCATGAAGAAATGAGAGAGAAGATGTAACAGAAATACACCATCCGGACCCAGAAACGTCTTGAGACAGGAAAACTGAAAAAAAAATTATTTGAACTAAAATGACATGAAGAAATTAAGCTTGTGAGAATATGTGAGTGATCTAAAAAAACATTTCTCGTTGTCACAAACTGTCATTTTTTCATCTTTTTATCTTGCAGCAATCATCAGCTTGTTCACACTTCGTAGAAGCATCAGAAACTGTATTTACACCCAACTAAAGTGAAACATTGGCTTGTGATATCTTAAAGTTTTTTTGCAAACACAAACAAAACACATCCTCTGAAAAGCTGTTCAGTGCGAAGATAGAAAAAATATATATAATAATACCTTTATTTATATGGCACCTTTAAAAACAGTGTTCACAAAGTGCTTTGACAGAACAAGCATGAATAAAATTCAAATAAAAGAAAAACCAACAATGAAGAAGAAAAAAAGTTAAAGACAACAAGTTAAAAAGACCAACACCAAGTGAATGCAAGTCTGTAAAAATGTGTTCTGAGAAGTGACTGAAAAGAATTCACTGATTTTGCGAGCCTTAGGTCCTCAGGCAGGGTATTCCAAAGTCGAGGGGCCGTTATGGCAAATGCCCTAACAGGGAGCCAGTGAAGAGAAGCTAAAATTGGAGTAATATGCTGTCGTCTGTTAAAACCAGTAAGCCATTAAGCAATATGACTTCAGATTTTGATTTGATCATTTAGTTTCAGGAGGTTTTGTGCCATCCAGCAGTTCACATCGCTAAGACAGTCGAAAACAGCAGCTAGTCTTCTCGGGTCAGCAGGTCTCTGGGGGAATTATATCTGTGTGTCATCTGCATAAGAATGGGAAGAAACATTGTGGGATTCAATGATCTTGCCAAGAGGGAGCATATAAATAGAGAATAAAATTGGACCCAAAATAGAACCTTGCGGTACACCACAAGGTAATACGAGTTGATGAAGAGGACCCTGTGGTGACCGAGAACGTTCTTTCTAAAAGATAAGAGTAAAACCAACCAAGTGCAGAGTCCTTGATGCCCACCCTGGTTTTGAGGCGGTTAATTAAAATTGAGTGATCTATAGTATCAAAAGCTGCACTGAGATCTAAAAGATTAAAATTGCACTCTCACCCCTGTCAGCCGGCTAAAGGAGATTGTTTATGACTTTGGAGGAGGGCAGTTTCAGTGCTATGGAGCTATGCTAAATAAAATGGCCTTATGATCGGACACACACATATCCTCTACCTTAAAATAGTTAGGGCTGAGACCAGAGTGTGACCCTTCACATGAGTTGGCTCTTGTATTGCCTGAGTAAGATTAAAAGACTAATGTATCCATAAAAACCTTAGTGAGTGGTTGAGATGGACAGTAAACATGAATGTTAAAATCGCCTGAAATGAGAATCTTGCTGTAAACAGATAAGAAGTGAGATAAAAGCTCCTCAAACTCCTCTATAAAAACATTGTTGGGTTTTGGATGTCTGTTGATTATTAAAATAAGAACAGGATATTTAGAGTTAAGTCTAAAACCAAGGTGATCGAAGGATGAGAAATTATTATGATGAAGGTGTGTGTAACCAGGGGGGTCGTCTCAACGAGTGGGCTGAAATCTCCCTGAGAAAGTCATGTCTCAGTCAATATAAAAAAGGCAAACTTGTTGGAGGTGATAAAATCGTGACATAAAAAAGATTTTTGTTGAGTGACCTGACAATCAGGAGACCGAAATTGGCAAGATTATTGTCAGGAACATGGGTATTTCAGGGGATTTGAATTAAATTGTTGTGGTTGGCTGCAGAGTGGTGTGAGGTTGAACGTGCTGGCAAAGGTCTGGGGTTGTATATGATGAATTTATAGGGTGAATTTACGGGAAAAGGGTTAGTGCTTAGTGGAATAGTGCTTTGAGCTGCAGGAGATGTTGACAGATGTTCCGGGGAGGGGGCTTGTGATGTAAACAGTCATGCACGTGTGTGCCATTGAACCTGAACGGCGTGTTGTATGTTAGCCGTTAGCCTCTGGCTACCTAGCAAGTTGGGGTGGATACCGTCTGATTGGAAAAGGGAAGGACGGTCCTAAAACAGGTTAAAATTGTCAATAAAACCAAAGTTAAAAGCTGTGGAGATGGACTGGAGCCAAGTGGAGGCTGAGGAGTCTGCTAAAATACCCTATCCCCTGGACCACTGAAGGGATGGGACCGGAGATAAAAACAGGTATTCCACAGGAACTTAAAAAATTAAAAAGAACGTTAAAATATTTTGTCGGTCAGTTCTGACTGCCTCCGACAGAGGACGGGAGTTAGTGCAGCAGCCCCGGGAGTTTACTCAGGAGGTCCTGGACCATGGCTTCAGGGAAGCAGTAAGTGGCAGCGTTGAAGAACCGCATATTCTGGATTATGGAGTCTCCAACTATGACTGTAGTTGGAGAGAAGAGAGGTGTGGGGTATGTCTCGGCCAGAGAGAGTGCAGTTAGACTCTGCACTGTGGGGGCGAACAAGTGCCGTGCGACGCTGTCAGCCCCAGATTTGGAAGAGGAGTTCCGTGGTTCTGGGCGAGGAAGACCTCCTGAGCACAGCCTCCTTGGTGATCCTCCGGCAGGAAAAAGTGGTTGCAGTCCGGGATAGGGAGCGTTGGACTGGTCCCATGGTGGGAAAGCGAGTCAACTCACCGCTGCTAGCCACTGGCCGGTGATCAACTGTGGCTGCAGGCGCGGATCTCGGAGATGGATCCGGGTCGAGGCGAGTCTGAGACAGGATTGCCCCCACACAGCTCTCGATCTCATTCCCAATTTATCACATACAGACACTTAGCTTGACTTTTTAACACATATATTTAACACTGCAAACTACTGAGAAAGACATGAGTCTAATGGTGTGTTCACACAAGGCACAAAACCAATATTTGCTTTGTTTGTGTTTATTGATGTTACTTGGCCAATATAAATGTAAATGAAAACAACAACATTTAAAAACAGTGCATATATTTTTACAAAAGTTTGATCAATAGACATTTATTTGAATGTAGGTTGCAAATGATTTGTAAATCATTGTATTCTTTTTTTTGTTCTTTACAGTGTTCCAAGTTTTTTGGAGTATATATTATATTACAGCTTCTACCATAGAGCTGTGACACTATTGAACTCTACCCCCCCATGCAGACATGCAGCAAAGGGACCTCAGGCTGGATTCGAACCCGGGTCCGCTGCAGCAAGCACACGGCTTTCACGGTAAGCGCTCTACCAGTGTGAGCCACCGGGACGCCCCTGGACAAGCATTCTTGAGTAATTTACTTTAGTCTGAGCAAATAAAATGCTGCACTGTCACCTTCAAACATGAGTAACAATGCACTGAAATGTTCGCTACGAAAACAACTTGTCACATTTGCCAAGGCTGAGGGCGTCCTCAAGCAGAAGTCACGCTGTAGACGAGATGCATGTACATGATTCACATGAATGACCTGGTTGACAATGAAAAAAAGGTATGATACAATCTATAGTTGACCATGCGCCTGCACACACACATGACGCACTGCATCCAGAGCAAGCTGCACTCCCCTGCTTAATATGAAGGATGACTGCAGTTTTCCCTTAAGAAAGAAGCTTTGTTGCTTCTTCATCACCTGCTCCACACGGTCCTGTGTAATGTCACAAACCCCCCAAAACGTTGCTCTGTTACTGTAACAAAGCTTTTTCTTTTGTGCCACATTTTAATCATTAATCTGATGTAGATATAGTAGTATAGTATTTTAATTACTAATGGAAGCAATATAATTAGTTTCAGCAACCAAAAGCTGGTGCCTGAAAAGTGAGCCCTGCTAGTAACGTGATACTGCGGTAAAACCTGATTTGTGGGTGCTTATTTGTTTCCATAAGGCTGGCAATCATCAGAGGAGATGCAAAAACAATAATCCAAACATTTGCAACCCATAAGAGGTTTGCATATCAACTCACAGGAAGTTTGCTTCTAAAAGATGAGATCAGCTTCTCCTCTGTGTCCTTTTCACTCTATTGACTGTTTCAATCCTTCTGAAAACTGATCGACTTCCCCACAAAAAACAGGCTCCCTCTTGCCATCCAGTTGTGTCATGATGTGGGTTATAATTAATACCTGCAGGCACACCTCACAGATTGTTTTCACAACTTGCATGTTGCTTGAGGCTTGATTCATGGGCTGTCATACGTATGTTCACACTTTGGCCAAATTAAAGCTCACTTACATTAAAAAAGTTTATAATATAATAGAATATGGGAAATAATTCTACAGGTGCATCTCAATAAATTAGAATATCATGGAAAAGTCAATTTCCAGTAGTTCAAGTCAAATAGTCCCAACCAAGTATTGAGTGCATTTAGATGGACATACTTTTCAGACATTTCCATATTAAACATAATATATTTTTAATTCATTTATTTATTCATTTTTTATTAATTTTATTCATTCTTCGTTAAATGTAAGCCATAATCATTATAATTTGAAGAAATTGAATAAAGACATAAAATAATAAAATGTTTCATTCTGCGTGTAATAATCTATATAATGTGTTATTTTCAAATTTTGAATTGAATTACTGACATAAATAAACTTTTCTATGATATTCTAATGCACCTGTATACACAAGCACATTGACTGTAACAGTTATTTGTATTCCTTCCAATCTCTGACCTTCATTTTATTTTCTTATTGTTACAAGACAAAAGTGAGCCCATAGCCACGCCAACTGGCCCCACAATTAGGCTGTGAGGCTCATTATACACCAGAAAGCACAAAAGGTTGGATGAAGTAATCATAGAAACTTTTGCAGGCATGAAAAATAATCAATACATAAAGACAATGCCTGCTTTCTGCCTGTATACTTGTCTAAGCCAAGCACACATTATTTTTGTGGTATTGTTTCTCCCATCATCATAGATAATACTATGAGAAGCTACAACACACATACTGACTGAATTCTCTCCTTTTATATTTAGTTTCCACGCAGTGCTCAGCTGTCAGTAACTCATGGTCATTCCCTGTTATAGCAGCTGGCAGCGGTGGCTCATCATTCATTCTTCAATAGTGTCTCTACAAACCTGTGGATAATGCCCTCTCTCCACATCCTCAGCTCCAAACGCTCCACAATTAACTTTTATGTTGATAATTAAATAATGGCAGGCCGGCTTCATCCAGCTCCATCTTCAGGCTCTCACTTTGCTCTTCCTATAGATATAAACAAACTCTCTCACGTGGAGGTTTGACTTTATGTCAGGGAAATCAGTAATTTAAACAGTAAAAAGCAATATTGATTTAGCCTATGAGGAACATTGTAAAAAAAAAAATATAAACATTTAACCCCAGACTTTGTGTTTTCATATCTAGAGAAGGTAACAAATCAAAGGCCCTATCTTACACCTGGTGCAAAGTGCTACGAAGAAGCACATTACATAAACTGTCATTGTTAAATTCAGACTGACATGGTTGTTATTTTCACCTTCAGTGCCCCCGTTCTGGAAATGTACTTGCACACATCTGTGCGACCTTGGCTGTGTTGGTCTTGAGGCGTTTTGTTGCCGTTGGTCTCTTCTTGCAGCATGAAGACATTGCTTGGAAGTCAACAATCCAAACGTATCATACATTTTTATCATTTTTTAAAAAATGGCAAAGGAAAGTCTGAATTAATGCTTATTTCCTTCCAATGCAAATAAAAATCTTGTTTGAATAAAAAGACTTGGATAAGGAGGAAGGAGAAACTTAACCACCACAGAAGATAGCCCCAATAAACAAAAACAAAATGTGAAGGAAGCCTGTAAATAACTCAATGACCTAGGTTTAGTAATGACCCAGGGAAAACAACCAGCACACTAGAAGACACAATAAATCACTAGGAATAGAGGTGGGGTACACCCTGGACAGGTCGCCAGACTATCACAGGGCTGACACATAGAGACAGACAATCATGCTCTCATCCACACCCCGGGCAATTTAGAGTCACTAAATATCAAAAACTTTGTTCTGTTACTGTAAAAAAAATTATTTTTTGCTACATTTTAATTATTAATCTGATGTAGATATAGTAGTATAGTGTTTTAATTACTAATGGCAGCCATATAATTAGTTCTGCCTGAAAAGTAAGTCCTGTCTAGAAATGTGATACTGCAGTAAATGTGGGTGCTTATTTCTTTCCATAATGCTGGCAATCATCAGGAGTTCTGTGGAAGTAATTTGCAACCAATTCAAGGTTTGCATATCAGCTCACAGGAAGATGAGATCAGCGTCTACTCTGTGTCCTTTTCACTCTGTCGACTGTTTCAAATCCCCTGAAACTTCTCAGGAGTGTAACAAGTCGGACCAACTTTGCCCTTATCTTCTTGTTTCTTTTGTAACAAGATTGACCTCCCCACAAAAAACAACAGGCTCCCTCTAATTAAACTCCTTCTTCTTGGGCTGAGGCTTGAAAAAAACTTGAAACAAGAGCCGGTCTAGAGGCTCTTGAAACTCCACACACTTAATGTCCTCAAAGGCTCAGAGTCATTGTGCTGCTCTTGTTGGAACACAGTAAAAGTGACAGGATAGTTTGTGAAGAGTTTAAAAAGAAAACTTGAGGGAAACTTTCTTTCTCCCTCACACCTGGAACGTTGCTGCATGAAGGGCCGACTGTTGAATTGCTGGTTTTAAGAAATTACAACATTTGTTGGATGCATCAGATTGAATACTGATGTAGGAAAAATCAGGGGAGAGGGAAGTTTGAGGAGCCATTAGCCTCAGGTAGTTTGTCAGCAGATCTCCAAAGTTACCAAAGTTACACTTTAAATGTCTATGCTGAATTTCATGCTAGGAATTGATATATTTCACTTTCATCTCACAGCAAGAGAATCCGTCAGGTTCTTCACTTTGCATGAGTTTGCATGTTATCCCAGTGCAGGGGTGGAATGTAACTAAATGCATTTACAAGTACTTAAGTACTGTACTTAAGTACAATTGTGAGGTTCTAGTACTTTACTTAAGTATTTCCACATATGTAACTTTATACTTCTACTCCACTACATTTTAGAGGCAAATATTGTTCTTTTTATTCCACTACATTTAGCTGCCAGCTTTAGTTCCTGTCAAGATTTAACATGAAAAAATACAATCAACTGAAAATGATGCATGTGCATGTTAAAAAATGTAACCACATAAAAGTATATCAGGTCATTTTAATTAGCCCTACCTGGACAACAGTAAAAATCTGCTTAAATTAATGCATCAAAAATAATCAAATTATATTTTTGTACATAACAATCTAAGTTGCCACATTTTACTTTTGAAGTACATTTTGATGCTGATACTTTTGTACTTTTACTTAAGTTTGTTTTTAATGCAGGACTCTTACTTGTCGTGGAGCAATTCTGCACTGTAGTATTAGTACTTTTACTTAAGTAAGGGACCACTGTCCATGTGTCAACAGTTTTTCCTTCCACAGTCCAAAAACTTAGCTTAGGTTCAATTGGTGACTCTAAATTGCCTGTGAATGATAGCGTAAAGAGTGGTTGTCTGTCTCTATGTGTCTGCCCTGTGATAGTCTGGCGACCTGTTCAGGGTGTACCTCACCTCTCTCCTGATGTCAGCCAACTGGGATTGGCTCAAGCCTACCGTGACCCGAGTTCAGAGAATTGTTCAAGAATATATGAGATGGACATCTGGGATAATGAGATCCTTGGAAAATGTCATGCTGAATAAAAAAAAACATGTCTTCGTATTAATTCTAGGTCTGAACAGGGCCTTTCTCTAATGTATCTCGCTCTGTGTCTTCCCCCTGGATCTCTCCTGCAAAATAACAAACAGAAAAAAGGAACAAATTTGACCAAATGTAACAAACAGCTATTAACGAGCTGTCCTGATTTCTGTTTTTATGTTGGTATATTTTGATGTAGTATCCCACCATCACATACACACAGATATAGACAGACCTACCCTGTCTTTTCTCCACTCTGCTCCTCCCTCCCTTCTGTGCTCCCTTACCCTCTATTCTGTCCTCCTCTGATAGCCTTGCTTCTGTTAATCACTTCATAGAGCAGACTCAAACACACAAAGAAAGAGACACACACACACACACACACACACACACACACAGGCTCAGGAAGGGGAGTAATGAAGCTGGCTAAATGTTTTCAGCCGGGCTCTTCATCATGTCACCGATGCAACCTTGGCTGAAGGTCAGCCCACAGGAGAGCGACTCAGACTCAACAGAAGGGCGGAGGGACAAGTTTCTACTGTGTGTACACTTGCTGAGTGTGGACGCTGAAAGTATATATGAAGAAAGTGAGGAAGGGACAGATGATGTGTGTGTTTGTGAAAAGAAGAGATAAAATGTTTCCATCTCAGTCAGTGTGTCTACTAGAAAATAAGGGACAATGATGGAATAAGATAGAAACAAAAGTGTAATGAAAAAGCTCAGGGAGGGAGAATCAGAGGATAAATGAAGAGGAAGTTAGAGATATTGAAACAGTGTTGGATAATGAAAAGCATAAAACAATAATGACAAGAGCAGAAGAAGAAATATGAAGCCTTGGGGTGTGTGTGTGTGTGTGTGTGTGTGTGTGTGTGTGTGTCTGAGAAAGTGGGCTGACAATAGAGGGTGAAAATATCCATTAGGCATTCAAATGACTCCAT
This sequence comes from Centropristis striata, assembly GCF_030273125.1. NCBI lineage: Eukaryota > Metazoa > Chordata > Actinopteri > Perciformes > Serranidae > Centropristis > Centropristis striata. The sequence goes on along the minus strand of NC_081517.1, from coordinate 35,298,164 downwards.
GCTGCTCTAACTTTTTACAAACAAACCAGTCTTTCCTTCTTCCTTTGCTGCCAAACATTCAGCTCAGCCAGGCTAAAGAATTTATAACAGGAGGTAAGACGCTGCATGGTCTTTAGATATTTTACACCTGCCGCTGGCACAGCCTCATAGCACTATCTTGTTATTCAGACTTTGAACTCTTTGCATTGTGAGGTACAGTAAATTTAAGCTTTGCAGATGTGTTGTACCTGTGTTACATCCCTCTTTTATCTCCTATACTGAGAGGCACAAAGAGCTTTATAGCAGCTGCATTTTACATTCAGTGCACAGAGGCACACACACATCCTCCTGTTTTATAGGTTATATTTATTGTGTTGTTTGTTTGAGTTGTTTTAATGGGGTACAATACGCAGGCCTTTGACATCTCCTGCACACTGTCTGTACTCATATTTATGACTGCTTCAGCCCTAATGTGAAGAAATAAACTTCTTTTGCCTCCAGCTTCTACCTATAAAAAACGCATCAAAAACATAAATTCAGCAATATAACTAACAAATTGTAAAATAATACGCGTGTATTTTCACCTCCAGGCTTGAAAACCACTACTTTAAATCTCATTTCAGTGTTTGTACAATTAGCCCACACCCAAATGAATCATGACTCTCTTGAAATAAATGTCCTGCTTTTTTTTATGCTTGCCAAATTGCTGCTGTCTCCCAAATAATAATAAAAAAACACATTATTGTTATATACAATATAAATGCTTAGTTTCATCTTCAGGACATAGAAATATCCTTCTTGTTTCTCGATCCTCAACCTAACGAAAAACTTTGTTGTTTAGTAGGCAGAGGGCTTACAACCACCTTTCACCAAACACCAATAAAGCCTGTATACCTGCAGCACTTTAAGCTGCAAGCCTAAATAAATTTCCCTTGATAGCCTCTGTCTCTCTCTAAACCAATATAAGTCTATCACTTTAAAGTTTCTCTTCTTTCTTCCACTTTGTGTTTACTTTTGAACACTTTCCAAAAGGAGGAAGTGTCCAGTGTGTTTAAGTTTCTATAGGGAGTATATCTGTGTATATAGCTGGAGTTGTAACATATGCTTGAACTGCAGCCTGCGATATGATAAGGTAATCGAAGGGAACAGCACTAGAGAAGGTAGCTGGAGTATTTATTGTGGCCCGGGCAGGTCATAGAGAGTCCTCACTGGAAAGACTAGGACGTGTTTCATAGTGGAATAAGCTGTAATGACTATTCTCTGAGGAGTGACCTCGAGAGAATGGATGTCTTTATATGCCTGTGTATTTGTAAGTGCAGACATACAGTATACTGTACAACATTATGCTCTGCCTGTGCAATTTGTCAAAAAAACTACTCAAGGCACTTCTTTTTTAGAGTATCGAGTTAGTTAAATATATTACTATTACTATATAGTAGAAAAGGTTAATATTTTATAGTATTATAAGTCAGGAAATTAAGTCCATATTGTACAGTTTTGTGCCTCACAATTTACACCCAGTGTCATTCTAGACAGCAGTCTGCCCATTATGTAGTGTGGTTGAAAGAACTGTCAGGATGTGGAGGGCACATTGGAGATGAAAGGGCTTTTTATACTAAACACAATTTTCATCTAACCTATGTGTTTTAGTTGTCTTGAAATTGCGGCAAAATAAAACATTTGCACCAACCAGATCCTGTAAAAAACCCATAAAATTCTTTGCTCCTCAGCACAACTGTGAATCCATGAATGACAACACTGAGACCAACAGCCATCTAACAAAATGTCAATGAAACTTCAACTGAACTGTGGGCTACTTACACAGAGCAGAGAAAGAGTGGACAAGAGAGGTTGTAAAAATCATAGTTAAAAATGTAAATAGTTCACCATGTATTCCCCCCCACAATGTTGGTAGTTGTAAAATAAATTGTACTTTTTAAAAATTATGTTTGGTATTATAATGGTTTTAAACTGCACAAAAGGAGTTCTGATGGTGCTTTTTTTTTTTTTTTATCCCCACATGATTGCCGGACTTTTTTGTACATGAAAAACATCAAGTTTAGATGGTTAACCATTGTTTATCTGCTAAAACCACAATGTTTTTCTCACCTTAACCATATTTTCAAGGATTAAAGTTCTTATCTGGCAACTGGGGTGAGTATTTATTACATTTATAGTATACTCATGTTTTAAATTCCAAGTATTTTCATCTTTATTTATTAGTGCACTGAAAGAATGTGACAGGAAACATGCAACAAAGGAAAAGAAGAAAAGAACTGAAACCAGGGATTTGTGGAATGCATCTTAACACTCAGTTGAGAGAATATAAATATTATTAGAATAGGTAAGGCATCCATTCTAAATTTTCTGCTTTCATGTCATTTCCCATTGTGCCTTTCCTCAGCACACTGTAACTTCAGATGACATGTTGCCGTTGGCCCATCTGACCCCTGTTGTCCATGAATTATATCACAACAAATCTCTTACCTCTGATGGCTGAGCTGGCCGTGAGAGCAGATAGTGTCATCCAACTTGCAAAACACACTGTTAGTTTAACTTAAAATCATACTGGCTCAGCACGCTGCGTATTTGAAGTCAAACAATGACAGCCTAATCCACAGTGGAGCTGGCAGTGACTGCATATAAATAGGGGAAAATGGGGTGTGTGGGCCGTGGTGTAATGCAATAAAGCCAGGAAGAGACTTTAAAGCCTTTTTTTTGATGATGTCATGAAATAAACCTGTTGTTCACTTATGAAGTAAAATAGAGTCTACATAGAAACATGAGGCACACATCCATGAACACAAAGCAAAATTAAGATAGTCATGTGACTAAAAACTTCATCTCAGGCATAGGTGAAATGAGTGGTAAAATATTTTATTCAACAGAAAGTACATACTAAATTTGACATAAAAGGTGATATAGATTTTATCAGCTCTGTCTCACTCATCACTCTTGTTAAGCAGCATTAAACAGGCCATGAGCAGTCTTTGCACCCCAATGCCCCTCCTTGGCGACGGACCTACCTCTCGACAAGAGTCACATTTTATATCCCTGGTGAATGCTTACTTAGCCAAAAACAACAACAACAATGGGAGATAATCAAGAAAGAAGCCACAGAGACATCCTGGATCCAAACATGTCCCTGGAATAACATTTGGTGCCTCACTGGATGCTCCTGTTTCCCAAAGACATCTGCTAAAAAAAAGTAAAAAAAGATGAATAAAGACATTCACAGTGGAGGAGCAGGTGTCTAGAGCCATGGAGGCTTTATCTGTGCCAAAGAGGAAAAACAAAACGAAAAGGGTAATTAATACCAGAGAGACTGCGGGGACGTTATTGACCGCCTTTGTTCCTCATTGCACCATTTCAGCTAAGCACAAACTCTGACATTTTTTCACTCTAATACTTTTGGGCAAACTTCTCAGACTTTGCTACAAAAATTAATGAACTGGGAATGGTAGGTATTCTACGAAATTTGGTATTGAGGAAGCAAAGTCATTTTAAAAGGCACATTGGTTGCTTGACAGGTGGGTGGGCGGGGTGGTGAATAGTTTAAATCTCCAGTTTTTGAACGAGGAGACTGGTTTTCATGTCAAGCCATGTCCTTGTTCTTTTTCTGAACCTTAGGATAGTGGTTTTGATGTTTAACCCTAACCATTAATCAGCTGACAACGGAAGTCATGTGTCATGATTGTGCAACCGGTTGAAAACACTCTTGACGTTACATTTCATAGGATATAGGAATCGTGCTGCAAAACTTTTTTATGGGAAATCATACAAACTTTCATGTAAATATGTTGAGCTACTGCACTGTTGTGTATGGTTTATTCACACTCTCTACAAATACAGTTTGAATGTGCCCTGGGGATATATTAAAGCAACATTACAAACACTAATAGCTTTTAAAAAAATCTAAAACAAATCTAGTTAAATATCAAGATTAAATAACGTAAGTGTCAAGAAAGGGGGATATGGAACACAGTTGCAGACTAGGGGTGTCTAAAAAATATTCCGGAAGGATAAACACAAAAATAGCAAGTGATTGGATGGGAGAGGGGGAAATGTCTAATTAAGGCAATTCAAAAAGAAACAAGCTTCTTTAAGTAAACAGGCTTGGATAAGGGGGGTGGAACTAAACCACCAATGCCTAGCAGCTGACTTAAAAAACAAACTCAGGGAACATAAAATACCAAGGTAAACAACCAACACTCAGGAAAACACTAAGAATGATCATGCACACACAAACACACACACACACACACACCTGACACTGACTGAGCTGATCACTGATCACACTCAATGAGTGGCAGGTGGGAGTACCCTTCACAGAAAGACATGAACACATATGTTTTAGTAATGAGGGTTAAACTTACATTTAGTTAGGGCCTTGGGGCAATTGCACCAAGCACTGGTCCCATACAGCAATAGCTGTAGGGACCAGTGACCACACACACATTCTGAGGTTAAAGGGCATAGTTTGAAATCTCTGAAGAATCTCATCATAGTGTACACACACCGGCAGTAGCCCCCGTGGCCCTTTCAGAATTTCCCCAGAGGAAATGTTCTAGTTAATAGTTGTAATCTGTAATAAAAGTCTAAAAGGTAGTTGTAGTGGAGGGATGAATTATTTCCCTGTTGCTTTGATTGAAAAGAAGATAAGGAAGAAGGAGAGATAATTACAGCAGAGATTGGAAGAACAGTGCTTTGCTCCTCTCTGTGTTAGTGCAGAATGTTGTAGACTTGACACTTGGGAACAGATGGGTTTGTTGATGCATGAACTGGTCAAAGGACTGCCTGCATAACGATCTCATGACAAGCTAAAAGAGATCTTGTAGGCCGCAGAGTAAATTGCTGTAGTTTTATCCAACATCTGGCTCTGTCGGGCTGAGCTCATCACCTCGATGCACGAGGGAAACTTCATTCTGACAGAGCTCTTAAGGGAGATCTCTAAGCCTCTTGTACTTGAGCAAGCTGCTGGCAAAGGCTGCCACAATGCTGTTCATAAAAATTCATATTCATAAAGAATGAACTCATAAGTTAAGTAGAGAGATTTCTTGAATGCAGATTCAGGATGTCAAGACACTTGTAGCTGATCAGAAGGTAGAGATAAACTAAATGAAAGACTTAACAAATATAATAACAATAGCTTGTTTGCAATAAGTGTTATGACATGCGAAATTCAAATGGGAAAATATGAAAGTGACAATATAACAGTATTATGTATCCCCTGGTATCCATATCCAGCAATACTGGTTCATATTTTATGGAGAAAAATGTTGGTGTTCCCTCGGTTCATGTCCAGCTGTTCAGCCTCTGTGATTGATGAGTTTCCTTATTGACAGAAAGTTATACTTGTTGCTAAAGTAACTGCTAGCTGCTAACTGCTAGCTAACTGTAGCTTTTGTAAGCTAGTTAGCTCAGTTAGCCATGCTTCGAGGAGAAGCACAGGAGCTTCGACTTGAAATGGAGCCAGACTAGTGTGCAAAGGAGTCAGCAGCCTCTATGGACAATATAGAAGCATAGAGTGAGTGAAGAGGATGTAGACGGAGGAAAATAAATAGAGAAAAGGAGTCTGAGTGACCGAGTAAGAGGCTGCTTCACAAGTAACTCTCAGACTAGCTTGTAGTCGTTCATGAGAACTTTCGCAAAATTAAATGCTGCAGATAGCTTGCTGTTGGACAAGTAAGTGATATTAGCTGGATTGTTATGTATTGTGTTGCTGCACTTGCTTGAAGTTTGGCTGTGTAAGCAAAGTTGTTGGCTAGCTTTTGATCATATTGATAATGCAATTATAACAAAGGGACAACAACTATTTTTAGAATAGTTTCAACTGATGGGAAGTGATTTCCACACTAGGTGACAGAATCAAACATTTAAATCTCATTTGCATGAATGTTGCACTCAAGATGTCACCTGCTTGCCGGGTATGAACACATGCATTTATCAAGCATGTTTTTGTGAGTCTGTGTACTTTCTCAGGACTGTGATGTAAGTTATAAACATCTATTCCTGTCATTTCCACCCATCTGCAGCTCTCTACGCTCTCGCCTCCTGTTGAGTCGCTGGGACAGATCAGAGTAATGGAAGAGAGAATGAATCCCGACACTGATCAGCTCCCCCAGTGGACTTAACAAAAACTCTTCTAAACTGTATAAAATCCCATTACTTGAGTGCCTGTGGGAAAAAAAGTCCAATAATGTTCATTGGGATATCTGTTTTAGAAGCAGTTGGGAGAAGAAAAAAGTATGGGCTGATTATTTTGTAGAGATGCTGAGTGTTGTGTAAATCCGACTGAAACTCATGACTTTCGTGTTTATTACTCAATTTGTTTCTTGTACTTTGATAGATAATGGGTTTTCCCATTTGCATACTTTGGGCCGTACAGCGATGCATAAAATATGCAGAAAATCTCCTGAGACCTACTATTTCTTTTTCTATCAGATAGATATTTGCTTGTGTCAGATTCTCTCTAGTTCAGTACGTGTTTGTGACATTGCATTAAAAAGGTATTAAATCACAGTTTAGAGGGTTTAGGAACTCTTAGTCCAATCTTTTTAAAGCTGTTCTTTCTTTCTTTCTTTCTTTCTTTCTTTCTTTCTTTCTTTTTTTCTTTCTTTCTTTCTTTCTTTCTTTCTTTCTTTCTTTCATTACTTAAAATTATTCTCTAAATACATTCTGAAACATTTCAAAACTTTCCCATGACTTTTCAAAGAGCCACAATTACATTTCCATTACAAAGTGGAAAACAATGCAGCAAAAATAAGTCAGTAGGCTTAAGCCCAGACTGTTCAACATTTCTTTCAATAATCACATAAATTAATTCTTCATGTCATGTCAACTCGAAAAGGAGGGAGAAACTACTAGAGAATACTAGAGCGATGTTAAGTTACGTCAACAGCTACAGAAAATACTATACCAATAGAAAAAAAGTTTGTTTAAAAAAAGCAGTGATTTGCAGATACTTGATTCAGTACAAATACAAGAGATCTAATGCTCAAACAGGGCAACTTTTGTTTTTCTTTAACATATACCCTCATTCTCATTTTATGCATTTTGTTTTCATTTTATTATTTTATTTTTTGGGAATTGGGATTGTAAATTTGCTGTTATGTTAAAATAGAAGCAAGATTATCCACAGGAGATTACTGTAACATTTTTGTAATAACAAACAAAAAAAAAATCCATGAACCTTTCAAGGAATTACCCATTTCCATGACTTTTCCAGACTCTCTCTCTCTCTCTCTCTCTCTCTCTCTCTCTGTAAGTGTGAGTATGTAAGTGTGTCAGCAAGTGTGTGTGTGCATGTGTGATCAGTGCATCTGCCTATGTGACTGACTTAATCAGGGGGCTGCGTCCCGCAGAGAGCCTCGCTGCTTCACTCTGAACATCAGAGGCAGTTGCTGTGGCGATCTGTCACCATGGGGACACGTTTCTGCTCTGGGGTTCTGTAATAAAATGAATCTCCACCTCCGCCCTCCTCTGATTCCCTCTCTGTTTCTTTCTCTGGAGTTCAGTAATGAAATGAATCTTTCTCTTCAGGATATGGGTCAGTTCGCCTCCATCCCCCTGACCCCCCCACCACCACCACCTTTATACAATCTGGCTGAGATGGACTGCTCCATCACTGTCACAAGGTGCCCAGATTGGGTGCCAAAGCCACTAATAAAGACAAGAAACACATTTCACTGCTTTATAAATACTTCTGCTGGGGCTGGCCTTTGTAAAGGGATGTGTGGTCAGGTATGTGTGTTTAAACTGTGAATATACTATGTATTAACCTAGCTCGTAATTCAGCCCTTATATTCTTCCGGAAGCACACAATGCTTACTCAGTCAGAAATAACCATGCCTTTATTTCCAATTAACCCCTTTAAGATCTGTCAGCCCACCGGCAGGCCATCTGACTTTTTGGCTGTTTTTATTTCTGAAGTTGTAGCAAACTCAGTTTTAAGATGACAGAGAAGGTATTGATATAATTTTGAATTAGCGAGGGGATAAAACTGACATGGTGATTTTTTTAAAGCAGCCGTCTAACTTTTGACCTTGAGATATGTAATTGAAAAGGGCTCTATGGGTGCCCACAAGTCTCCTCTTTACATACGTGCTGACCTTATGCTGATATAATGCAGCTGATAGCAAAAATCACATCATTTTTCATGCATTAAAATTTGTTATTTTTACCTGTTCCATCCCATCCATTATCCTTAACTGCTCTCATTCACTCTTACGGGTAATTTAGAGTCACCAATTAAACCTAAGCTGCATGGAAACTCCCCAGAGAAGAACTGCAGGCTAGATTCTAACCCGCGATCCTCTTTCTGTGAGGCAATAGTGCTGACCACTACACTACCGCTTAGCCCTATTTTCGCCTATTGTATCATAATATTGTAATATAAAATTTCTGTATACTGGGGTCCCTAAACAATCTTGAATATAGTCCCCATAGTAGCCAATACGGTGACCTGTTCTGACCTCTAGAATGATCACAGCCTCATGAAACTTTACAACCACAAACTAAAGATGGACTAAGAGCATTCAGAGGATATATAGCTTTCCTAGGTATATTTAAAATAAGGTTTACCTACAGTTTCGAAAACAGAAGTGCACAGGATCCAATTGCTGAAAATACAGAAAATCTCCAAAACGTCTCAAGTTTTTGAAACCAAATCACAGCATGAGTTTTTCTGTGTTGGGCCTCAAGGTCTTGCTGTCTTAATGTGGTATTCTTGAATAAGTTATAATATTGAATAAGATTATACTTTTTTATCCATTCTCAATATTAAAATAGGACAGATAGTTAGATAGATAGATAGATAGATAGATAGATAGATAGATAGATAGATAGATAGATAGATAGATAGATAGATAGATAGACAGACTTTATTCATCCCAAGCTGGGAAATTACAGAGCTGTGTAAATGGCAATGGGATATCGTTGAACATGGAAATGGACTTCATGAAGCCATTGCATTGTGTTCGAAACCATTTTACACCTTAATACTAATTGATTGATTAATTCCTTGTTTTTTTATGACAGATTTATGACTATAACAACTTGACACTCAGGGTTGAGTTGCATGTGCTGCAGAAAGCTTGGAATGATCTTGAGCAGATGATAGCAAAAAAAAGATGTCCTTCAAAATGAAGTGGAGGCAGTGAAGATAGAGCTCCGTGCTGAACAGCAGCTGCGTGCAATGCTGAAGACAACCCAGAGATGCCAACTCTGTGCTTAAAGGTGCAGCTGTTTGACAAAAACACAGCAGAGTTTGAGGCTTGCTGAAAAGCAGAACAGTTGGAGGGTGATCTTGTGTTTGATAGGGCTGGAGCTCAGAAGCTGCAGAATACCCTGTGATACTCAATATAGAGGAAGTGCTCGAAAAACAGGTGGAGGAGTGCAGCTAAGAAGGAAAGATACCATTTTCCACAAAGCCCAAGAAGATTGCAGCAAGGAAACTGAATGCCTCCGTAGAAAAACCTGGAGCCTCCAGTCTGGCTTAACTGACCGAACCGAGACATGAGAATAGTAAACTCAGATATCAGCTTGAGAGTGACCACCTCCCTAGAGAGACTGAGAAAACAAGAGCCTCTTTATAGCTCAGCTTGACGATCAAAAACAAGAGTACAACACTCTCATGGAAGCTCTGAAGCAGGCTGAGCAGCATCTGGAGAGTCATTGGATTCGAGTGGCAGGAGGACAAGTCTTCCCTCCTTCAGGCCTCAGAGCAGGGAGAAGACTGAGAGCTCCACAAGGACCCAGCTGGAAGATCTCCAGAGCCAGATCATCAAAAAAATAGAAGAATTGGTACAAAAACCTCCTCCAAGGCCCTACTCATGAGGAATAATCAGTCAAAACTGTCTGAAGAGCACTTTGAAGAGTCAGAGAATGAAAGTCTAACAATCGGAGTGAGAAAATCTATTAATACAGAGATATTTACTGTGCTGAAAATGTGTGGAAACCCAAGCATCTCACATCATTTTGGAATGGAAGTACAATGACAACAATGTGATTAAAGCATCTGTAATAGGAGACCAGTGAACTAAGCTCACTGCTGATTCTGTCTTTTGACCTTCATGTCTTTAAGCTTCTGAGCCATGCAGGCCTTGTCTCCCTCTGCCTTGTCAAGAAAGCACTCATGCACTTGAGCTGTCAAAATAGAAATATGTAAGAAAAAAAAAGACTTATAGGCAACTGCTGGCATAGGGAAGGATGGCAAAAACCAGTGCATTATACACACAAAGGAGTCACCACCTACAGCTCGGCAATATAGATTTGATCAATATGGTTTTAAAAAGGGTGTTCTGTGGATAAATATCAAAGTAAGGCAAATTTATGAAAATAACTAAATTGATGTTCGCTATAAATAAGTGTGTTCTACTTTTATGCATTACATCAGACTATATTCTGCATAAGTGTAATGCAAAAATAACTTCTTTTCAAGTTTTTACCAATATGTTTCTATTTTAGCAGTCCAAGTGGGACATCTGTGTGTGTGTGTGTGTGTGTGTGTGTGTGTGTGTGCGCTCTGTCTGAGGATTGCACCTCCACTCTGTAACACCACTCTGCACATCTAAGTGTTTCTGTAGTTCCTACAACAAAACTATACATCTTCTCTCTAAATGATTGCATCACATACATTGCAGGAATTCCAAGTTAATCTTTTATTCATATTTTATCAATAATTGAAGCTTAAGTGAACCAGGACATTCAGTATTTAGATCAAGTAGCTTGTCAGAAAGGATAAATAAATATACAGGTCAATGTAAATATCAGAGACTTGGTATCAGATTCTCAAAATATTAAGGTTCAGATGAGATTGAGGCAAAAAAAAACAACCCTTTAGCACATCCTAGTGAAGCGTCTTTGAGTATCCAGAAAAGTGCTAAATAAATATAATGCAGTATCAAAATCTGCTTCATGCACAGTGTAACTCCTTAATACAGAAATATAAATACAGCTTTATGTTTATAAAGCTAAGAAGTAACTGCAGTTTCTTGAGGGAAAGGGAAAAGCATATGAGATATAAACAGAGGATATATTTTACATTTCAAATTAAAAAGCAGGGTTAGTCAATTTGTAATCTATTCCGTGAGAATCAGTTTAAACAACACTTTGCATTGTTTTATAAGTAGTGACATTGCAACAAGAGCCTCTGGTATTGCAGTACAAGAGTTAAAAGTCTTGCAGGGTCCACAGTAAACCAATTTGTTTAAATGTTTAAAACCTTGTTTTGAAATATGCCTGCTGCATAATGTGTTTTAAAAAGGAGTGTGGTTAGTGTAAAAAGTTTTAACTCACTGAAGTGACAAGACAAGGACCAGTGCCAGGAGCTGCACTAGGAGCACTGATGAGAGTGATGTTAGAATCAAGATCACCAGGATTGAGGCAAAAGGCAGAGCTAGGAGCAAGGCCACATGAAGAGCATCCACAAAGACTGCTTTATTCATCTGTGAAATCCTGGACAGGACAACTTGGGGGGGGGGGGGGGGGGGGGCAGAAACATATAGTTTAAATGTTAGTTTGTATAAATGTTACAGGCACCTTTATGCACATACTACAGATTACTCAATAAACATCCCTGTATAACTTTAGCATTGGTTCTGCAGCTGCCCACGGCTGGGCAATATGGCAGAAATCAATGTCATGGAGGAAATACAAATATATTCCTGAGACTGACGTATACCACAATATGCTTAATGTTCACGGCTGCCCATAAAGCTTGAATAATTTTGTTTTCAGACACAATCCTCTGTTAATTTATGTTTAATCTTCATTGTGATATGTTTGGAAGAGAGTGATTTATAAAATTTGAGAAGATATCTGTCAAGAATGAATCACATTGTCACAATCATTTCATGGAAAGAGGTTTAAAAAATCCAACTTTATGTGCAAACATGTATTTATATTTGGTTAATATTAATAATAATCAATTATCCGATTAATAATTTATAAGATGTGTCATTATTGACTTAATTTACATAGCACCTGCTGAATACTGATTATACATCCAGTACCAGTTGTATGAATTTTAAATATACTGTACACACAGAGCCTACTTTATTTCATAAAAACTTATAAATAGGAAATAGTACACTGCAAAAAAAAAAAGTTGGGTGAACTCAGAATTTCAAGGCAACAAACTTTGATAAAATTTTAAGTTGGACAATTAAATTAAATATTTTAAGTTTTGTTTTTGAGTTTGATCAACTCTGAATTCAGATTTTTGTCAACTCAACTGTAAGTTGTACTAACTTTTAATTTTACATTGTAATAACTTTTTTTTTCTGCTAACTTCTGCAATGTGCTGAATTGGCACGACTGTAACGCCGCTATGAAATGTCAGCTAATGTTGCGACCACAATTTTGAGTTAGCATTGATATGCTAATGGCTACTCTTGTAGCTGTAACATGCAGTGCCCCTAGCATCAGTTAGCCGCTAGCATCAGTTAGCCGCTAGTATCAGTTAGCCGCTAGCTTTTTGCTAATGACCGAATTTTCCCCGCTTTACAGTGAGTAAAGAGTTAACAGAACTATTGTCCCTTGTTGTGAACCCCAACTTAAAGACATAAGTAACAACAACTCACAAACTTGTTTTTGAGCATACAACTGGCTTCCTTTGTTGTGCTAACTTACATTTGCCCTAAATGTCAATAATTTATATTTCCAAGTTTTAACCACTTAAATCACTGTTTTGGGCCAAAAAATACAAGTTGGCTTTTTTGCAGTGTATGCATACAATGTATATGCTAAATAAAAAAATAAAACAATGAGTAAGTAAGTGCATGTTTCTGTAACTGAAGTCGCCTGGCACACCTAAACCCATTTCTCTAAGTAAGTGACCCCAGTAAACACGGCTGTTACACATCAAACTCTGGCTCTGACCTCTACACAGCACCTTAATTGCAGGTCAACAGGGTTTTGACTGGACAAATTACAAGTCATCCCCTATTTACTTGATTAGTTCCTGCTACGTGGGCAGAGTGCCACTTGGCTCTCGGAGGGCCCTGCTGCCGCGATCCAAGTGATTACAGGAAATGGAGTTTGGGAGATGAAGTCACTCTCGAACAAGTGGCCTTTAATCAGCAAACTAAGATGAGACCACAAAAAGTCGTGCTGTTTATTTATCGGAGCAGTCGTAAGTGACATTTTTGCCTGATTGGATCTGCTGTTACATTAAGTCATTGTGATAATGTTTGGATTTAACTTATAATTGGAAGTCAGATTTTATGTCTAAACAGTGGCTGTAAAGTAGGCACGTTGTGCATCAGCAAGAATGCTGGAACAGACGAACCACTGAATTTATTACACATAAATAAAATATCAGTATACCATGTTATTCAATGCCTCAAGGCCATCATTAGAATACACACCATGTGACAGTAAATGTTGCTATACACCAGTTCTCTATCAAGGCTTTCAAAGCTCTGCACACTCACACATTATTCAGTTTTTCTGGAGCCACGCTGGGAGTTTACTGACATCTGTAACCTTTATTTACCTAAAAAACATAAACGTATGAGTTATCCTGCCCTGATAGGTGCTGCAAAGCTAACAGGAGAGAAACAGAGCTGTAAATCAGGCTGTCTGTACACACATCAAAATTAGTGCGAACACCTGCAACACTGTGCAGGTGCTTCAGCTTGTCAAGTTATTCCTGTAGGCTGATTGTTGATGATGTTATTTATAGCATCCCAGTTCCCATTCTGAGGGGGAAGATTTTGAAAATCTAATAGTTCCCATGAAGAGAGTGTTTCCTTGTGTTTCTTTGTGTCTCCTGGTTCTCCAGATTTATACTGTAAGAGCGAGCGTCGAGCATTTGTGACAGGAACGATTGGTGTGACTGTGGGGATATGTGCGCCTCAATGCACCAAACAAGTTGGAGACACAGTATCCATTTTTGTGTTGACTCTCATGAATAATTTTCTGAGCAGCACAGAAAATAAACTGAGCCAGGGTGAAACAGTCAGGAATAAAAACATCACCGAGAAAAAAAGGTGAGCTATTTGTATTTGTGTAATCAGAAGCATTAAGCTGCTGGGCTATTTGTTGTAAAATATACTGTATGTTCATCTACATGTTCTAGCAGGTAGTATAGCTTGTTGTTTTTTTATAGTCTGTGGTGATGTTGGTGAGCTGTGATGTTTTTCAAACATGGAAACAGCTGAAAAATAATACAGCAACCTGAAGCATTTAGTGTTGTCCAAGTTATATTTCCCACAGACCCTCAGAGAATCTTCTTCCCCCCAAAATGCCAAAATTTACATTTATTTGGCAGCACCCCAAAGTGACTATAGCAATTGTGACAGAAGCAAAGGAGGAAGACAGGTGCCAAGGTGTATAGAAAAACAAAGTCCGCAGAGGTAGGACTGAAGTTTTTTTTTCTTCTTTTTTTTCCTTCAGATGTAGTGCATTGAGCACCTAACTCTTCTTCTACAGTATTTTTATGTAGGTAACTTAACAACATGAAAAAAGTTAGGTTAGGTTTTGATGAAAATAACCTTTTGTCTGTTTAAACTGATGTAAATGTCTTTTTAGCCATATATGATAAATCAGACACTAGAAGATTTTACGTTTCAAATGAGAGCCTCTTACATGCATTTTTACCTTAGAGTTCTTTTTTTATAAGCTTTGGTTCAAAGATTTTCGGCAGTCTTACCCAACCCCTAACCCTTTCCTATTTTCTATTTAAGCTGCTATTTATATTTTAATACTTTGTCTGTTCTTATGCACCAATACATCACAGCAAATTCCTTGTATGTGAAAACCTACTTGGCAATAAAGACGGTTCTGATTCTGATGAGTTTTATGAGGTTTTAGACAGTGCAGGACTTAGACCAACTTAGTAGGCCACGAGTTGGGTGAGACAAACACTACTCTTGGTTCCTCATGGCAAAAAATATAAATATAGTTTGATAACAACTTTATTATTATTCCCTTTGTGTCACCTTCTTGTGGAAATATGCACTAGTTAGCATGTGTGTCAAATGAGAAACTGAAATAAAATTGTAACTGCTGTCCGATTGTAATGGAGTCCAACTTAACAGTGTCACAATAAATATAACTATTTTCTGTAGTGTTGTTTCATTGGCACTGATCAGAAACAGCGTTTAAAATACAGCACAACTACATAAAGTTCATCCTTAAACTACCACAGCACTGGATTTTTACACACCAACAACTAAAGTAGAACTCTCAAGTGAATATTTCAATAAGACAGTCTTTATTGCTGCTGTATTGCATGACGTTACATCATATAGTACAGGTATTTCTCTGCTCACTCCGTGTGTAAGCAGAGTTACGGTGTAATCAGCATGTAATACTCCAAATCACTCCTCTAAATGCCTCACCTTGTGAGGTGCAAAACGCACACTTCTGATATCCTTTAACACCTGTTCACACAGTCTTTACCCTCGACTTCTTTGGCTGGCTAATGATATCACAACACAGAGGTGCAGAGTAAATGAGAAAAGGAAGTTAGCCGTCTCGCCACAGACAGGAAAGTCTATTTTTACCACGGCGACCTGCTCCCAGTAGTTGCCAAGACAACCGCTGCGCCCATTGTTTAATCACATTTATAGAGAAAAATTTACACTGGTCCTGTTGGGACTCAAGTATGAATGACATCCATCCCATTAAGAGAGGGGAGGACAGAACAACTTCACATGTATTACGAACATATGGATCACCAATACATTTCATTCGTCTTGAACCACTCAATGTTTCTTTCTTCTCATTTATTTGTGCTCATTAAGAAAATCTCAGCAGTTAAAATTCCATGTAAGCACTGGATTTGACATCATATTGCACATTTACAGTGGCCAGAAAAAGTATGGGAACCTTTTGAAATGACCTAGTTTTCTGCATTCATTTGTCATAAAATGTGATCTGATCTACATCTAAGTCCCAACTATACACAAACACAATGTGCTTAATTTATTACCACACAAACAATGATTTAAACAATGTTAGCTCTACACTAATCTTGTTTTATTGACTGGATTCCAAGTTTGCTAACTTGTGACTCCAATTAGCTCTTGATGGAGTTATTAGCCTATGGGTTCACTTACTTTTTCCACCAGCACTTTGAATGTTTCATGGATGAAACAAGACATGAAATATTATAATTGTTTGTCTGGTATTGAGTTAAGCACATTGTCTTTGTCTATACTTGGGACTTGGATGCAGATCATATCACATTTATGACAAATGAATGCAGAAAAAGTGTTCTTGCCACTGTACTTTGACTTAACATTTTTTTTAATCCTAAGTGCTCTTTTTTTTATTAAATATGAAATTGTGTGGGTGAAGTGTCTCTTGATTGAGTTGTACTGATTTAATCCTGAGAGCCACAGCACTGTGCGAAAAACTTTAGGTGTTGCCCTGCTGTGTAACCTTGTCCAGTTTGTTCACAGCAGTACTCCACAGCTGGGGAGAGGCAACCCGGAAGAATCAGCACCTGAGGAGCAGCAGCATGTTGCTGAGTTTGGTATTGAATTTCTTTTTGCAACACATCCTTTGATTAACCTGATTTCACATAGCAGATTTTCCTCTTGGTTTCGTCTAAACTAACCAAACTGTGGATTAAGTGTAGCACCATAAACTATTTAACCAAGGCTTTCACTTTCATTTATTATCAAGTGATAAACCTAAATACAGTTAATGAAACATTTTCCCTCCTGGTATAGGTTACTGTGTATTATGGAGTATTTGCATCATCTTACCTGAACGTTTGGAGACATTTTACACTTTAATGAAATACAATATTAGCCAGCAGGGACAGTCTTTATTATAAGACAAAGTGCAGAGCCTTCTATCACCACGCCTAGTCCGAGCTAGGAGATCAAACTCTTTGCATGTTTAACAAATGAGCAGAGGAAGGAAGAGTTTCTCTGCCAACCCAAAAAATGGGCAAGGAATTCAAATGTCACAGTGAAACAACAGCTTGCATGTTCATCTTTTAAAAACAACGGTTTAACATTTTCAAAAATATGGTTATATGCTTTCTTGCAGAGCATTACATAAAGATTATGTAATTAAATCACAAAATAAATGTAATTGTTACTGACAAAAAAATGTGTAATTAAATTACAGTAACTAATCCAAATATTATCAAGTTGTAGCTGAGGTTTGTCCTATTTACTGGAAAACATTTTAATAGCATGGAAGCCTTATGGGATGTTAACAATTGATCCCGGTATTAATCTCACCCTCAGGTGTTAACAGGGAAACAGAGCTGTGGCTAATGAAACACTTCAGATTTTATTTGCAAAATGCATGAAAATATGAATGAATGGTGTATTTTTCTTTGGCAAGTTAATGCCCATAAATGCATTGGACTCCCCCTCATCTATTAAACCCTGATAATGGTGGGCTCCTTATAATGTGCATTGGCAAAAAAATGAATTTAGTTGTAATAAACTGAAACAAAATTAGATTTTTGATGCTTGTCAGTTATCAGTTGTTGCCTCAGTTCAGTCTTCTGAACCCAGTACCCAAATCAATCTCAATGATACTTCTTGGATGACATCCGAGCTGAGTTATTGGAATATAGCCTAACTTTTCATTGGTGTAAACTGCCAAAATGGAAGAAAAATCAGCCAAAATTATCCAAAAATGTACCTGCACTATTGAATAAAAGTAGCCCAGCTGGGACGGATATAATGAATCAAATAAGTACAACGTACATTTTACATAATATGAAAACAGGAAAGCACACTACTTTCAGAATAATGCAGCAAAGATTAGTTTAGTCTTGGTTCGTTGCCTCCTAATTCATCCTTCCAGAGAGAAACATGTTGAGGAATGAGAGAAGAGACAGACAGACAGACACAGAGACAGACAGACAGACAGACAGACAGACAGACAGACAGAAAGGCAGACATAGAGAGAAAGGGAGAGACTGTCATCAATTTATAAGCCAGAATGTGGGTGGTGATATTGACTGGTGTTTCATTACCCTTGAATAGGCTATTGATCAGCCTGTTATGTAGCTTTGTGTATTTCTGTAAAACACACTACACACACACACAAACACGCACACACGTAAACACACTGTGCTGACAAGAGGCTGTCCGTCAACGTAACGATTGGTTGGCAGACACTTGGACATTTTGTCTCTCTCTCTGTCACTCTGACTCACACAGATGCCCGCACGCAAACACACAATCAAACTGATGTACAAGATTCCTCCCACGCTCTGCCCTTCTCACAAAAACACACACACCAACACACAATACCTTCAGTCTCTCTCATCTGCAGCCTCCCATCACAATGCTATCTCTGCTCATTATGTCTCCTTTGTGTTCTTGCCCTACTGCCAAGAGCGATGGGTCCAGAGCTCCTATTGTTCCAGACCCTGTCTATCAAGCCGCGGAAGCCGGCTTATCAAAATGAACATTACCATGACACTGGCATCTCAGTCGCAAAAAAAAGAGGAAATACCAAAGGTGAGCTGAGCAAAGACCACAATGCGGCTCCACATAATAGTGTCTTGACATTTCCACAGTGACAGGTAATAGAAGGCTAATAGCTTTCTTGGTCTGTGGATATTTATGTGTGTTTGTTCATTTGTATTCTTAAGTGGTGTAGGCCTGTGTGCAAACAGAAAATACTGCATACATATGCATATGCAGCTGTTTTGTCCAACTTTGACCTCCTAGAATTTACCTTCATTTCAATGATGCAAGGAGGAGAGGATAATTTAAAGTTTGCTGAAGCCTGAAACAGTATTTGTCCAATCATAGCCTCGCCACAAGAATTATGGATTTCTCCATGCACAAATTACAAATCCGCGTAGACAGTTTAAAAGAATTGGATGCAACCAACAGATTCCTACTATTGTTTTGTGGACTACTGTTTGGAAACCTTGAGTTTGGCATTTTGGCTGTTGCCATATTGGTTGTTTTTTTGTTGTTATTTGGATGGGCGCTTGTTTTGCAAGGTGCACCTGTAATTCACGATTACTGTGATGTTAATTGGGATGCTAATTTTGGCCAGTGGAAAAAAAAGGCTTGAAACAAAAAGTACTTCTCGGACAAAATTTCCAGCCAACTTCTATCTTTGAGCGTCTTTTAGTACAACCCTGCTTTTTAGGTGACCGAACGTTAAAATTAACTTTCATCGACAGAAAACACACTGCGAAAGGGTCAAAACTGAGACAAAAACAAGAGACAATATCCATAAACAAGTGGACTGCTATTTTACTCTAAATTTGACTATAATTTACTAAATCAACATCATACTGAAAGACCTGAAACTAATGAAAACTAATTGAGACCATAAGCCCATTAGGTAAATCTTTTCTCAGGTAATAAATCAAGTTAGAAGTAGGCTCATTTTCTTATTGACTTTCATACTATTGGACTTCTTTTTGGTAAATGGACTGCACTTATATATCGCTTTTATCCAAAGCGCTTTACACTACAGACTGCGCTCATTCACCCATTCACACACACATTCATGCTGGTGGCCGAGGCTACCAGAGCACACTGGTGCCACCTGCCACCACTGGGAATTCATTCACACACCGATGAACGCAGCATCGGGAGCCATTTGGGGTTCAGTATCTTGCCCAAGGATACATCGACATGTAGGCTGCCATTGTCTGAGATTGAACCACTACCTTTCGATCAACGGGTGACCACTGTACCAATCGAGCCACAGCTGTAGCAACACTAACTAAGCAGCGCAGGGCTTAGTGAACTGTCACTTGAGGATCATCATTTGGTTGGACCAGTTTTAAAAAAAACATGGCAGAGAAAAAGTTAACACTGACACAGAGGAGGTTTACAGTAGCTGATGAAAGAACAGACACATGAGGAGTTGGTTGCAAACCTAACATTAGTAGGGACATACAGTGTACAGTAACTGTGTGTTCACTTATGACTATATATGTGTTTGTCTACACAGCTGACAGTCAGTATGTTGTCGAGTGACGTGCTGTTTTAAAATATTCATTGGTTCGTTCCCATCTATGCAAATTTGGTCCCAGTGCCAAAGTATATGCAGAATGTTTTCCATCTCTCTATCTCCATTTTTTATAAACACACACACACACACACACACACACACACACACACACACGTCAGTGGTCACCCTGTTGAGGATTCAAAGTCACTTCCATCCAGCCTTGGACAGGACTGTGTGATTATGCTTCGCTCTGTCTCTGGCTTGACATCCTCTCTCTCTCTGTCTGACTCCCATCTGTCTGTCTATCTTCTCTGTGCTGCTTCATTGTTAATCAGTCCCATTTACTCACAGCACTCGCCAAAAGACCCCTGGCTCTGAGTATGCAGCTCTTAGTGTTGGCTTCGCCTGTGAGGATCGGATGAAGGGACCTGTGCAGACATGACTGAAATGGTGGGGTGTCTGTGATGAGCTGCACACGGGCATAAAGGAGGACACAATCACTCGCAAACACATACTGTTTGAATTTAACGTGTTATGACAGTTTAACCACAATGACAATAGAAGAGCTGGTATCCAGCATGCACAATCCTGTTTTGGCTAAATAATTTTACATTTATACCTATTTATATATTTTTGAGCGCAGTGCAATTGACTCCAATTATTCTAGTTCTAATACAAAGAAGCATGTGTCTAAACTTGGGCAAGTTTGACTGTATATTACTTATGAAATGTTGTACACAAGTTTTACCCACCTCAAAGACATATGTCCTCTACATTTTTCTTTAAAGTTTCAGGCATAATTTAATTTATTCAAATTAAAGCAACTTTTTTCCACACTGCACAATTTTAAGGCCAGCTCTGATCCCAAAATAAAGATATGCAAAGTCATATGCAAGACACGCAGCATGGACATATGCAAAAACATATGGAGGCAGAGGTGCAGAAAGGTAAGCTGACATACCCAGATGCACTTGCACCCAGACACACACACAAAAGTGCATCCCTACACGCCAGCACAAATACATGCACATATGTGTGTGCAAACGGGCACAGGGGTACAAAGGCACACACAAGGGCATAGCATATCAATCCTCTTAAATCTCTCTTGTTGCCCTGAGCTTTGATCAGTATCCTCCACAGTCCGCAGCCACACACATACACACTGTCTGCAAGGTAGAACGATCACAGTGGAGGTCACACTCACAAAATTTCAGGCTTTGTGGGCGGATGATAGTACAATTATGCACCCCTGCTTGTTGGCCAAAGTCACCTGATACATATATTTCCATATTCATGCCTGTTATTTCCAGTTAAAAAGGTCATCTGCTCAGCAGCTATTTGCATAGCACAGTGAGGTGAGTCTTCCATGAGTCACTGAAGCCTGTGCCAGGGATGCTTCAGATGCCTTAAGTTTTTGTTATCCTCAAGCTCAAGCTGTTTCTGTGCCAGCATAGTGATGTTCTTAATTAGCAAATTCCTGAAAGTAGTTGTTGGCCATGAAATTTAAAATCTAAATTGTAGCTCATGATGGGATTAAAAAACACTTATCTTTTGGGAAGAACTTTGTGTGTGTTTTCGAAAAGGTGCTGGAAAAAAAATCCATCTCGACTGGAATTTCTTCCACACAGCTCTCAAAAGAGGTTGATTGACAGAGTCGGGGCCAGGAATAGCACGTAAACGTGGAGGTGGCTGTGCCATAATGGAGGCAGCATTGTTGCAGCATTGTTAGCTGTGATTTAACAACAGCATTAGCGCTACCACTGGCGAGCAAATCGCTGCTGCTCTGCACGGCACACTACCCGGCCGGGCTTGAGGATCGGTGCTCATACAAAGACTACCAAGACCAAGGCCGACCCCGGGCCTCTTATTATTGGTCATTTTCCAGCCCTCCACGTGGGTGCCTTTTCAGTTTTCTGCTGACAGCTCAGTGGTAGCGGCGGCATCATCTAAACAACAACAACAATGGTTGTTTCATGACGTTCACGACCACAACTCTACGCTTTATCACTGGTAATAAAAAGGTTAAAAATTGCGAGATCTGTGCGAGTGCTGATGTGTTATCGATCGTGCGACTTTTGACTCAAATATGACGCAATGCGAAAGATAGCTAGGCTAAATAGACTTACAGATGAGATGAGTCAGGCGTGGAAAGAGAGCAAAGTGGAACCTGCGTCTTAATTTGACTCAACAAACTCTTCAAAATCGAGGATGCACACCTTTCTGCCATGCGCAAGCCACATACGAAATCTTAGGTGAGTCTGACTAACGGTCAGCGAGATATGCTCTAGACACACACGCACACACACACACACACACACACACACACACACACACACACACACACACAGACAGTATCAGGGGTATTTTATGCCAGCACACTATACTTAAACGCCTAAAACCCGTCGCCTGTGCCAGCATAAAGTCTGATTAATAGGCGTGCTTACAGACACGCGTATTGCGAGTACACCAGATAACATGGGTGACGGGTGAAAAGTGCCACGAGCGAACGTAGTGGACGCCTGTGTGTGTGTGTAACGCGTGTATGGCTATAACAGTTCAGCTGTTACAGAGTCTCAGCTTCATACGGGGTTGTGAAAGCAGAACTTATAGATGAACTCCAAGCCCCCACAGAGCTGTCAGGATATTTCTATCATTTTCAGGCCCGTTTTTATTTTCTTGATGATATTTAATGATAGCAAGGGTGAAAGGGATAATTAAAATAATTTCAGCTACTTAAAAATAGTAATACTAAAGTGCGACGCTCACAGCCAGTTCCCAGTTTGCTCTTGGACATACAGTTCATTACGCATCAGCTGTAATGTACAAATTGAATATTAAGTAGCCATGCGGACCTGTCCAATGAATAAGGATGCTTCTTGAGTAATTTTATGCGCTTGGACATACAGTTCATTCAGCATCAGCCGAGCATTGTCCGGTTCTGAGCTTTGTGCTCTGTGCGCGTTCTCATCAAAGGAGCTGCGATCGCGAGCAAGCTTCCCCCATATTCCAGGGATTTATTATGATGCAGCTACTGCGTTGCCATGGTGATGAGATAAACAACATGAAAGTAGCTTACTTCAGAAGCGATCAGCAGCACCCGTCACCTTCTGCCCGGCGCTCTGTATAACATGAGCTGTATAACATAACATAACCTTCCCAAACATCAGGCTCACCCGCCGGCATTAGTTATGATTATGATTAATAATCAATAATAATAATTATGTTAATAAATGTGAACCGTGCATGGTTCAGAGGACAGTAGCCTATACTAGTGCATGATGATACTTTTTCCCTCTTTTTTATGCTTGATAATAAGTATTTATTAATACAGGACTTTTTTTTGTCACGCAGTGTTGACATACTAATATTAATACCATCCTCATTTTTAAGAAACATCAGTATTTCCCAGTATCTCAAACCGAGAAGGTAGTGGTAGCAGATTAACTGCGATAGCGCCATCATTGCCACTGAGAGAGGATTTACAGACGTTTCCTTTTTCTTTATCTTACGAGGATCTCGTAATTATGAGATCAGGATCTCGTAATTACGAGAAAAGGTGTCTATTTTTTTTTAATCCAGTGAATGCAATGCGCTTCCGTACACAAGCTCTCCCAACAGAGCTCTATAAAGGCTGTACACAATACAACTGTAAAGACAAAACATGCGTATCGGCTCTATCGCACGGCACAATAAATCATTTTATTGCACAAAGTGCCGACTACAGATGAACCCAAACAGTAGATAAGGTGTTAAGGAACAGCACAACATCAGACAGAATCCTCACATTAACGGCGATTGTTGTTTCAGTACCACGGACAGCTCATGCGTAACAGAACATGCGCAGATCATATCCTACAGCAACCAGTTAGTGTGGAAACCAGTAAGGACACACCGGCCTTTAATCTTTCTGTTGTCTCACGCCAGTGTTTACTTGTACTGTTTAAGGTTGAGCCGCCAGCCGTTGTGAGAAATAAAGCACGACGCGGTGCGAGCCGCAAATATAACGACCACCCGTCAACAAAGAGTTCCAGGGTGGTCACAAGGGCCGAGTTACAAATGCAATTATACATTTATATCCTTTCTTACATACTTGTTTACATTTTTTGTAACAAAATATGTTTTTATCAAACTATGATGGCGAATTTTGAGTTTAACAGCCGCTTCGCTTCACAATTAAAGCAATCCATGTTTTACCAAGAGAGACCTAGCTATTACACAGTTTAGGCTGTTTCAGTCTACCTAAATGCAATTTAAGTACACGCCTCGGCTGATGCTTAATGAACTGTATGTCCAAGCGCATAAAATTACTCAAGAAGCATCCTTATTCATTGGACAGGTCCGCATGGCTACTTAATATTCAATTTGTACATTACAGCTGATGCGTAATGAACTGTATGTCCAAGAGCGAACTGGGAACTGGCTGTGAGCGTCGCACTTTAGTATTACTATTTTTAAGTAGCTGAACTTATTTTAATTATCCCTTTCACCCTTGCTATCATTAAATGTCATCAAGAAAATAAAAACGGGCCTGAAAATGATAGAAATATCCTGACAGCTCTGTGGGGGCTTGGAGTTCATCTATAAGTTCTGCTTTCACAACCCCGTATGAAGATGAGACTCTGTGTAACAGCTGAACTGTTATAGGCGTCCACGCGTTACACACACACACAGGCGTCCACTACGTTCGCTCGTGGCAGTTTTCTATGAGGGGCATTTTATGCCAGCACACTATACTAAAACGCGTGTACAGCGCCTATGCGATGACATCAAACGTCTAACGTGCGCCTGTAAATTCCATTCACTTTCAATGGACAGACAGGCGTCACGCAGGCGTCACGCAGACGCTGTACACGCGTTGTTGCACATACGCCTACGTGACGGCTGCGTGACGGGTGAACTACGCCTCAAATACGTGACATGAAGACCCGCGTGACTGTTAAGTACAATTCTACATAGGCGTACAGACACGCGTATTGCGAGTACACCAGATAACATGGGTGACGGGTGAAAAGTGCCACTAGCGAACGTAGTGGACGCCTGTGTGTGTGTGTAACGCGTGTAAGCCTATAACAGTTCAGCTGTTACACAGAGTCTCATCTTCATATGGTATTGTTTATAAGAAAGCAGAACTTATAGATGAAGAGAAAGACTATCTCGTACGTACCAGATAAACTTAACGTTTTTCCGGCCAAAACCGGAGGCTTAATTAGCCTGTTTTAGGAGTGAAAGTCAGCAAAATGCAGCTTAAACAAAATGTTTTACCTCATTAGTTAACTACGAATGTCTGTAAAACATAATGGGACTGTGCATAAGTGCCGAATTGGGTTAAACAGTGTAGATATAAGGTCCGATGGAATCATATTGTGAACGGACTGCTGTCCACATGGCTACTGAATATTCATTAGATAGGTCCGCATGGCTACTTAATATTCAGGGGTGACAGCGATTACGGCTTCTGCAGGCAGGTAAACCTACCTAATTACAGCTGGTGCGTAATGAACTGTGTGTCCGCGCGCGAAGCTGGGAACTGGCTGTGAGCGTTGCACTTTACTATTAGCCTACTATTTTTAAGTAGCTGAAATTATTTTAATTATCCCTTTCACCCTTGCTATCATTAAATATCAATTCGATATCATTCAAACCTAGAGAGAGAGAGAGAGAGAGAGAGAGAGAGAGAGAGAGAGAGAGAGATTTCGTTAACAAGAAAATAAAAACTGGCCTGAAAATAATAGAAATATCCTGACAGCTCTGTGGGGGCTTGGAGTTCATCTGTAAGTTGTGCTTTCTTATAAACAATACCATATGAAGCTGAGACTCTGTGTAACAGCTGAACTGTTACACAGACACACTGTTAACGTACACGCGTTACACACACACACAGGCGTCCACTACGTTCGCTCGTGGCACTTTTCACCCGTCACCCATGTCATCTGGTGTACTCGCAATACGCGTGTCTGTAAGCACGCCTATTAATCAGACTTTATGCTGGCACAGGCGACGCATTCTAGGCGTTTAAGTATAGTGTGCTGGCATAAAATACCCCTCATAGTTTTCACCTGTCACCCATGTTATCTGGTGTACTCGCAATACGCGTGTCTGTACGCCTATGTAGAATTGTACTTAACAGTCACGCGGGTCTTCATGTCACGTATTTGAGGCGTAGTTCACCCGTCACGCAGCCGTCACGTAGGCGTATGCGCAACAACGCGTGTACAGCGTCTGCGTGACGCCTACGTGACGCCTGTCTGTCCATTGAAAGTGAATGGAATTTACACGCGCACGTTAGACGTTTGATGTCATCGCATAGGCGCTGTACACGCGTTTTAGTATAGTGTGCTGGCATAAAATGCCCCTCATACAGACAGACACACACACACACACACACACACATACACACACACACACTTCTTGCTTTATAGATAGATATTAGTGGGTAACCCTGTGTGAGCACCAATCTACTGCAGATAGTTGGCCCTGTTAACACACAGTGTAGAGCGGGTGCATAATTGAATAACTTGTGATATGTGATACAGTACGAACTGCTAAATGTAACTTAATGTGCTAGTGTTTCTGTCTTGAGCTTTCATGGTGTGTGCATGTGTGTGCACAGTATGCTTGAAGGCATACAGGAAAAAAAAATCTGGAGGCTACATATGATCAAGGACCAACCAGTAAATTAAAGAAACCGAAGAAGGGAGATAAACAGACGGGGGAGAGAGAGAGAGAGAGGATAAGAGCAAAAGAGGCCTCCCACAGAGACCTCTGCAATGCCCGAGGGGAATCAGGACCTTGTTTTTGTTGAATTGGCCTTTTCTCCTGCCTGCTTCAAATGAGACCTGCTGAATCCTTCCCATACCAACTCACACAGTGGCGAGCAAGCCAAAGCCGGAGGAAGTTATGTTTGACATTAAAACCTCACAGAAAAATCTTCTATTTTAAAACATCTTCTCTTGTAAGCCCTTGAAAGCATGCGCTAACATTGAAGGACCCCACTGGCTAATTTCATAAATTCAAGGATTAGACTAGAATAAAAAGATAAGCAAACTGTTATGATCATCTATCAAGAGACTGTGTTTGGATCAATTAACGACCCCGATTAGCATTGGTGGATTTTTTTCCCATTCAAGTAATTATGCTGCTAGCAAAGATCTCATTGAAGTAATTGGACAGCTATTGTCAGTTTCCGCACATAAATTTTCATTTGAATTTAAAAGCTTGCTCCCTGGGCTTTTAAACCTACCTTAAGCAAAGCTCGTCCATTAGACAAACTGGACAGATGCAGGGCAACAAAACTTTGAAGAGCAGATTTGCTTTAATTATGAGGTTCATCAACATTATCATCCAGCCTTGCATCCACTCACAGTGCTATTTGTGCTCTAGTGGCCAAGATGCTACACAGCCAGCAATGGAAACTACTTACTGCATGATGTTCTCACAGCCAAGTTCAGAATCCACACCCCATTTAATCACCATAGTCATTATCCAAACTGAAGACTCATCCTGCCAGCCAAAACTCCGGTCTGCGCTCCATTAGGCGCCACTGCCAGCCGGTCCAGATGGTCATTGCCAGGCTCAGCCACCATGTGGCCAGCTTGGACTCATTGAGACAGAGTGGATCATTTCGCCATCCCTCTCTTCATCCATGCATGGCAAAAACAAGCACACACACATATAAACACACTTCATACAAAGACATATGAGGACACAAACACAGTGATGAAGACAAATGGCAGATTGTGTCAGGGTCACCTTTGTTTAGAATCACACAATTTTAAGTCCAGTGTCCTACTGGTGGAAGTGAGGCAAAATGCCATGGAATAAAGGTTCACCATGTTTGGTGATATGACGAAGTACTGTTGAATGAAATGGTCAATTTTGTCTACCATCTTTGCCACACCATTTATTCTGTGGTATCTTTCCCTATCTGGTGCAGCGTCAGCAGTGATGCGGGCGTTTTACTGGACCGTTGTGGTGAAGAAGGAGCTGAGCCAGAAGGCAAAGCTCTCGATTTACTGGTCCATCTATGTTCCAACCCTCACCTATGGTCATGAACTTTGGGTAGTGACCGAAAGAACAAGATCGTGGATACAAGCGGCTGAAATTATTTTCTTCCGTAGGTGGCTGGGCTCAGCCTTAGAGATAGGGTGAGGAGCTCAGACATCTGGAGGGAGCTCGGAGTAGAGCCACTGCTCCTTCGCGTCGAAAGGAGCCAGTTGAGGTGGTTTGGGCATCTAGTAAGGGTGCCTCCCGGGTGCCTCCCGTTAGAGGTGTTCCGGGCACGTCCAACTGGTAGGAGGCCCCGGGGAAGACCCAGAACATGGAGGAGAGATTATATCTCTCACCTGGCCTTAGAATGTCTCGAGGTTCCCCAGGAAGAGCTGGACATTATGGCCGGGGAGAGAGACGTCTGGAAATGCCCTGCTTAGACTGCTGCCCCTGCGACCTGGCCCGGATAAGTGGATGGATGGATCTTTACCTTTTTTGTGAGTCTCATACCCAGGTCATGAAACACGGTCGCATCAGGTCAAATCTCTGTCTATTATTACACATTGTCAGATCATTTTATTCACACTGCCCACCCACACCTGCGACCATCAAACCACTATTTTTATACTTAATACCGCCGCCAAAGATGTCATGTTTTTGACTGGTTTTTTTTGTTAGCAGGGTTACAGAATACAGAATATTTTCATGAAACTTGGCAGAAGGATGTAGGATGAGTCAAGAAAGACATTCTGACATTTTGGAGCGGTTCCAGATCACAGGGAGGATACACACATGATGTTTTTCACTGTTTTTGTGTTCACATTCTGTCAGAATAATCAGCTTTTCTGTGTTTATTTTATTTACAAAACAAACGTTTATAACAGAAGAACTGTGAGTGAAAATTACATGAATGAGGCAATATTTAAAAGGTAATATCTTCTCATATTTGAAGTTGTGCTTGTTAAGCAATAAATACAACTGAAATCACATCAGTTAAAAAATACAACAGGTTTTAATCCCTACCTGCTGGGGGGCAGGTGGGTTTTCAGTGGTTAAATATTGTCTTTGAACAGTTTTCAATTGAATATATGTTGCAAAGGAATAGCAAATCATCACATTCTGGTTAATTAAGTTTCAGACAGCTCTCTCGAAATTGGGGTTGTATATTGCATTATAGAAGACTAGTAACTACCCACAAATAGAGAAGCACATATTTCCATATCTTTGTTTTCACAGCTTGTCGTCCATTGAACCCGCACAGTGTGAATCGCACTGCATGGAGCAATTTGAAGGATGATGAGTTGTGTCAATGCTTGAAATTGTACTGTGAATATAATGGCCTCTCATTAGAATTGTATTAGCTGATATTTATAAAAGTTCTGTGGACAGGAAGGGAAAATGAGCCAAGCAACAATAATGCCTCAACAAACTCCATTTCCAAAGAAAACTTTTGCCAGTCTGATCACCAGACAACTGCACAGCATAAAGCCAAATTGAAACAACCAAACCGAAGCACAAAAGCACCACAGAAGCAGACATTATTCCCTCTAGTTGTACTGTATGTTCCAGCCGTAAACCATATGAGCTGGTTCACATTGCTCGGTGTTGGATTTTGATCATAAGGGGATTCTTTTATGCACTGTGTGTGTGTGCGAGTGTGTGCATAGGCATGGATCTAATTAGGATTCAGGCAGTTAATGGGCAGAGGCCTGATGGTGTGTGATTGCCTGGGTCTAATGTGCAGCAGACTCTTGGGGAACATCAGCCCTCATGTCTACACACACTTTGGAGGAAAACTGCAGTGGCACAGAAGTGTTCAACTCTTCTCTATTCCGTTGTCCTTTTTCTTTTTTTTATTCTCACTCTCTTTGTTTTCCTGTACCTCTGTTACTTTTACACAAAAATCATTCACATCAACCTTATCTTTTTCTCACACACTCATCTCCTAATGAATAATGGCTGAAGTGAGGGGCATAGAGGTTATTCATTTACAAAGCGCTTCCTCTGCTTTCATCCTCCCGTATGCGCATCACTCTCATACTGAATAAATCCCAAAAGAGACTGAAAGGTAGAGATGAAGAATTGAATATGCTTAATATATTGCACACTACTTATGAGCCAAATTAGGCACACATGTATGCATGCACGCACTCTGCTGTTCCCCTGCACTACTCTGACTTTCTTCAAGTAACCAGAACATATTACAGAGATGGTCCAAAATCACTGTGCAAACATGTACAGCCCAGTGTGTGTGTGTTTGCATTAATATTGTTTTCTGTATGCATGGAGTGAGCATCAGTAGCCACCATGGCTGTTAAAGCCCAACGGATACTGAATTTATCAACTCCAATCTCCAAGATCTGCAATCTAAACGACAGAATAGACCGTTTGTCAACACAACCCATAACGACACATATGAGCATTCTTGGGGTTTACACGGTGTAGTGGTTAGCACTCTTGCCTCACAGCAAGAAGGTCACCGGTTCAACACCGGCCTTCGGCTCTTCTGTTTGCACGTTCTCTCCATGTCAGTGTGGATTCTCACCAGGTACTCCGGCTCCCTCCCACAAAACAGTCCAAAAAGGATTAATTGGTGACTCTAAATTAAAGCGTAATTGTCCGTCTCTATGTTTGTCCTGTGATAGTCTGGTGACCTGTCCAATGTCAGCTGGGATCGGCTCCAGCCCCCGTGACACAAATGCAGTTAAGCGGTTAAGGATAATGGATGAATGAACATTTGTCAAAATGAGAGTTTTGCGGCTCACGGTACTGCAGAGCATTCTAAAAATAGCGCACACATCATGGTTGTAAAAAAGTTTTGGTGAATTTAGGCTACTAAACGACTGACCTTTATTTAGGGCAAAAAAAACTTTATGGCAAGGCGTAATAAAAGACACTAAATTAATGTATGTAAACATGTGTGTGACATGAGCCACGGAAGTTACGTGAAAAGTCATTTACTTTTGTTTTCACATGGCACATGAAACCCATTCTCCTGGATGAAAGAAGAAACTTTGCGTTGCCGTTGATCATTACTACTATGTCTGCAAGATGGTGGCGGAGGACCAGTGTTTGGAATAACGATGTTTAAAATAACTGCGTTATTTTTTCATTAACGGGGTAATCTAACTAATTACTGTTTCCGTCGTTACAACGTTGTTAATGTTACTGAACGTTGTTAATGTTACTGAACGTTGTTAATGTTACTGAACGTTAAATGCGATGCGTTACTATGCATTGATTGAATAAACTGTGTAATCCGAACGCACCTGGAATGCACCCCTGGCTCCACACCACTCCACACACAGCAAGTGAGGAGACCGGGTGGGTGGGTTAACGAGATAAGCGATTATGATTGGCAGAGTCATGTTTCATGGTAGCCAATCGGAGCCAGTGTTTTTACACACAAGCCAGCACACACGCTTCAGCGCCACACACACACACACACACACACACACACACACACATACATATATAGCACCAGAAATGGAGAGTCTGGAGCAATCCCATGAAAAGTTTGCATTTTCAAGGTGGAGATATAACCACTGCTTCAAATTAATTGAGGTCAAAGGCAAGAACATGCATGTAATATGTACATTATGTCCAGGAGTGAAGACATTCATTGTAAGCCACTCTAATTTAATGAAGCATCTCACAACGATACACGCATCTACAAAGCTAGTGGCCACAAACACCAATACCTCCACCACAGATGAAGGCTGTCTGTTCTACTCATTTCAACTGACTTAACTGCTCAGAAATATCCAAATTCTTTGACATATAGCAACTTTTTTTTTTTTTTTTTTTTTTTTTTACAGTAACACAAATAGTTACTTTCCCTGGTAACTAGTTATTTTTAATATAGAGTAATTCAATTACTAACTAAGTTACTTTTAGGAACAAGTAGTGAGTAACTATAACTAATTACTTTTTTAAAGTAATGTTCCCAACACTGCGGAGGACAGTCTAAAACCGTATGTACAAATGCGTTATAATGCCGTTTTTGAGGGGAGACCAGTCTCAGGATGATGAAGCTGATACCAATATTAGGGAGTAAAGAATTATTGACATAATAGCCAATATACGTTACCTTAACACTCCAATTTATGTCATAAAGTATAGGTAGAATGAGCAGTAGTTTGTCAGTCACAGAACAGACAGTGACCCTCAGCACTACTGTGCCTGTAAAAAGACATTTTTCTAACTATTTATTTATACCACTGCAATACCAGTACATATTTTGAGAGTCAAATTCCTAGTACACTATATGGGCAAAAGTATTCGGACACTTGGCCATTATAACAACAGCGACTTTAATGACATTGTATTCAAATACATAAACTTTAATATGGAGCTTGTCCCTTTCCACAAGATTTCGGAGTGTTTCTGTGGGAATTTGTACCTATTCATTCTGTAGAGCATTTATGATGTTGGACGAGAAGGCCTGGCTGGCAATCTCCGTTCCAGTTGATCCCAAAGGTGCTCGATGGGGTTGAGGTCAGGTCTCTGTGCGGGTCAGTCAAGTTCTTCCACACCAAACTCATCAAACCATGTCTTCATAGGCCTTGCTTTGTGCGCTGGGGCACAGTCATGTTGGAACAGAAAAGGGCCTAACCCAAACTGTTGCCACAAAGTTGGAACCATAGCATTGTCCAAAATGCCTTGGTATGTCAAGCATAACATAGCCCTTCACTGGAGATAAGGGGCCCAGCCCAAACCATGAAAAACAGCTGTGAAGGAAATTTGGCGTTTCCTGTCATGGTGAGGCATGAAGTAGGCGGCGACCTACTTGATATTCAAGACGCAAGGCGCTTTGGACTCAAACTGTGAACTTAACTCTGATAACACCATGTGAGAGGGGAACGTGTAAATCAATCAAAACTTTATTGCAGACTCCAACGTCCAAATAGACATACAATCACATACAGTACATAAAACATACAGTGTAAATGGCGTTATATCACCTAATATTTAAAAAAAGTGCTTATGCAAATTCAATAAAAAAACATCTAATGAATAATAGCAGTGAAAAGTGGCATATAAAAAACAGTGCTTATACACTTCCTATAAAAGACACAAATACCAGTGTTTCCACATATAGGATTGGTACCATACAGAACTACACCTTGGATTGGTCAACTGTATAATGAGATTATTTTGGGACCCCAACAGTCTACATATAAACTTATACATCAGTCTTCTCAGGGTGGCCTGGAAGTTGTTTATCCCTAAATCACAAAAAAGCTTGCTAGCACTACTACCCCTGGGCTTCTTGAGCAGGATTCTGAGACAGTCCTTATATGCAACCTGGAGTTTGCGCAAGCTCTCTTTCTTACACCTCACCCAGAGGGGGGCCGTGTACATAGGGGTGCAGAGGTAAATGAGTGGGGTCTGTCCTGATGTGATGTATAGGCAGGAAGGTTAGGGCTACATTGCCTCTTGCTGAAGAGCCAATGTTGGAAAGTGCAACAACCACAAGTCGAGCGGTGTATGGGACTTTGTTGCTTTGGAAAATAACCATCAGGGACTGAGCGGTGTATTGGAGTATGGATGTGTTAATAAAACCTGGAGAACTGAGTATTGTGTGCTTCATGTTTGGCCAGCTCACCCATTAACTTAGTGCAGTTGTCAAAACTGCCACGACACAGCCCCATACCATGACCCCTCCTCCACCAAACTTCACAGTTGGCACAATGCAGTCAGGCAGGTAACGTTCTCCTGGCATCGGCCAAATCCAACCATCTGACTGCTTCACAAGAAGAGTGATTCCACTGCTTCACAGTCCAGTGAGGGTGAGCTTTACACCACTCCATCCAACGCTTGGCATTGGACTTGGTGATTTCTTTCATGAAGCTCCTGCAGCACCGTTTTTTGTGCTCACATTAATGCCAGTGGAAGCTTGAGTTGCTGTTGTTCCTAAAGGCTTTCACTTTCTAATAAAATAACTTATAGTTGACCGTGGAATATCCAGCATGTATGACATTTTTACGAACCATCTTACTGCATCCTATCAGTACCACGCTTGAAGTCACTGAGCTCTTCACAACAACCCATTTTGCATCACAAATGTTTGCAAATGGAGACTGCATGACTGCATGTGTTTGCTTGTGCACACGTACCTGGCCAGTAAAGATGATTCTGATTAAGTTTTGAAATTATGTTCCAAAAAGCACATGTTACTTTTTGTTAGTGTAATGTGTATTTTCAGAACATGGTGGCTTATGTTTCTAATTGTTATTTTTGTGCTGGTTTATAGTTTTAATCATTAGTGAGGTGGCCGTGACATTTTTTGACGCCAGCTTTATTTTGCTGAAATGACTTTAAGCTCTTTCCCGGTGCTGAATGGCATTATACGGTTGACTCTCTTTCTGTGCTGTTTGCCACCGAATTGTAAATTGGAGCACGCCCTGCCGGCTGGACAAACTCTGTGATTTCCTCTTGCATGTTTAAGTTGACATATTCATTTCATTTTCCATGTTGTAGCTGACTTATCAAATCATTGATTTGATCTTGCATGTGTTTCGTTTTCCTTTAAATGTCAGGTGTTTCTTATCTTTGATTATCTGCTTGGAAACAGACTTCTCCTAATCACAACTCTCTTTACCCAGTCTTGTTGATTCAACTGGCAATCACCTTTTTATTTATATTCCCATGAGATACATTGTGATGCCATGCAATCGGACCCTAGCTGTACCATCTCCTTTGCTTTTATTTGAGATGCATCTCTTTTATTGGTGGGCTGTAAGTCAAAGTGACATTTTTATCTGTGATTGTGACAGCTCATATCCATTAATTTTGACATTGCATTGTTCTGGATCTTGACAGTTTTTAATGGCAAATCCAGACTATAATTTCTTTTAAATAAATCTCCTTTTCTTTGAAACAGATTGTGTCTTGATGTCTGGCAACATAGTCATAACATCACTGTTTTTAGTTCTGTGTTTAGAGTTTTTAGATTAGAATGAGTATCTTCCACTTAAACATCAAGATTTATCTCTAAACACTCACATTTGACTATTCCCTGCATAGCTTGACAAGCTCTTGCAGCCTTGCACTCTATACTTTGGTTAAACTGTGTGCACATGTTTAACATATGTCATCATTGTTCACAAACAGTAAAAGAGCGGATAGAAAAAGAAAGCAGCCGACAGTTTGATAAGTGACCTCTGGGATATACAGAAGCACTGCAGCAGTTAGAACTCAGCAACTGTGAATAAACAAAGGATTTAAGGGATTACCTGAGTAAATGATGCAGCACAGAAGTTTGGACAGGAAACAAAGCGCTTGTTAGCAGAGAGTGAAGTAGGGGTCATAACTTCCACATCTATTACAGAGTTACATGAAGGTGTTGAAGGATGACGTGAGCCAGTGGAGGGGGGAAACAATCTCTGCATCTCAGAAATATAAACAAATAAAATTACGATAAAAAGTGACCTTCATATGATTTGGATCACTGTGCTCTTTAATATATACCTGCGAAAGTAATAAAAACACAACAGTATGAATGTTTCTGTCAGTAGGGACAATGCATGCCATTTCTTTAAGTTTGTTTTCTCAAGTAAAAACAACATGTCGTGCCATTTGCAGTGGAGCACACACACACACACACACACACACACACACACACACACACACACTCTTGTACTTTTATCTTTGTGAGGACCCTCATTGCAATAGTGAATTCCCTTGCAAGGTTATTATAGTTTTGGATTTTTCATTAGTTTTAGTTTTAATTTTGTTGTGATTTTTTTTTTTTTCAAATTCAGTTAGTTTTAATTAGTTTTTAGAGTGAGTTTGCAAGTTTTAGTTTAGTTTAGTTTTTTTTTGAAAAGCTTTAGTTTTAGTTTAGTTTTTATTAGTTTTAGTTTTTGGTAATGGGGTATTTGTTGGGTGGGAGATTAAAAGAGGTCACAGTAAATTTTGCCTTTATTTCCTTTGCTAACCATCTTCATTATGTATGAAAAAAGGTGACAAAGACAAAAACTAAGGACATTTTCACTATAATTTTAGTTAGTTTTAGTTCATTTTGTAACCACACAATACAGTTTCAGTTAGTTATCATTATCATGTAACCTTTAACCCTTAAAACAAAGTCTGAAATAAAAAAAAACTTTAAAGAAGTGAGGACCGGCCGAAATGTCCTCACTTTGCAAAAATGTCCTCACTCTGTTGGTTAAAAACCTGTTCTGGTCCTCAGTATGTAGGAAATA
Source organism: Centropristis striata (assembly GCF_030273125.1). Classification (NCBI taxonomy): domain Eukaryota; kingdom Metazoa; phylum Chordata; class Actinopteri; order Perciformes; family Serranidae; genus Centropristis; species Centropristis striata. The sequence goes on along the minus strand of NC_081517.1, from coordinate 35,262,081 downwards.
CAAGAACACACACACACACACACACACACACACACACACACACACACACACACACACACCCCGCCTGCTGTGCCAATGTGTTGCTGTTCTAATTAAAGGCGAATTTCCATTGGGGCCTGGCGGCTGAGGTCATAACACCATCTGAGTGACAATAGGTGGTGTTGCAGCTCCATCAGTAAAAAAAATGACACTCCCTTCCTCACAGAAACATTAACACCTATGCCTATTAATTATATTCCTGTCACTGAAATAGAGGGAGGTACTGTTAGCATTTCCATAAGGTGTTTATAAATTACATAATTAATAAGGAATATGAATGATGTGTATGGCTGTTCTTTTATTATGTACTCTTATTAACATGAGCAAGGTGTAACACAGCTGTCAGAGCTGCATCGAAACTAACAATATCCGTTCATAGTACAGCCTCTATAAAGAAATATCAACTCGATTAGGCATGAACACAATTATATGCTGATCAAAACAATTAACAGGAAATGTCTCTATGAGGACAGAAAGAAGATACATCTACATCCAAGAAAATAGAAATTTGAAAGCCTCATTCAGTGAATTTTATACTGTAAGTGGGTTTAATGTGGCATTTATTCATTTCAGATACAGGGGATTTACACTGTTTACCTAAAGATTAATTACACTCACTGTTTGAGCCTTTCTCCGCCTTCTGCAAAATATGCATGAATAAGGGTGGTGTGGTGAGAAAGACAATTTGTTTTTCAGAGCAGATTTCTGTGAGGCTTCTCTACCTGTTCCTCCCTCAGGAACAGGTAGCAGCTCAAGGCTACTTTACATGTAGTAGAATAACTAACCAAAATCTCTCAAAGCAAGCAGAAAATGCACTGATTTAGTAGTTTTCCCAGTGAAGAGCAGTGGTGGAAGATTCAGCCATGTGGTATTCAGACCGCTTAAGTCAAATGTAAGAAAAAGTACTAATACCATACTGTTAAATTACTCCACTACAAGTAAAAGTCCTGCATTACTGTACATTACCTGCAAGTATAAAAGTATCAGCATCAAAAAGTAGAATAACTCACTTTGCAGAACAGCCTCACTCAGATTGTTTTATATATTACAAATATTTTATTGTATTATTATTATTGATGCATTTATGAAAGCAGCATTTTAAATGCATTTCTGTAAATTGTGGTTTAATTTTCTCATGGTAGGGCTCATTTTTATACTATTATGAGGCTTGTTTAAAAACAAAAGAAAGTTTTATCATTTTACATTTTCAGGTTTAATGTTAAATCTTGACCTGAAAAGTAACTTAAGCTATCAGCTAAATGTAGTGAAGTAAAAGTATAAAGTTACATAAAATGGAAATACTCAAGTAAAGTACAAGTATCTCAAAATTTTAGTACAAAGTGCAGTACTTGAATAAATGTCCTTAGTTACATTTCACCACTGGTGGAGGAGGATGGATGAGTCAAAGCAGCTAAGAGTGTCATGAAGTGATATATGTAAATTCTATATAAGTAGATAAGCTTTATAGCTTTGACTTAAAAAAAAATTGTCATAATTTTTCATTGTTGTTTTATCTTTTTAATACATCCTATCTAATTCTTTCATCTGGTTTTAGCATCTGTATCATACAAAGTGGTCATATTTTGATGACAAAGCAGTTCTTAATTGATTATATATGTTTCAAAAACTAAATGTTAATAATTTGTTTGTGTCCATTTGTTTTATTATGGCCTACACTTATTCTCCCTTATTAGCATCTTGTCCGTCAGTTGTTAGGTTCTTTGAAATGCACTCACATGTATAAAAGGTGCTATACAAATACAAATCAATCAAATGTAGGACACTGTATTGGGACTGAGACATGTCAGCACTTCCACTCATATCACATGAGATATGTAGACTGGTGTAAAATGACAGTTACCTGATGTTTACACACATTGTTCAGCCTTTTAATGTGACTGCCTCCAAACTTGCCAGCATGTTGTACTGTGCCGCTTGTTATACAGAATTAAGAAACAAAAGGCTTCACAACAGTCTTGCTTTCCAGAACAGAATAACTGTGCTCTGTGTCCGTCCTTTGTCTCCTGCTGCCCATCTGTCTGACTGGCTGTCTTTCCACAGAACCCCTTTCTAAATGAATCCTTCTAAGACGTCCATTGTTCATGGTATGGCTGCTCCACAGTTTATGGTGTGGGATCGTAGTCATTTATAGAACTCCGGCTGCGCGTCACCCAAACTGGGACGACTTTCAGCCGAGCTGCTCAGAGAGATTAATTTGGTGGGGAGAACAGGAGAAAGGGAGAGAAGAATAGCTAAGAGTGAGAGAAATAAAGTATCCCTCGGAGGGCCCCAGCTGTGCACCTGTCTACATCCTGAAGTGATTTATTTTGTGAAAGGACGATAATACAATTTTAATATAGGGCAAAATGACTCTGTGGTACCATTTGACAACTCCTGGCTGAAAACACAGAGATAGTAGCAAGAGAGCGAACAACTGTATACAAAAATAAGATCATGAAGTGGTGAAGATAACTCCTGACTTTTTATGGCTAAATACACTTACACAGGGCTCACATAAATACAATTTTGAGGTACTTTGCTGAAGTATTTCCTTTTTATGTAACTTTATACTACTACATTTTACTTACTCTTCAGGTCAAGATTTAACATAAAAACATGATTTTAATTGTTTAGACTTTTACATTTAAAAAAAAATATCATAACATTATATTAAGTCAACAAGATCTCCAACCTAAATGACAGAATAGACCATTTTTGAATACCATCCATAACGACACATGAGCGTTTCAAGTCTCACTCTACAGCGGAGCATAAAAAAATAGCACACACATCATTATACGTACATAAATGGTTAGCGGTTGTAGAAAAACGCTGCAGCTTCCTTGAATTTATGCTAGAAAACCACTGACCTAGGTTTAAGGCAAAAAACCTTCTTATTAAGATGTTATAAAAGACAGTTTAAACAGTAAATAAATGTATGTAAATGCCAGAAGTGAAGTACTTCTGAGGGTGATGTGACTACGCTAAGGTATGTAAAAAAACACAAGTTATGTTAAAAATAATTTACTTTTGTTTTCACACTGTGTTTTCCACCTCCCATCCTGAGTTTGATATCTGCCATTTAAACTCTGTATCACTGTCAATCATTACTACTACGTTCTCAAGATGGTGGCGGAGGAAAGTCTAAAATGTAAGTGTGAGTCATATTTGGCTGCCTCTACAAATGCCCTATATTGATGTTTTTGAGGGAAGATCAGTCTGATTTAGTAGTTAAAATTAGCCCTACCTTGCGAAAATGAAAATGCTGCTTATTTAAATGCATCAATATCAATCCAATAATATATTTGAAATATATGAAACAATCTGGGTCCATTCTGCATATTGAGTACTTTTACTTTTGATACTTTAAGTACATTTTGATGCTGTTACTCTTGTACTTTAGGAAGTTTTGAATGCAGGACTTTCACTTGTAGCGGAGTATTTCCACCATGGGGTATTAGTACTTTTACTGAAGCAAGGGATCTGAAAACTTTTTCCAACACTGTTCCCATCTTTTATACGTTACAGGTGTGTTTGCGGTTCTATTTGATTACATTTTGCATCACAAATATTGGTTCCTACTTTATTTTACATTTCTTTTCTATGATGATGTACAGTGCCTCATCATGAGCCACAGCATGCCGACTCCTTGAAGCCTGAACCACCTGAAATAAGTTCTGTTTACAGAGCAAATGGAAAATAAAAGGCTTCCTTTCCTTTACAATTTCCTTGTGTTGACACTGGGCCACCTCGATTCAACATCAAGACATCCTGCTAAGACACTCTGCAGAGTGCCCTCCCGGCGCTGAGTCAGCATTTGTTCTGTTAGATATGTTTAAGGGAAGCTGTGGAGCTTCGGCACATCAAATAAAATACACTTATCTTATGATGCGCACTTCTCTGTATGTACACCTGCATCAGCACACTGTATGTGGATGCATACTCTCAGTTAGGATGCACAAATAGACAAGCACAGACACGTGCACACATACTGAACAGTGCATATTTTTCGACAGAAAAACACACAGAAACCTGAGCTGACAGTGTTCTATTCTCTGAATAAAGAACTACAGTACAGAACAGAAGTTCAGGGGACAACCTGGCGAATGTTGAAGGGAAAAGCTAAAAAAAATAAAAATAAAGCACATCCAGTGTATTCCTTCTGTAAGACAAAGATAATGCTGCGGAAATGTATCAAGCAGTGACCTAGTTCCAGCGGATGTCTTAGTTTACAGTAGTTTTTATACACTAGAAGGCAAAGAAAAGTATACTGTAGATTTAGCTAGAGCATCTTCACAGTATACTTAAATCTCCAAGGTCCAGGAGACCTTAAATGGACAAGAGCAGAAGGAGCAGAGGAGAAGGCGGAGGGCGTCAAGGATAGATGGAGGGCAATTCTGGGCTCAAGTGATTTTTTACACTTCAGTGGCTTTTGTCTTTCCCGTCATCGGGCTTCTCTACAGTTAAAAAGCTTTTCGCCACTTGAGATGAAATACAGTGCGTGTGTGTGTGCCAGAGGGAAAATGGGAGAACGATTTTCAGATCTCCTAGCTTGACAGATCAGTATGTATCCAAGGACACCAAAACATAGGAGCAGTATTACACAATCCTAAACACCTCACACACTCTGCACCAGCAGTCATGCCACCACATCTCCACACCGTCACACACTCGCTCTTCCCTTGCTCCCCCCCTCAACCAATCTACAACACACAGGTGATTGGGTGTCATCTCTATCAGCCTGATTGTCTTGGTGATTTGCTCTAAGTGGACATTCAGCCTCTGTAACATCTGTGTTTACCTCGCTCACTGAGAGCAGACGGATCAGCTCCTCTCTGCCTGAGCGGAAAGCGGAGAAAAATCACAATGGAGCTCAGGGTCAGAGGAAGCTGCGGGTGACACAAGCTGTGTACTATATATATATATATATATATATATATATATATATGTATGTGTGTGTGTGTGTGTGTGTGTGTAAGTGAGTGAGTGAATGAGAGAGAGATCACATGTTTGAGGCAATGTTCAGTGCTTTAACCCATTGAGGCCTGAAACGCCTGTAAAACCTCTGGGCGATTTTAAAATAAGCCCCTAAAACCTGAAGTTTTTCTGGAAATTCAACAGAAGTGTCAACGCTTCTACTAAATAATAGATTTTTCAGCCTCTGTAGCAGATAGAAATGAAATTCTAAAAGTATTTGAGAGCTTATACAAATACTACAAAACGACGTATCCGCTTTTCAGGCTTCAATGGGTTAAAGCAAGCTTTTTACTCTTATACTCAACATAAAATGTGATAATATTGATAAGGACTGCTGGGTTAGTGCCAGTAGTCGAATGTAAGTTTACTTAAATACTGTTTGTGTACAGTTTTGGAGTACTCATACAATACTTGAGTATTTCCATTTTTTAATCTGCTCTCTAGCTTCTAAAAGCTGTGAATAGAGGCGAGTGTGATGGAGGAGGGCTGCAACGATTTCACCTAAAATGCAGTGACAGCAGAGGAAAGGAATTTTATACCTAGACAGCAGTAGTGGTTGGCAAAGCAGTTCTTCTCAGTGTACTTAATTATTAGAATGAGTTCATATAAAAGATTTGTACAAAAGATTTGTTCACAGAGCCTTTTCTGCATATCGGTACTCACTGAGCTGAAACATGGCTGAACGTATTAAGGTATTTTTGGTGCAAAAGATTTGAGCACCTCTAACAGTTGTGTACAGTGATTGTGTATGTGTATCAGTAAATTTGAAGTCACATGCTCTATGAGTTGTGTAGTTGTAGATTTTTTTTTCTCCACAAATACAACACTTACACATTCACAAATTCTTAATTACAGGTGTACAAATCCTATTTTACAAGTCACAGATTAAAAAACTGACACGCTCACATTTTTGCTCCTATTGTTGTAGGATATTTGGTGCAAAACATATTTGTGTACCTGTTGTGGACAAAATTTAAATATGTGCAAATCTGAATATGTGAACTTGCGCAATAAATGTTCAATGAATGAGAAATAATTTCTCATAAAAATATTTCTGTTCTTTTAAAACACAAACACAAATCGATGAGTACAACTGCTCAAATCTTCCCCATGAGTCAAACATTCTGTTTCCTTCAACTACAAAACACAAATCGCGCCCCTCCACTGAGGTATGTGGTGCATTCAGTCTATGGAGCAAAAGGCGGGTGCTGATCTGAGATTGACTGATCCCACAGCCAATCAGAGGAGAGGGACCTTTGTCCCACAGCCAATCAGAGGAGAGGGCCTTTTGTTTTCATGCGGTGTGAGAATGGGAAGAAGAGTTCCCGCCGATGGATTCAGCATGGCATGGCATGCTAAACTAGCAGCAGCCGTGTTTCCTTAAGGGGAAGAGTGGCCACCGGGAAAGTCTCAGGCCACGTCCTGTCAAATGTCCTCTCACTCTGCGTGTCTCCATTACAAAACGCCCCCAAAGGGATTTACGAGACTCCGGATGGCACTTCGATTCGTTCTTACTCTTCTTAGAGGAGTAAGAACGATTCTCCAAAAGTCTCCAATAACACCAGAAAAAGTCACTGGATTTGTCGCAAGTCGCTTTTTAAAAAAAAAAAACAGTCACTAAAGGGATCTGAAAAGTCGCTAAATATAGAAACAAAGTCACTAAGTTGGCAACACTGCTTTGCCGGCTCTTACAAATGGCTCGTGTTGATGTGGTGTGGAGTACTACGTCACATCCTGCTTAGAGTCCTATCCAATCAGCAATCAGGCTTTTTTCAGGGGAGAAAAAAACGATTTCCAGCACCCGTTCAATCTACGGAAATTCCTACTACACTTCTGGTCCCGAGGCTTACAAGTAGCAAATCTGTCTCTTATGTTTTATTGTTCTCTTCAGGAAAGAGGAAAAGGGACGAGCTGCTGGACGCCTTGCTGGAGCTGGAGGAGAAGAAGCAGAGGAGAGAAGCAGGAGACCAGCAAGGGAGGACACAGAGCGCCTGGTGCAGGTGCTCACTGAGCATGATGAGCGGGCTGCAGCTGCACGGACGAAGGAGCACCTGCAGAGACGACAATTGGCACAGCAGTCCTTACAGGTGCAACTGAAAATGCAAGCCTTCCTACAAGGACTGAGCAGTCCGTCTTCGTCCGTCTCCTTGTGAGATCCCACTGGACTGAAGACTCTTGTTGCCTTAGGTCCCCTTCCCTTCCCTCCCTGGACCATGACCCAATTGCACACTTCCAAGGCATGACCTGACAATCTTACAGTAGTGTGTGCCTTTAAAAAATTTCATATTTAAACATTTTTTTTATTCTTGTGTGTGTGTGTTTTTCTACTCAATAAATAAAAATAGCACCAACATGAGGACATCAGGAGGGTTTAATAAACTCACACTCTGTATACACCATGTGTCTTCCGGGTCAAAATGACCCACCTTCACAAAACCCTTTAAAATAAAGCAGCTTAATCAAACTTTAAAGGCTACATCTATTTTGCCTACAGAAACTACAGTCATGGAAGAAATGATTAGACCACTCGTTTTCCTTAATTTCTTGTTCTTAATCTTTTGTTGAGTTTAATTCAAGTGCTGATATCAAGACATTTTCCATAGTGTTCTTAACCAAAATCATTATCAAGAAAACCATGGAAAATGTCTAGATGTCAGCTCTTAGATTAAACTCTTATGAGCTATTATTACATTTGTCCAAACAAATGTACCTTTAGTTGCTCCAGGCATAAAAATGAACAAGAAATTAAGGAAAACAGAGTGGTCTAATTATTTAATACTTGTGTAGGGGTCACAGGTATCCCACAAGTTTAATTTGGATTTATGGCAAGATGGCCGCCATGCGAGGACGTTGGTCTCCATTGACTGCGTGAGCCATCTAGTGATACACATATATATATGTATTCATGAAAAAAAACGCCTCTGCTCTTCCACAGGGACATGTCCGATTTGTGTTTGTGTTTTAAAAGAACACAAATATTTTTTTTGAGAAATTATTTCTCATACATTGAACATTTATTGCACAAGTTCACATATTCAGATTTGCACATATTCAAATTTTGTCCACAACTTTTCATTGTTTGATACAGGTACACAAATATGTTTTGCACCAAATATCCTACAGCGTGAGCAAAAATGTGAGCGTGTCAGTTTTTTAATCTGTGACTTGTAAAATAGGATTTGTGCACCTGTAATTAAGAATTTGAATGTGTAAGTGTTGTATTTGTGGAGAAAAAAAATAAATCTACAAGTACACAACTCGTAGAGTATGTGACTTCAAATTTACTGATACGCATGCACAATCACTGTACACAACTACAAATCCCACTGTTAGAGGTGCTCAAATCTTTTGCACCAATAATACCTTCATACAAGCTTTCTGTTCTGCTCGCTAAAAGCTGAGAATTTAGTTGGATAAAGCTACACTTTTTTTCGAAAACAATCTTCAAGACTTCAAGACATGAAAGAGGGAGAGAGGGCGTGAGCTTGAGTGACTCGCACAGGGCTCCCGTTCATTGTACTTCCATTGTGGTTCCAGTGTAATATTAGTTCAGCCAGTGTTGTAGTTTTCACTGAAAAAATAGATTTAACATCCCTATAAGCCATAAGGCAGACATGGTGAGTTTGACAAAAGCCACAGTAAGTCGTAGCTCTCGTGATAGCTCACTTCATAGGGAGTCTGACCTCCTTTCTTAAACAAAGACAGTGAGCGGCCCTTTTGTTTTGTGTGCTTGCTTGCAAAAGCACACTAACTACTATTCACCGGGACTATTTCTTATTTTTTTGTGTGCTTGCTTGCAAAAGCACACTAACTACTATTCACCGGGACTATTTAGTGCCACGGCTGAGCAGCGAGGCATCTCTTATTATTTCTCATGTTTATTATTATTATTATTATTATTTTGTGTGCTTGCTTGCAAAAGCACATTAACTACTATTCACCGGGCTTATGTCTTTTTAGTGCCACGGCTGAGCAGCGAGGCACTCTCCTTCACTGCAAGCAGTGAAGGAGAGTGCCTCGAGCTTCGCTCGAGGCATCTCTTATTATTGCTCATGTTTATTATTATTATATATAGATTATTCTTCCGTAAGAACTTTGGCGCGTAACTAGTCCCGCAGGCCAGAATTTTCAGTTGGTCCACCTCTGGCTGCTCAGTGTGGCAGAACTGTCTCCACCTTCAGTTAATTTCAGTTGATTGCTCTGCTCTGATTGGTCGACTCCACCTGGCCACGTGGTTGCTTAGCTACCAAAGCCTCCCCCAACCTCCTACTCCCCCCCCCCCCCCTCCTCCAACACAGACATTCTAACTGAACAGACATGGCGTTCTTTCATTAAACACGAGACCTTATAACTTGACCATACATTGTCCAATCTGCTTCAAACTTGTCATGCATGATGATGGCTCATCACTGACCAGTTGTACATGACAATATTTCATAAATTCCCGCCCTTTTTGATTAGCCACGCCCCCTTTCTTAACTAATGAACCGTTTGTCCTAGAAACTTGTATGAGGTGTCTGCTAACTCAGGACAGAGTCCCTGTTTGACTGGCTATTGAAGCCACGCCACCTTTGAGTAGCCACGCCCCTTTTACTAACTAGTGAACCGTTTGTCCTACAGACTTGTATGAGGTGTCTGTGAACTCAGGACAGAGTCCCTGTTTAACTGCTGATTTAAACCACGAGAATCATCCGGCAGTAGTCCCGTGGCACTCCAAAATTTCCCTGGAATTTTGTTTCTAGTTAGTGCCACAGCTGAGCAGCGAGGCATCTCTTATTATTGCTCATGTTTATTATTATATATAGATTATTCTTCCATAAAAATTTTGGCGCGTAACTAGTCTCACAGCTTTGAGAAATCGCGAAAAGTAAAAACGGCAAAAGTTGCGCCTTAATCGGGAATCGTGTGGAATGACTTTTTTTAGCGATCGGCGCGCACGTTTTCGCACAACGTGCACAAACGTGCACTTTTCGGCCCATCCGGAACGCATTGCGCAAACTTTGGGGCCTCACCATTCGCAAACCGTTGCTCGTAAAATTCCGAACCGATTTAGAAAGTTGTAGGGCCTGAATTTATCTCGAGTCCTGTGAAATTTCAAAGCGATTGCACGTATAGTTTTCGCACGAAGTGCGAAAACATTTCCATTTTTCCAAACTAATGGGGAGGGCGATTTTCACATGTGTGTGTATTGCGCGGAATGTTCAGAGTCCAGAGTGGTGATGTCATCAAGCAGAGTGAACCGGTTTTCAAATTATTGGGCAAAAACACGTCAAAAAATCCCCCCAATGTAACTCTATGGAGAGTCTAGAGGGGTTGATGTCATTAAACAGAGTGTAGAGGGAGAGAAAGAATTGTCAAAAAATAAATTTGAAAACTGCGCTCCAGGCCCAAAATTTCACTCTACAGAAATAATTTATTCATAGAAACGTAGGAAATTTGTCCTCTCACTCACAATCCTCTGGTAAAGCTGTCAGAGTTATAGTTTTGGCGCAGGACGCACAGATGCACAAACAAAACGCACCAACTGCCTCATTGGCTCCAATATTAAAAATGCAGGAAGATTTCTCAAAAAAAAAAATTTAACCGTTTTTTTAAATCGCTCTAACAAAGCTATTTTTTCATTTTTCTAAAAAAAAAAACATATGTAGATGTTCAGGAAGAACTCAGGACGCTCAAAGTGAAGTCGGATCCATAATAGGTATTATGGTTTTGCCAAAAATGCTTTCTGTTCGAGGCCAGAATTTTCAGTTTGTCCACCTCTGTCTGCGGAACTGTCTCCAACAGCAGTTAATTTCAGTTGATTGCTCTGCTCTTATTGGTCGACTCCACCTGGCCACCTGGTTGCTTAGCTACCAAAGCCTCCCCCCTCCCCCCTCCCTCCTCCAACACAGACATTCTAACTGATAACTGTCAGTTTACTCTAAGTAAACAGAGTTCATAAAACATGAGACCTTATAACTTGACCATACATTGTCCAATCTTCCTCAAACTTGTCAAGCATGATGATGGTTCATCACTGACCACTTATACATAACAATATTTCATAAATTCCCGCCCTTTTTGATTAGCCACGCCCCCTTTCATAACCAATGAACCATTTGTCCTAGAAACTTGTGTAAGGTGTCAGATTACTCGGCATAGAGTCCCTGTTTAACTGGTGATTGATTACCCCGCCCCTTTTTATTAGCCACGCCCCCTTTTACTAACTAGGGAACCGTTTGTCCTAGAGACTTGTACGAGGTGTCAGTGCACTCAGCAAAAAGTCCCTGTTTAATCCCTGCCCCTTTTGATAAGCCACGAGAGTCATGGTCCAGAGGCAAGCACACAATCAAAATTTCTTTAGAAATTTTCTAGTTTAATTAGTTTGTTTCTTTCATTATTTATTTATTTATTTTTAACATCAACTTAAAATGTATTTGTCCTGAGTATTTTTTTCCTATTTATTTATTTTGTGGTTTTTTTTTTAATATATCCATTTCTAATTGAATGTGTTTGTATGTTTGAAACACACAAATGTATGTTTAAATATTGTAAATGTATTGTAAAATTGACATTCTGCTGATAAAAAAAATCCCCAAAATTCCCTGTTAAACATATGTCCCACCTCCTGATTGACCTTTTCTCCTCCTGCTCCTCCTGCAGGGTGACTCTGGGGAACCAGCTGGACGGGATCCACCTCCTGGATCCGGACGTGGTCGCTCGCTTTAAGAGCCGTTATCCCGACGGCGTCATCTCCAAACCTAAAAACATGCAGTGAAGACTTTGTGTGCTCGCATGTTTGGAAGAAGTTTGTCTATAAACTGTTTCTTCTTCTTTTTTTTTTTAAAGGTTTTTTTTATACCTCTGAACTTATTTTTTAAATAAAATGTTGTCAACATGATATATTGTCTGTGCCTTGTTCAAAAGTAATAATCTCGAAGAATTTTTTTTATTGAAATAAATGTTTGTTAAGTCTCTTCTGGCTGATGAAGTGCTGTGGTTTTATATGGGCTGAAATATGTGCCACCAGAAACTGAATTTGAATTATTTATATTTGAATTTGAATTGCTTAACTTGAATAATTGAATTAAAAAAACTGAATTTGAATCACAGAATTTGAATTTGTACTGTTCAATTTGAATCATTGCATTGAAAAACTGAATCTGAATTGTAATTGTAATTTAATGTATTAGTTTGGAACTGAACATTCAGTTCTCACAATTCAAATTCAGTTCGCAAAATTCAATTTCGAAGAGGCGCCATGGCAACCAGGTGGCAACATATGTAACAAAAGAAAACGGAGGTGCTGACTGGCCGAAGAGGCGCCATGGCAACGGGGTGGCAACAAATATGGTTTGTCCGCCACAGGACGGATTATTAATTTCACTAAATTATACAAGGAACCAATAAAAACAGACCTGTTTTTAAAACGCAGATCTTCGAGATTGTAACTTTAAGAAATGGTTTATACGTGAAAAAATAATGTGAATCCCTTTTTGGTGTTAATTTCCGACTAATGTTTCCATAATTTCTGCATTGAAAAACTGAATCTGAATAGTAATTTGAAATTTGATTTATTCGTTTGGAACTGAACATTCAGTTCTAATAATTCAAATTCAGTTCGCAAGATTCAATTTAAATTTTCTGCGACGAACATCCGGGTAGTTGAGGCAGAAAATGGAGGTGCTGATTGGCCGAAGAGTCGCCATGGCAACCGGGTGGCAACAATTGTTCCAAAAGAAAACGGAGGTTCTGATTGGCTGAAGAGGCGCCATGGCAACCGGGTGGCAACAAATATGGTTTGTCACCCACAGGACGGATTATGAATTCCACTAATTTATACAAGAAACCAATAAAAACAGACTCTTCAGCTGTTTTTAAAACACAGATCTTTAAGAAATGGTTTATATGTGGAAAAAATAATGTGAATCCCTTTTTGGTGTTAATTTCCGACCCATGTTTCCATAATTTCTGCACATTTCTGCATCTATTCGGCTGCAAAACTTCACATTCACAATCAACAAAAACAGACACATTTTTAATAATTTTTCATCTGAACCTTGTCTCATATTTAAACGGTTTATAAACAGTTTAAACACGATCTTTGATGGAAAATATATTGTCCCAAAGATGATAAAAGGCCTGTTTTCTCATGAAAAGTTATCTATTTTTCTCTGCAGAATAAGTACTTTTACTATACTTTATTCAGATAATACTCACATTTGTTTTTACTAATGTAAGGATTTTGAAAGCAGGACTTTAATTTTACCGTGTGGTATTTCTACTGTTTGTATTAAAACATCTGAATACTTCTTTCACAACTGACAATAATGAAACGTGGTTGGTTAGTGCATTTTTCATAGACTGTGTATAAAGATGGAGGAAACCTTAAAACGCAGATCTTCCAGATTGTAACTTTAAGAAATGGTTTATACGTGAAAAAATAATGTGAATCCCTTTTTGGTGTTAATTTCCGACTAATGTTTCCATAATTTCTGCACATTTCTGCATCTAATCGGCTGCAAAACTTCACAATCAACAAAAACACAGACACATTTTTAATGTACATTTTTTTAGTTATTATTTTGTTAGTAAAGAATAAAGATACTTTTCTTTTGACATACTGTGGATTTGAATTATTATTATTTCTGCGCCAAAGGACAAACATTGAAATTTCAAAATTTCAGCATTTCATAAATCCAGGTAGCCTATAGGTAGGTAGACCTTCTGTAAACTAGAATACTTTGGTTTTTGAAGTAAAACACAATCCACGCTAGCTAGCACACTAGCCACTAGCTGCTATATGTTTAGCATTGAGGTGATACTTGAGGCTGGATGTGCTGCGGTGATATGTGAATTCCTTGTTGCCTAGCAACACAACCATGCTCTTATGGACGCTTCTATCCGTTGGTTTTTAGTAACTAAATGTCCCATCATCCACAGGGCCAACCAAAGGTCTCATCAGCTTCTTCCTTCATGTTCACTGTGGTTTGTTGTTGTCTGAACTCATCAACGCTAGTTGGTGCTCCAGTATAATCGGTCCGCCTGAAACTCATCCAGTGAGAAACGTTCCGCCGTGCAAAAATAAGTGTGATTAAAATGCGTCAATTTTTTTTAACGCGTTCATTTTGTGTAATTAATTAATCTTAATTAACGCGTTAAAGTCCCGGCCTTAATTAAAATACACACAGGTCTAAACATTTTGAGAAATATTTCTATCCGTGGGAGGATTTCTGAGGAATGGTAATTAGCGGCATCATCATCATCATCCATCTTCTATCAACATAAATAGTAAACACCTCCAGTGGGTGAGTTGGTGCCAAGTTTTCATAGGATTCCTGAAGAAGATCTGACAAGTTTCCTTGGAAAACAGCTCTGCAGCAGCCAACAAGTAATTACATGCTAATGTGACTCATGCAGATCAAATGTGCAACATAAAACTGCAAAAGGAGATTCTTCCGAATTGAGGAAAGGAAATCACTGCACAAGCAACAGGCTTTGCATCAGCTGGAGAAACAAGAATTCTGCACAATATCTCTGATGATCGCTCACTGGTTTCCTCCATTTAAGACGAGATGCATCAAAGATGCACAAACCAGACGAGATCTACGGGATGATAGAAAGGCTGTCTCCAGGCACCAGGAAGATTGAGCTGTTCGGTCGACCCCACAACGTCCAGCCCAACTGGTAACACAGCACACACTTACCCAGACCTGGGCATTGGGCGGCCCACGGGCCACCTGAGGTTACCCTGAAATTAGAAATCAATACAACTGCAGTGCTTTTATTTTGAAGGGGGTTTACGTATATCTGCCTGCATGCATACCCACCTGCAAAAAACCTTGGTTACCTCGGTACCTTGTCAAAAACACGTATTGCTTTTAGCACAAAGTTAATAAAACAGAAGCCTTTTTGAAGGCAAGGTAAGTTTATTTGTATAGCACAATTCAACACAAGGTAATTCAAAGCGCTTTACATAAACATTAAAAACAGCAAGACACAATTGAAAACAGTAAAAACAGTCAATTAAAACAGGGAAATAGAAATAAAAATACAAATACGATAAAATAAGATACAGCAGGATAAGAAAAGAGATAAAATAATAAAAAGCACAAGTCAAACTTTGCGTAGTTAAAAAGTAAGGGCAGTAGAGTAGAGCAGATAAGTGTTAAAGTTAAGAGTGCGCTGCAATAAACAATAGTGTTTTTAGTCCTTTGATACTTTATATGAATTACGACCGACGGAGTCGTCATTATTTACCATTCGCTTTTCATTTAACTGTTCCACCTGTTATTTCCTGTCACTACCTTACAAAATTAAAGCATCCGTTTCACACTGGACGGCACCTTTTCAAAATAAAAGCATCACAACATCCGACTCATTTTGATGGAACGCGTCACATATAGCCTATTCAGCCATATAAAAGGTGGTTTTATTATTTATGTTGTATACTGTGAATCAGGTTCATGATAGTTCAATTTCCAAAAACAAACAACAATACAAGAATATATAGCCACAAAACACATACAATCAATATAGTATTGGCAATATATATATATATATATATATATATATATATATATCTCTGGGGGCATTGGACATTCCAGGAAACGCTATGATCTCACTGCTCTGATGACATCATACCCTGGTGACATCATCACGGAACACTGAAATTCCAGAGATGCTTTGATCTTAATACTTTGATCTCGCTTGGATGGTGAAATCATCACGTTGTCACGGAACATTGTGACGTCACCACATGACATCACATATCTCCTTTCAGAGTTTGCCTTTAGACTTGGGAACTGAAGGAGAGACACTTTCTCATTCCTGTAGGGCCGAGAGGAGCACTTGAAGGGACGACACAGCACAAACTACGAGACGACTTAGGATCATCCATTGTAATTTATTTAATACCGAAATGGATACAGCAGGACCTTCCGAGGCACAGATAATGGCTACAATTAAAGTTGATGACATCCGTCCACTGATTGAGTCGTTTCTGGAAAGGATTACAGAGGAACAGTGGGCCAAGATTACGATTGGTGAGGCTGATTATGCCACGAAAATTTTGTTGGCAGAGTTAGTGCTAGATTTGATTACATTCGTGTCAAAATCAGTAAAGGCAACTCTTGGCCGTAATGCAGCTGGCCTTACTGACAGATTTGTTATGTCCAGTCTGGGTGACTCAGTTGCTCAGGCCTTTGCTCAGGTTCTGAACGTAACTTATGTCGACTCTCACATCTCAAACTCCTTAACAGAATACATTTCTCAGGAGGCTGTAAACGGTGGAAATAGTCAGATGGAGAGTATGGGCATGTACGAGATTGTGGCTCCTGACCGCATACCTTTAGCAGGCAGACTTGAGGGTATGGTCCTTCATGTCTGCTCCATGTTAAAAGTATCCAGGGCAAAGGTCAATGCTTTCTGCACAATTCAACCATGGACACGAAAAAGACAGGACACTGAAGAACTAGCAGAGGCAGATGAGATTGCGGACATTGGAGATCTCTGCCAGACAGCCATGGGGTCTGTCAAGTCATCCACCCCTGAGAAGCTTGTGTCAGAATCAGTGGACAGCTTTATAAGTCAAACAACTAAAGCTGTCCAGGACATAATTACGAAAGAGGTCAGTGCGATGGCAGAACCTCTTTTGCATGATGTGGCAGATCATGAGTGTGCAGTGCTTGATTCTGACACCTCCTTAAAGATTGAAAATGTCTCCTGTATTATTGCTGAGAGCATTGTTGAGGCGCTTAGAGGGTCATCCTTACAGCAGCTTAGTCCAAGTCCAGATTTTAAGAAGACAAGTGGCAGCCCCCTACCAAGAGAGGGAGGCTTCTTGAAAGAAGTGGGGGACAAGGTAAAGACCTTTTTCGCCACATGGTTTACAAAATTGTCTATCAATAGAATCCGGACACAACTGAAGAACATGTTCTGTCCCAACTCCAAAGTTCAAAACAGGGAGTCACTGCAGTCTTTCATTGACAGTATTGACACACTGTTTGAAACAGAGAATGGTGACGAACTTGGTGGAAATGAGCATGCTGTGTTCAGTAAATTACGGCGCATATCAGAGGGACAAGACTCAGCCTTCACACAAAAACTTGGTGATGTTCTTCACAGTCACCTTTCAGAGGAGGTGAGTTCTCAAGCTGACTCAAAACAGCCATCACGTGAGACCCTTTATGCAGCTATAGCCGGCAAAGTGTGGCGTTTGCTGGGAATGATGCGCTGGTGGGTGAAGACTAAGGCTTCTGAACACAGTCTTAAAGTAGTATTTGATTTGATGGACTCTGAGGTACTATCACCATCACCCACAGTTTTAGTGTCTGTGAACAAATCACAGACACCCTCAGTGACACAATCAGAAAATGCTTCACCAACACCCAGTGTGGCAGTGTCTAAGAGCACATCGCCAGCACCCAAAGTGAGAGCGTCTGAAAGCACATCGCCAACACTTACAGTGACACTGCCAGTAACCCAAGCTTCTGGACACAGTTATAAAGTAGCATTGGATTTGATGGACTCTGAGGTACTATCGCCATCACCCACTGTTTTAGTGTCTGAGAAGAAATCACGGACACCCTCAGTGACGAAGGCTTCACCAACACCCAGGGGGGCAGTGTCTAAGAGCGCATCGCCAGAACCCGATGTGAGTGCGTCTGAAAGCTCAGACAACACATGTCCATCAGCCGAATGGAGAGTACTTAGAAACTCTCCATTACCACCACCACCACTCAAAGTGATACCACCAAAAAACTCTCTATCACCAGTACCCAAAGTGATAGTACATAGAACGGTTCTATCACCAATAACTGAGGAGGACATCCAACAGCTCAACTCAAAAACAGTTTCTCAGGTCAGTCAATCATCAACACATGCTGCTACAAGAGAACAGACAGTGAAGTACACACAACTCAGTGTACTTGTTATTAAGGTGGTTTCTCGCATCTACAGCAAAGCCAAGATAACCCATCCAGCTGAATCACCAGAAACTTTTATTAGGAGGGTGATTGAAAAGACATGGGCCGAACTTGAGGGACAAGATTTTACAATCACCCCGGAAACATACAAAAGCCTGGACAAAACCATTGTCGAAAACATGTGCAGGAAATGGGGCTGTGTAGAGGATGTGTTGGTGGCAATGGCACTTGAAGGAGAAGTAGTTGAGAACTACATTGCCTGCTCTGTCAAATACTTACTTTTGACACCACCAAAGAACAAGATGAGCAAGTTCTTTGGCTCATTCGGCAAAGCCTTCAAATCCATCACTGGTATTTTTAAACGGTCTTGATATCGTGAAGACATCAAATGTCTGTCAGAGACCAGTTAGTGGCCTCTGTCCAAGTTTCTTATAGAGATTCATGGGGCTTCCTCCGGGTGTCTCCGGTTTCCTCCCGCTTTACGTTATCATAGAACAATTTTTTAATTAAAGGCCACCTTAAGGTTTCATCCCACATACCATCACTACAATAATATAATTAGTTTAATTAATGGCCATTTAGGGTTTACAGGTTGCTCTGGTTTTCTCCCGCTCTACATCAACACCATAAGAAAAAAATTTAATTAAAGGCCACTTTAAGGTTTCATCCCTTGTACCATCACCACAATAATATAATTAGTTTAATTAATGGCCATTTAGGGTTTACAGGTTGCTCTGGTTTTCTCCCGCTCTACATCAACACCATAAGAAAAAAATGTAATTAAAGGCCACTTTAAGGTTTCATCCCTCGTACCATCACCACAATAATATAATTAGTTTAATTAATGGCCACTTAGGGTTTACAGGTTGCACTGGTTTTCTCACGCTCTACATCAACACCATAAGAAAAAAATTGAATTAAAGGCCACTTTAAGGTTTCATCCCTCATACCATCACCACAATAATAGAATTAGTTTAATTAATGGCCATTTAGGGTTTACAGGTTGCTCTGGTTTCCTCCCGCTTTATGTCAACACTATAGAAAAAAATTTAATTAAAGGCCACCATAGAGTTCCCTCTTACCAACACCAAAATAATAGAAATACATTATTAATGGCCATTAAGGATTTACTCATGGTTGCTCTGAGCCATAGTTACTCAAAATAGAGGCTTTGAACATGGCCCACGTAGACCCCATGTCCCCAACCACACCCGGAATGCAGGTCAAATTGTCCTGGAGGTGGGAGTTGAAGAACCAGCAGACAGGGGTGTCTGCTCGACGTTCCCAGTTCACCCTCACTCCACGTTTGGGTTTGCCAGGTCTGTCAAGTAGCCTCCCTGCCACCTAATCCAACTCACCAGCAGGTGGTGATATGTTGACAGCTCTGCTCCTCTCTTCAACCGAGTGTTTAAGATGGCTACAGATCTGATGATGCGATAACAAAATCGATCACCAACCTTTGGCCTAGAGTTGTCTGATATCAAGTACACTTAAGAGCAACTCTGTGCTCGAGCATAGAGTTGCTCATAAGTGTACTTGGTATCAGAGCACTCAAAACCAAAGATCGATAATCGATTCGGTTATTACATCATCAGATCTGCAGCCATCTTGGACACTCAGGTGTGAAGAGGAGCAGAGCTATCGACTGATCACCATCTGGTGGTGGGTTCAGGTGGTGGGGGAGGCTGCTGGACAGACCTTGCAAAGCCAAACATCCCAGCCAACATTTTTAAGTGGGGCCCATGTGGGTACAAAGTGGGCTAAATAATGGGCCCTATATGGGATTCTCACATCACACCCATATGGGATTGTCCGCAGGTTCCATGTTGGCCCCAAGCCAATTGCCCATGTGGGTTTAAGGTAGGATTACACAAGGTTTTAGGTAGGCCCCAGCTGGGCAAAGCAGACAAGACCCATCTTGGTCCCAGCTTTAAGTTCTATGTGGGACTTACATGGGGACATTATGGGCTGAAATATGGGTTGCAAGTGGGATTGTCCACAGGTTCCATGTTGGCCCCATGCTAACTGACAATGTGGGTTTAAAGCAGGATTACACAAGGTTTTAGGTAGGCCCCAGATGGGCAAAGCAGACAAGACCAATCTTGGTCCCAGCTTTAGATCCTATGGGGGACCTACATGGGGACAGTATGGGCTGAAATATGGGTTGCAAGTGGGATTGTCCACAGGTTCCATGTTGGCCCCATGCTAACTGACCATGTGGGTTTAAGGCAGTATTACACAAGGTTTTAGGTAGGCCCCAGCTGGGCAAAGCAGACAAGACCAATCTTGGTCCCAGCTTTAGATCCTATGGGGGACCTACATGGGGACAGTATGGGCTGAAATATGGGTTGCAAGTGGGATTGTCCACAGGTTCCATGTTGGCCCCATGCTAACTGACCATGTGGGTTTAAGGCAGTATTACACAAGGTTTTAGGTAGGCCCCAGCTGGGCAAAGCAGACAAGACCAATCTTGGTCCCAGCTTTAGATCCTATGGGGGACCTACATGGGGACAGTATGGGCTGAAATATGGGTTGCAAGTGGGATTGTCCACAGGTTCCATATTGGCCCCATGCTAACTGACCATGTGGGTTTAAGGCAGGATTACACTAGATGTCAGGTGGGCTCCAACTGGGCAAGATATGCAAGACCCTTTTTTGTCCCAGCTTTAAGTCCTATGTTGGTCCTAAATGGGGACAATGTGAGCTGAAACATGCACTGTTAAAATGTTCCTGTAAAAAAACAGTAAACAACTGGCAGCTGGGTTGCCATTATACTACCGTAAAATTTACATCTTTTTACTGTCACTGAAAGTTACAGCTTTGTACTGTAAATGAAAAAAACAGTAAACTACTGGCAGCTGGGTTGCCCTTTTGTTACCGTAAAATTAACATCTTTTTATTGTCGCTTACTTTACAGTTTTGTACTGTTCATGAAAAATACAGTATGAACTGTTTTTTAAAATTAATTTCACAGTATTTTACAATTAAATGACTATTTAGTTTGTATTATTTATACATTTTAATAAACTATTTTTTAAAACTAAATTAAGACATGAGTAGTAACATGATTGCATACAATTAAAGGCACTTTTGTTAAGGAAAACATGTTAATAGATGTCACTGTCTCTGTTTGAAACATGGCTACAAACAGATGGCGAACCATAATAAAATAAACCTACTGATTTTTTCAATCCTGTGATTGCAATGTAAGAGAAAAAGCTGCACAGCTTCTTATTGCACTTTACTTTTTATTTGAATGTAAAGTTGACATGCAAAACCTTCACATGCAGAGCAATTGCATGTTAATTAAATGAATGTTAATTAACATGAACATCACTAAACAGTACATGTTACAAAACTGTAGTTACTGTTAGTGCGAAAGTCCAAGAACATTGGCAGGAGAGTTACGACTCATTCAAAGACACCAGGTTTCTCAATCCAGCCTAGGTAGCCGTGTGTGTGTGTGCCTGAGACAGAGAGAAAGAGAAAGAGAGAGATCAGCTCCAAAACAACTTACAATGCATAAAAAATTAACATACAACATACAACATGCATACAAAATTAACATTTGTGCCCCTCATTCCCTCCTATCATAATGACATTCCAACCAGAAACATCCAAACAGTTTATGTGTGGTAATGAGAAAATAATAAGTATTTGTAGAGTAGTAGAGAGAGAGAGAGAGAGAGAAAGAAAATCAGGTGCTTTGACAAATAGATTAATGGGATTGAGTAATCTCACCATCTCAAATGAAGTCCCACTCAAAATCCATGAGTCTCCTTAGCAGAGTGGACACATGTGGGTTCACTGTGGTACTCTTCTTGGTTGTAACTTTGCCCGTTTTCTTGGATACGACTTTGCCTCGTCCAGTCTTGGTGCCTCTCTGGGTTTATTCCAAAGAAAGGCCTGAAAAATTATATATATGACATATATATGTTTATTTGTATTTATATGTGTAACAAATCAAATTGTTGAACTGAATCTGATAAATAAAACAATAAAAGTCAGAAATGTGTAGAGTTAGGATTGAAAACATAAGAAAAATTCAGGTTCAGGTTTTTTTTGCTTGCATATCCAGTGGTGTAAACATACCAAGCAGTATCAGACGAGGTGTTTCGGGTATGGCGATTGTCCTCTCAATATCAGCTGTAGTGGCAGAACCCTGGGACATAGAAAGTGAAATACAAAGTGTACTGCTATAAGATGAGTAAGTGTATGACATGGCATATGTATGTATCATAAAGAAACTTGTCTACAGATCCGACAAGAAAACATCATTGCAAGTCGAACAGACTTGACTGTTGTGATGTGATGAACATGCAAGTATACTACTTACTATGATAAGTAGGGCAGCAGTAAAGTCATCTACTGCATCTGTAATATCAAAGAAATGTGTCAAAAGTCAATCGAGCTCAGCAAAACAAATATTCTTCAGTACTTAATTTGTCATCCAATAAATATCTTGAAAATAATATTGCCTTTATTTGAATCTGCACTGTGACACACAATAATTAGCATGCACTGTAGTCAACTGTCGAAGTGACTTAGACGGTAAAATGTTTACACAAGACTATCATAAAGTTTCATGAATTCACTGGCAAAATGCAGGTGTCAACACACATTAACTTAGTAGAAATTCAAATGTGCTCCTTGTATGTTTGATTAATTAATTTAGCTAGCTGGTATATCCTTCTATAGCATGATGTGCACATGCAGTAATCATTGCAAACAAAACAAATACAATCAAATAAAACAATGATATAAATATATAATATAAAACAATAAAATAAAATTGCTATACTCATCAAATAATTAGAAGGATGGGGATGGATCAAGAATGGCAGGTTCACATGTGCAGCTCGGGCAATGCTCTTCCCACTTCCCAGAATGCCCAAAATACTGCATGATAGTGTTAGTTAAGATACGTTTACGGTAAAGTGCTGTATTTTAGGAATACATTACAGTTCTGTTAAAAAAACTGAATGGACTGTAATTTAACAGATTTTCTTTAATATTAACAGTAAAGCACTGCATTTTAAAAAAACGCCTTAATACTGTTGAAATCCTGCAGTAAATTTACAGCAATTCGTTACAGTGTGGGTGGATAGTCTGTGAGTCCTATGTTGGTCGCATGCGTGCCCCTGTGGGTTTAAGGCAGCATTACACTAGGTGTGAGTGGGCCCCAACTGAGTTATATACACAAGACCCATCTTGGTCCCAGCTTAAAGATCCCTGGTCTATGCTACTCCACTGACCATAATAAAAGGAATTTATTGATACATGCGTCCCACTTTAACAAACCTCTTACCTTTTACAGATGTACACATACAAATATTGTCTTAAAACATCCTAATTGAGTACTGAGTACAATTTGAATAAAGATCCAACCTAGAGCTTTTTTCATATAATAAATAATTTTTGGCTGGGGCATTGTTTTTATCACAGCCTTGGATATGTCAAAGATTAAGAACAAAATTGATTTTGATGCATTTTTAGCTTTTGTGTAGTGTCAGGTTTAAAATGTAAAATTCCCTTTTTGGCCACTTGTTGGCAGACATGCCCACTTCTAAATAACACTTTAAAAATATTCAATTATTATTTTCAGGATTTTAACCATTTAAATGCCAGTTTGATTCCACGATGTCACTGTTTTTCAAAGAAAAAACAAACAAAAATTGAGTTATTTTCCATTTAAGAAATACTTTTTGGCTGGGGCATTTATCAGTCTTGGATATGTCAAAGATAGCAACAAAATTGATTTTGATGCATTTCTAGTTTTTTTTTGTGTAGTGTCAGATTTTAAACTGTACTACCCTTTTATGGCAGACATGTCCACTTCCAAAAACACAATAAAACTATTACTGATATATTTTTTTCAACTTTTTTGGGTTAAATCTTTTGATCAACTTCAGTCCTCATCAAAACTATCAAATATTGAATAATCATCAGGATTTTAACCCTTAAAATGCCAGTTTGACTACATTATGCTAATATTTCTTATGAAAACAAGATTTGCTGTGTTTTGTTAGATGTGTGTGTGTGTTTGCTGTTTTGTGTGTCTTGACCTCACTGTAAAACTTGCAAAGTTACTCCTGTCATAGACAGCCATATAGGCACTCTTCCAAGTCAATACAAACATGGGCACTTAAAAAAAGAGAGCTACAAACAGTGTATAGGACTCCAGCCAGGTGCATACATTTACAAACCGTGGTTTTAGTTTTCTCCACAGTGAGCTCTTTGAAGTGCAGTAAGAGAAGAGGGACCATGTTTTTATTGACTTGAAAGAGTTAATATATGGCTCTGTATGACAGGAGTAACTTTATTAGACATTACGAGTTTTACAGTTCCACCACTGCTTACTATTAATTTGGCACCGGCTGTCTGGCTGCTCTTCCTCCTCCTCTGTCTCTTGCCCCAGTGAACCATCTGGACAGCTCCCTCTCTGCTTCCTGCTGGTTCACATGTGCTGTCAACAAGTTCTTTTTAAGAGCCTCTGTAAAATACATTTGGTTGACAGTATGAGCTATGAACATTAAAAAACATATTCTCTTTAAACATCATTTAGAATTAAACAATGGCCAACTTCAGGGCCATATTGGCAAAAGTATGAAGAATATTTTAGGCCGATTATTTTAAGATATCCTAAGATTATTTTATGAGATTATCCTGTTGTGTGGGGTGTGTTAAAGAGTAAAATTCTCCCGACAATCGACTCAGAAAAAACGGTCGGCGCTGACAATTGTAAATATTAAACATGTTCAATATTTTCAAAAATATCAGATCACGTTTGATCACACTAGAATTCTGGCACAGGGGACAAGAATCTTGTGTGTCATGAGACAAATCTTTATGTGTGTGGTGTGCTGTATTTGGAATATCGGAGCACACCACACACAATATGATCCAAACTGTTCAATCAAAGATTTTTTTATCTTCATGTGTGGGGTCTCACACATAAAGAATCTGTTGAAAATTAGATTAATGTGTGTATAAGGCTGAAGGCACCTCATGATTTGATTCAATTACGATTCAGGGTTCTACGATTTGATTATTCAACAAATATGATGTTCTACCAGTCACTCAATGTTTTTACCAGCCACCATTTTGCAAGCATACATTTGTATCATTTGTAATTTGTCTTGTTTTTTTTTTTAAAAGTCAACAGTACACGACGTAAAAATATTGATTTAGAAAATGCTCTATTTCTTCACACACGTTCAATTTTACCGTAGATTAACTGTATCATCCCCTATTGTTCTGCTCTTTGTGCTCTAGGGTTGTAACAATATCAAAATATCACAATACCTCAATAACAAGCCCATGATATTTATTGCAGTATTGTAAGACATATCATGATATCAAGATCTGACAGTATGATAATACCACAGTAAGCTCCACCATGCAATATTTATTCCACTATCCATAAATCAACTACATGATAATTTGATCAAAATTAAATAGCTTATCTGCCTTTCTCAATCAGCAGCTTCTCTCCTCTTATCCCAGCCTCTCCTGCCTGTCCACTCCCTCCTCCCTCCCTCGGCTCACCTCGCTCCTCCTCCTCCCTCCCTCGCTCACCTCGCTCCTCCTCCCTCCCTCGCTCACCTCGCTCCCTCCTCCCTCCCTCGGCTCACCTCGCTCCTCCTCCCTCTCTAACTTTAAATAAATACCTGCTTCTCTATCTGCTGTGTGAGAAGTGATCTGTGAGTGTGAGAAGTTTAACGATGTCCGCGACTTCAGCGCTGTGTGTCTATTTCACGTGTGTTCCGTCTGACTCCAGCTCTCCAGCTGCAGCGAGACACACACACACACACACACACACACACTAAACAGTCAGCCGACAAGGTGACACGGACGATTGTCTCTCACACTCTCGCAAACGCTGTCAATTAATGTTGTTACGGGTCCGCCATGATATATATATTTTTTCTTTTTTAACTGGCCACAGTGGCTTGTGGGCTGATTAAATTCACCCACTACACTCAGTAACTAGCTGAAGAGCTAACTGCCACAGCAACAAAAAGTCTCCACATGGGCCTGTTGAGCTAATTCAGCTTGCATTTTTTTTATTCGAAATTGTATATACTGCCTTTGTTTTAGAGAGGGGCTATATAAAAACAGTAACGGCATTTCGACTAATTAGGTTTATTAGGCCTATTAGCATTAGCTAAAGCTAGCTAAAACACTCACCACATTAGCTGAGCCTGCGTTCAAACAAGCATTTTTGAAAATTCCCCAGTGTCTTACCTCACAGTACTTGGATAGTAATGATGGTTTAATACAATAACTTTAATAATAGAGAGATAGATATGCCACTCACCAGTGTCAAATGCACGATGTTGCTTCTACTGCGGACTGCTGCTCTTTGCCGCTGTAGGCGCTGTTCCCAAGAAATTCAAAATAAAAGCGCGCAGTGTGACCGTTATGTACACGTGACCTAAACTCTAAAAAAAAAAAAAAAAAATGACAGGGGGCTGATCTTGGATCTTCTGAATGTATATTTCTAAGAAACAATTAAATTTAAAGCAAAAACCGTGTACCCTTAAAAATAAAAACATTTTTTTATTTTAAAAATTAATCTTAATCTTAATCTTAACCTTATCAATATTATTTTGTTATATCTATATATATATATATATATATATATATATATATATATATATTCTTATTTTATTTGTATTTATTTAGGATGAATAAATTCTGCTGCTGCCCCCACAGAACTGCAGCTGCTTTTGTTATTCAGTATTACCTGTGTTGTGTGCTTTTTTTTAATTAATTTTTTTTAATATCAAACAGCAATACAATGCTCAGTTACAAAGAAGAAACGAGTTACAGAAATATAAACAATGCTTAAAATAAAATAGAATTAAATATTTAAAAATTAAAATAAAATAGAAGAATAATTAAATGGAAAAGAATGAAACAAAAACAAATAAATAATAAAATAAACAGACGCAAGATTACGTGTTAAAGACATGAAACGCAGAGCATATGTTGCAGTCTTCACAGCTTTTTTGTTTTGTAGACAGGAGAGAGTTGAGATATACTGTTCAAACTCTGACTTAAACAAAAAGAAATTTGTTTTTTTACTTGAAAACTTACATTTGTGTATGTGGTATTTGGCAAAAGAAAAAATACATTTTTAAGAAATGATGCATCATCATCCTTCTTTTTGTGATCAAAACAGCCAAATATGACATCTTTATAAGGCAAAGTAAAACCAGTGAAAATATTTGTGTTAACAAAGGAGGCAATGTCCTTCCAGAGCTTCTATGTAAATTCACAAGACCAAAAAAATGTGAGATAGTTTTAGGGTGCAGATCATAAAAAACAAGTTCCACCTCAATGTCAACTTTAAACTGTGTTGTGTGTTTTTCCCCTGTAATGTGTGTTAGATGTGTCAAAGGTAAGAGAGCACTAAAATTCTCAAACTATTCACCAGCAATCTGTCTACAGTTTGACCAGGTCTGTTACAACCACAGAGCAATCGCTCCTTACAAGCCACAACCACATACAAGATAATGCTGATGACAATGCTGACATGTTGTTTTGGGCTAAAGTTTGACTGTAATATTGATGATATGAACTGTATGGGCAATAAGTCTCAAGTGGCAGTCAGTCAAAAAAAAAAATGAGGCACATTTCCTTACAGCACACCTGACAGCTGCTTTCATGTCTACAGTCACAGAGTTATTAAGAAGGATAATATAGCCTGTAGATTTTAATCAGGCTTCATGCTCCTTTTTATTCTGGTATCATCATGTCTCACGTTAATTAGGATTATGTAAAATTGTCCACAGATGTCAAATTAGTATTTTGATGTTTTTAAAGATGCACACAATAAACAACAGAGTTCAGCAAAAAAAGAAAAAACACACACATTCCTACTTTGCCCACTTACATCCCTTATGGGGCCCATAGAGTAAGCACTTATGGGCTTACCATGTGGGACTCATGTTACTGAAGCAACATGGGTCCCAGATATTGTTACTACCTCCCACCCCATGCCTACATTGCCCAATTATATCCCTTATGGGGCCCATACAGTAGGCCCTCATGGGCTTACCATGTGGGACTCATGTTACTGAAGCAACATGGGTCCCAGATATTGTTACTACCTCCCACCCCATGCCTACATTGCCCAATTATATCCCTTATGGCGCCCATACAATAGGCCCTTATGGGCTTACCATGTGGGACCCATGTTGCTTCAGTAACATGGTCCCACAGATATTGTTACTTCCTCCCACCCCATGTCAACATTGCCCAATTATATCCCTTATGGGGCCCATACAGTAGGCCCTTATGGGCTTACCATGTGGGACCCATGTTACTGAAGCAACATGGGTCCCAGATATTGTTACTACCTGCCACCCCATGCCTACATTGCCCAATTATATCCCTTATGGGGCCCATACAGTAGGTCCTCATGGGCTTACCATGTGGGACCCATGTTACTGAAGCAACATGGGTCCCAGATATTGTTACTACCTCCCACCCCATGTCTACATTGCCCAATTATATCCCTTATGGGGCCCATACAGTAGGCCCTTATGGGCTTACCATGTGGGACCCATGTTACTGAAGCAACATGGGTCCCAGATATTGTTACTACCTGCCACCCCATGCCTACATTGCCCAATTATATCCCTTATGGGGCCCATACAGTAGGTCCTCATGGGCTTACCATGTGGGACCCATGTTACTGAAGCAACATGGGTCCCAGATATTGTTACTACCTCCCACCCCATGTCTACATTGCCCAATTATATCCCTTATGGGGCCCATACAGTAGGCCCTTATGGGCTTACCATGTGGGACCCATGTTACTGAAGCAACATGGGTCCCAGATATTGTTACTACCTGCCACCCCATGCCTACATTGCCCAATTATATCCCTTATGGGGCCCATACAGTAGGTCCTCATGGGCTTACCATGTGGGACCCATGTTACTGAAGCAACATGGGTCCCAGATATTGTTACTACCTCCCACCCCATGCCTACATTGCCCAATTATATCCCTTATGGGGCCCATACAGTAGGCCCTTATGGGCTTACCATGTGGGACCCATGTTACTGAAGCAACATGGGTCCCAGATATTGTTACTACCTTCCACCCCATGTCTACTTTGCCCAATCATCTCCGTTATGGGGCCCATACAAAAGGCCCTCATGGGCTTACCATGTGGGACCCATGTTACAGAAGCAACATGGGTCCCAGATATTGTTTCAGAATTCCACCCCATGCCTACATCGCCCAATTATATCCCTTATGGGGCCCATAGAGTAGGCCCACTTGGGCGTACCATGTGGGTCTCATGTTACTGAAACCACATGGGGTCCACACAACTTGCCTTCTTACAGCCAATGCCCACTTAGCCAATTCTTATCACTTACAGGGCCCACACGGTCAGCCCACATGGGAAGCTCATGTGGGACCCAAATCGGATGAAGCACATGGGGCCCAAGAAATGATACCCAGTTTCACCCCATGCCCACTTAAATCCCCTATTGGGCCCTTAGAGTTGGCCCATATGGGCTTTCAATGTGGGACTCATGTTATGTGACCCATGTGGGACTCACATAATTCGCCTACTTCTATCCCATGCCCACTTTGCCAATTCATATCCCCTTTGGGACCCATATGGTCAGCCCACATGGGCTTCCTATATAGGACCCATGTTAATGAAACCATATGGGGTCCAGCCAATTTGCCCAGTTCAAGCCCATGCCCACTCTGTACCCATGCTGCCCATTTGTAACCCATATGGGGCCCACTTATGCATGTTGGCTGGGATGTAGTGAGGGTAAACTAGGAACATCTAGCGGAGGCCCCTATCTGCATGTTCTTCAACTCCCACCTCCAGGAGAATTTATCTTGCATTTGGGATGTGATTGGGGACATGGAAATCGAGTGGGCCATGTTCCAAGCCTCTATTGTGGACGTGGCTAGCAGGAGCTGTGGTCGGGAGGTCGTCTGTGCCTGTTGCAGCGGCAACGTAAGGAGGGAGGGAGGCCGTAAAGCTTAAGAAGGATGCCTTTCGGGCTTGATGGGCCCAGGGGTCTCTGGAGGCAGCAGATGGGTACAGTTCGGTCAGAAGGGCTGCAGCACTCGCTGAAGTAAAAACTCAAGTGTGGGAGGAATTCGGGGAGGCTATGGAGGAGGAATTTCGGTTGACCTCAAGGAAGGTCCGACAACTGTCAAGACAACTCAGGAAGGGAAAGCAGGGCTTGGCTCAAGCTGTGTTCAGCGGGGGAGGAGACTTGCTGAGCTGGCCTGGAGATATGGTTGGGCAAATTGTCCTGGAGGTGAGAGTTGAAGAACATGCAGATAGGGGCCTCCGCTCTACGTTCCCAGTTCACCCTCACTCCACGTTTGGGTTTGCCAGGTCTGTCAAGTAGCCTCCCTGCCACCTGAACTCACCACCAGGTGGTAATCAGTTGACAGCTCTGCTCCTCTTCACACCTGAGTGCCTATGGTCAAAAATGTGTCTGTCTTTCCCCTTCAGCATTCTGATTGTCATCATCTGCTCATAACTTTGCTTGCTTTCAGCATAACAGTGACTACAGTGGCCTCCATGTTTACTTCCTTTCATAGCATGCTGTGACATCTTTGTTATTTTTCTTCTGCCCATGCGTGCCAGTTCAGGGCGGTGAGCAGTTCACAATGGAGTCTGACATTAGCCACATGATTCGCCCTAACATGCTGAAGGTTCTGGACACTGTTGGGCTGTCATGGTTGACACGTCTGTTCAGTGTTGTGTGGAGGTCAGATTATTTTTGTTTGACTTTTCACATTCATTTTTAAATGTGGCTAATGTCAGACTCCATTGTGAACTGCTCACCGCCCTGAACTGGCACGCATGGGCAGAAGAAAAATAAGAAAGATGTCACAGCATGCTATGAAAGGAGGTAAACATGGAGGCCACTGTAGTCACTCTTATGCTGAAAGCAAGCAAAGTTATGAGCAGATGATGACAAGCAGAATGCTGAGGGGAAAGAGAGACACATTTTTGACTATAGACACTCGGGTGTGAAGAGGAGCAGAGCTGTCAACTGATCACCACCTGGTGGTGAGTTCAGGTGGCGGGGGAGGCTGCTGTACAGACCTGACAAACCCAAACATGTAGTGAGGGTGAACTAGGAACATCTAGCGGAGGCCCCTATCTTCATGTTCTTCAACTCCCACCTCCAGGACACTTTGTCCTGCATTCAGAATGTGTTTGGAGACATTGAAATCAAGTGGGCCATGTTCCAAGTCTCTATCGTGGACATGGCTTCCAGGAGCTGTGGTCAGAAGTCGTCTGTGCCTGTTGCAGCGGCAACCTAAGTAGGGAGGGAGGCCGTAAAGCTTAAGAAGGATGCCTTTCGGGCTTGATGGGCCCAGGGGTCTCTGGAGGCAGCAGATGGGTACAGTCCGGCCAGAATGGCTGCAGCTGCAGCACTCGCTGAAGTAAAAACGCAAGTGTGGGAGGAATTCGGGGAGGCTATGGAGGAGGACTCAATCGGCCTCAAGGAGGATCTGGAAAACTGTCAAAACGGCTCAGGAAAGGAAAACAGGGCTTGGCTGAAGCTGTGTGTAGCAGGGGAGGAGACCTGCTGAGCCGGCCTGGAGATATAGTTGGGCAGTGGAAAGACCACTTTGAAGAACTCTTTCATCAATCTTAGTGGAAAACTCATCAATGTCCCAGGCAGAAGTCACCGAGGTAGTCAAGAAGCGGCCTGATGGCAAGGCGCCAGGGTTAGATGAGATTCGCCCTAACATGCTGAAGGCTCTGGACACTGTTGGGCTGTCATGGTTGACACGGCTGTTCAGTGTTGTGTGGAGGTCAGATTATTTTTGTTTGACTGTTCACATTAATTTTTAAATGTAAAAAAATAAAAACAATAACGACAACACAGCACTCTGTGTATGGAGGGTACTGAAGTCACTATTACGCTGGAAGCAGGCAAAATTATGAGCACTTGATGACAAGAAGAAGGCTGAGGGGAAAGAGAGCAAATCTAGTGCATAGAGTTAGTTAAAGAGCAGTTAAATAATGCAGTCGTAGAAGTAATCAGGTCAATTATAGTTGAATTTCCCAAAGCAAACAAGGATACTTAGCCACAAAATGCATATAATCATTGAAAAGGAGACAGTGTGGGCTACCACATGACCACACAGCCACCATGCCATACACACCCAGGTCTGATCAGCATGGGGTGGGCCCACCTTGACTGAAGGTGTCTTGTGATAAAAGGCCGAAACACCAAAATAAGTCGGGGTACACAACTGAAGATGTGTTGTACTGGTGGAAACATCACTAAGCGGTCATCACTGAACCTAACCCAACCCAAAATGACATCTCCAACTCCACATAAGACAAGTGTTGTGCTAAATCTTCAGGGATTGTAAAACCTAGTCCTATGAAGCAACCTGAAGTTATTCAACTGTAGTGTACATTCTGTTACAGCATTTAAACCCAGCAGCCACAAAGTCCTGCTCTGCATCAAGATATATGATGCAGGTATAAATATATCCTATTTATACTTTACTGTAAAATGTAAAATCCAATTATCTGTAAACACTCACAAGTCATGTGAGCAAGACAGCCAATCAGCTGCTGACTAGGAGAGTAGTCCACAAATAAACATCAGCAATAATAGATTTGCTCAAAGCCACTCTTGAGCCCAGTGTTTTTTCCTGGCTGTAAGGAGAGAAACAAGATTTACAGATCACAAAGGCTCTATGACACAGCTACTGGCTGATTAGGGAATCAAATAAAATGCTGTGTTCATACCTCCATTGACAAAGAATTCAGCCATATAAAAGCTGGTTTTATTATTTATTTTATATAATGTAAAGCAGGTTAATTATAGTTGAATTTCCAAAAACACTATTGTTATACTGTGTTTTTTTTCTTCTTCCTCTTCTGGACGCAATTTCGTCCCGCTACTAGTCCGACAACTCGGAAGAGTTGCAGGACAAACTAGAAAATTTCCTCTGGGGAAATTTTGAAAGGGCCACGGGGGCTACTGCCGGTGTACACTATGATGAGACTCTTTAGAGATTTCAAACTATGCCCTTTATCCTCAATGTGTGTGTGTGTGTGTGTGTGTAGCGAAAATCGCATAAAGTTACGTGTGTGTGTGTGTGTGTGTGTGTGTGTAGCGAAAATCGCATAAAGTTACCTGTGTGTGTGTGGGTATCTGTAACTGTAATCACATCAAAGATCAAAGGCAATCAGATCAAAGCAATCAACAGAAATAACTGACACCTGTGACAGCAGCCGGTGGACAGAGGTCCAGAGTTGGACTGGAATTTCTGGCCTCGAACAGAAAGCATTTTTGGCAAAACCATAATACCTATCATTGATCCGACTTCACTTTGAGCGTCCTGAGTTCTTCCTGAACGTCTACATATGTTTTTTGTGAAGAAAAATTAAAAAATCGCTTTGTTAGAGCGATCTAAAAAAACTGTTAAATCTCAGACAGCTCAGAAATCTTCCTGCGTTTTTAATATGGGAGCTAATGAGGCTGTTGGTGCGTGTTGGTGGATCATCTCTGCGTCTTACGCCCAAACTATAACTCTGACAGCTTTACCAGAGGATTGTGAGTAAGAAGACAAATTTTCCTACGTTTCTATGTAAAAATAATTTCTGTAGAGTGGAATTTGCGGCCTGGAGCGCAGTTTTAAAATTTATTTTTTGACAGTTTTACCTCTCCCTCTACACTCTGAGCGATGACATCACACACTCTGACACGAACATTCCGTGCAATACACACCCATTAAAATCTCAGAATTTCTCCCAAAATTACCCTGGTCATTGAACAGGGATTGGTAAAAAACTATATGACCTATCGAAACGTGGATTAATACACCGATACACAAGACTTGTGTCTACTGTTTAAAGTTTAAATGGAGTCTCTAGGTGAAATTATGCCGGAGAAGTAGACGTTTAAAAATCTCCAATGATTGTTCTTTTTTGCTAATTTTTTGTCGGCCGTCCCATTCATTTCAATGCAGTTGAAGTTGGGCAGTTTTTTGCGACTTACGTTGCGAAAAATTCGTATTCCGTAGGGAAAAGTAATAGCACACCGATCCCAATCAAACCGCACGTTTTGATATATAATCAAATTGTAGCGGGACGAAATTGCATCCGCAAGAGGAATAAGAAGAAATCCACAGTATAACAGTAGCTTTGCCCCGAGCACCGGTCCCTACAGCTATTGCTGTATGGGACCAGTGCTCGGTGCGATTGCCCCGAGGTCCTAATACAAGAAGAGGAATACAAATTTTTCGCGACATAAGTCGGGAAAAACTGCCCAAAATTTTGCATTGAAGTGAATGGGACGGCCGGAAAAAATTAGCGAAAAAGAACAATAATTGGAGATTTTTAAACATCTACTTCTCCGGCATAATTTCACCTAGAGACTCCATTTAAACTTTAAACAATAGACACAAGTCTTGTGTATCGGTGTATTAATCCACGTTTTGATAGGTCATATAGTTTTTTACCAATCCCTGTTCAATGACTATGATCATTTTTGCAGAAATTCTGAGATTATAATGGGTGTGTATTGCACGGAATGCCAGAGTGTAGAGGGAGAGAAAAAATTGTCAAAAAATACATTTGAAAACTGCGCTCCAGGCCGCAAATTCCACTCTACAGAAATTATTTATATATAGAAACGTAGGAAAATTTGTCTTCTCCCTCACAATCCTCTGGGTAAAGCTGTCAGAGTAATAGTTTGGGCGTAGGATGCACAGATGCGCCACCAACACGCACCAACAGCCTCATTGGGTCCCATATTAAAAACGCAGGAAGATTTCTGAAAAAGGGAGATGGAACAGTTTTTTTTAGATCGCTCTGACAAAGCTATTTTTTCATTTTTCTGAAAAAAAAACCCATATGTAGACGTTCAGGAAGAACTCAGGACGCTCAAAGTGAAGTCGGATCAATGATAGGTATTATGGTTTTGCCAAAAATGCTTTCTGTTCGAGGCCAGAAATTCCAGTCTGTCTACCTCTGCTGTCACTGTGCCGGAACAGGTGTCAGTTAATTCTGTTGATTGCTTTGATCTGATTGCCTTTGATCTTTGATGTGATTACAGTTACAGATAAACACACACACACATGCGCGTAAGTGCACACACTCCTCACACACACATGCTACACACACGCACGCACACACACATTTTGAGGTTAAAGGGCGTAGTTTGAAATCTCTGAAGAATCTCATCATAGTGTACACACACCGGCAGTAGCCCCCGTGGCCCTTTCAGAATTTCCCAGAGGAAATTTTCTAGTTTTGTGTGCTTGCTTGCAAAAGCACACTAACTACTCTTCACCGGGCTTATTTTTATTATTATTTTTATTCTTCCGTTTCTTCCGTGTTGTTTTTCGGCCGACTACTCCTCCCAGAGTTTTGGTCGCACATACACAAAAAAGGTATCAAATCGACCGGCTCGCCCATGACAAGTGTGCTATGACTTTTCTAAGGGTTTCGACATACGGTTTTCAAATTATTGGGCAAAAACACGTCAAAAAATCCCCCCAATGTAACCCTATGGAGAGTCTAGAGTGGGGAAGTCATCAAACAGAGTGTAGAGGGAGAGAAAGAATTGTCAAAAAATAAATTTGAAAACTGCGCTCCAGGCCGCAAATTTAACTCTACAGAAATAATTTATACATAGAAACGTAGGAAAATTTGTCCTCTCACTCACAATCCTCTGGTAAAGCTGTCAGAGTTATAGTTTGGGCGCAGGACGCACAGATGCTCAAACAAAATGCACCAACTGCCGCATCGGCTCCCATATTAAAAATGAAGGAAGATTTCTCCGAAAAAAAATTTAACAGTTTTTTAAAATCGCTCTAACAAAGCTATTTTTTCATTTTTCTTAAAAAAAAAACATATGGAGATGTTCAGGAAGAACTCAGGATGCTCAAAGTGAAGTCGGATCAATGATAGGTATTATGGTTTTGCCGAAAATGCTTTCTGTTCGAGGCCAGAATTTCAAGTTTGTCGACCTCTGTCTGCTCACTTTGATGGAACTGTCTCCATCGTCAGTTAATTTCAGTTGATTGCTCTGCTCTGATTGGTTGACTCCACCTGGCCACGTGGTTGCTTAGCTACCAAAGCCCCCCCCCCTCCTCCAACACAGACATTCTAACTGATAACTGTCAGTTTACTCTAAGTAAACAGACATGGCTTTCTTCATAAAACACGAGACCTTATAACTTGACCATACATTGTCCAATCTGCCTCAAACTTGTCATGCATGATGATGGTTCATCACTTTTCAGTTCTACATAACAATAATTCATAAATTCCCGCCCTTTTTATTAGACACGCCCCCTTTTACTAACTAATGAACCGTTTGTCCTAGAAACTTGTATAAGATGTCAGATTACTCAGCATAGAGTCCCTGTTTAACTGGTGATTGATAACCCCGCCCCTTTTGATAAGCCACGCCCATTTTACTAACTAGTGAACCGTTTGTCCTAGAGACTTGTATGAGGTGTGAGTGCACTCAGCAGAAAGTCCCTGTTTAATCCCCGCCCCTTTTGATAAGCCACGAGAGTCACGGTCCAGAGGCAAGCACACAATCAAAATTTCTTTAGGAATTTTCTAGTTTTTATTCTTACGTTTCTTCCGTGTCATTTTTCGGTTGACTACTCCTCCCAGAGTTTTGGCCGCACATACACAAAAAAGGTATCAAATCAACCGGCTCGCCCATGACAGGTGTGCTATGACTTTTATAAGGGTTTCGACAAACGGTTTTCAAATTATTGGGCAAAAACACGTCAAAAAATCCCCCCAATGTAACCCTATGGAGAGTCTAGAGTGGTGATGTCATCAAACAGAGTGTAGAGGGAGAGAACGAATTGTCAAAAAATAAATTTGAAAACTGCGCTCCAGGCCGCAAATTTCACTCTACAGAAATAATTTATACATAAAAACGTAGGAAAATTTGTCCTCTCACTCACAATCCTCTGGTAAAGCTGTCAGAGTTATAGTTTTGGCGCAGGACGCACAGATGCACAAACAAAACGAACCAACTGCCTCATTGGCTCCCATATTAAAAATGCAGGAAGATTTCTCCAAAAAAAAAATGTAACCGTTTTTTAAAATCGCTCTAACAAAGCTATTTTTTCATCTTTCTTAAAAAAAAACATATGTAGATGTTCAGGAAGAACTCAGGACGCTCAAAGTGAAGTCGGATCAATGATAGGTATTATGGTTTTGCCAAAAATGCTTTCTGTTCGAGGCCAGAATTTTCAGTTTGTCCACCTCTGTCTGCGGAACTGTCTCCAACAGCAGTTAATTTCAGTTGATTGTTCTGCTCTTATTGGTCGACTCCACCTGGCCACGTGGTTGCTTAGCTACCAAAGCCTCCCCCCCCCTCCCCCCTCCCTCCTCCAACACAGACATTCTAACTGATAACTGTCAGTTTACTCTAAGTAAACAGAGTTCATAAAACATGAGACCTTATAACTTGACCATACATTGTCCAATCTTCCTCAAACTTGTCAAGCATGATGATGGTTCATCACTGACCACTTATACATAACAATATTTCATAAATTCCCGCCCTTTTTGATTAGCCACGCCCCCTTTCATAACCAATGAACCGTTTGTCCTAGAGACTTGTATGAGGTGTGAGTGTACTCAGCAGAAAGTCCCTGTTTAATCCCCACCCCTTTTGATAAGCCACAAGAGTCACGGTCCAGAGGCAAGCACACAATCAAAATTTCTTTCGAAATTTTCTAGTTTATTATTATTATTTTGTGTGCTTGCTTGCAAAAGCACACTAATTGTTATTCCGTGGGCTTATTCTTATTTTGTGTGCTTGCTTGCAAAAGCACACTAACTACTATTCACCGGGACTATTTCTTTTTATTTTGTGTGCTTGCTTGCAAAAGCACACTAACTACTATTCACCGGGTCTATTTCTTATTTTGTGTGCTTGCTTGCAAAAGCACACTAACTACTATTCACCGGGACTATTTTTATTTTGTGTGCTTGCTTGCAAAAGCACACTAACTACTATTCACCGGGACTATTTCTACTTCTTTTTATTTTGTGTGCTTGCTTGCAAAAGCACACTAACTACTATTCACCGGGCTTATTTTGTGTGCTTGCTTGCAAAAGCACACTAATTGTTATTCCGTGGGCTTATTTTGTGTGCTTGCAAAAGCACACTAACTATTATTCACCGGGCTTATTTTGTGTGCTTTTCTTGCAAAAGCACACTAATTGTTATTCCGTGGGCTTATTATTAGTGCCACGGCTGAGCAGCGAGGCACTCATCTTCACTGCAAGCAGTGAGGATGAGTGCCTCGTGCGAAGCACGAGGCATCTCTTATTATTGCTCATGTTTATTAGTGCCACGGCTGAGCAGCGAGGCACTCATCTTCACTGCAAGCAGTGAGGATGAGTGCCTCGTGCGAAGCACGAGGCATCTCTTATTATTGCTCATGTTTATTAGTGCCACGGCTGAGCAGCGAGGCACTCATCTTCACTGCAAGCAGTGAGGATGAGTGCCTCGAGCGAAGCTCGAGGCATCTCTTATTATTGCTCATGTTTATTATTATAGATTATTCTTCCGTAAAAACTTTGGCGCGTAACTAGTCTCGCAGCTTTGAGAAATCGCGAAAAGTAAAAACGTCAAAAGTTGCGCCCTAATCGGGAATCGTGTGGAATGACTTTTTTTAGCGATCGGCGCGCACGTTTTCGCACAACGTGCACAAACGTGCACTTTTTGGCCCATCCGGAACGCATTGCGCCAACTTTGGGGCCTTACCATTTGCAAACCGTTGCTCGTAAAATTCCGAAGCGATTTAGAAAGTTGTAGGGCCTGAATTTAACTCTAGTCCTGTGAAATTTCAAAGCGATTGCACGTATAGTTTTCGCACGAAGTGCGAAAACATTTCCATTTTTCCAAACTAATGGGGAGGGAGATTTTCCCATGTGTGTGTATTGCGCGGAATGTTCAGACTCTAGACTGGTGATGTCATCAAGCAGAGTGTAGAGGGAGAGAAGGAATTGTCAAAAAATAAAGTTGAAAACTGCGCTCCAGGCCGCAAATTTCACTCTACAGTAATAATTTGTACATAGAAACGTAGGAAAATTTGTGGTCTCACTCACAATCCTCTGGTAAAGCTGTCAGAGTTTTAGTTTGGGCGCAGGACACAGAGAAGTGCCACCAAAACGCATCAACTGCCCCATTGAGTCCCATATTAAAAACACACGAGGATTTTTGAAATAATCAGATTTTACCGTTTTTTTAGATCGCTCTAACAAAGCTATTTTTTCATTTTTGTTAAAAAAAAATATATGTAGACGTTCAGGAAGAACTCAGGACGCTCAAAGTGAAGTCGGATCAGTGATAGGTATTATGGTTTTGCCGAAAATGCTTTCTGTTTGAGGCCAGAATTTTCAGTTGGTCCACCTCTGGCTGCTCAGTGCGGCAAAACTGTCTCCACCTTCAGTTAATTTCAGTTGATTGCTCTGCTCTGATTGGTCGACTCCACCTGGCCACGTGGTTGCTTAGCTACCAAAGCCTCCCCCAACCTCCTACCCCCCCCCCCCCTCCTCCAACACAGACATTCTCACTGAACAGATATGGCGTTCTTTCATTAAACACGAGACCTTATAACTTGACCGTACATTGTCCAATCTGCTTCAAACTTGTCATGCATGATGATGGCTCATCACTTATCAGTTCTACGTAACAATAATTCATAAATTCCCGCCCTTTTTGATTAGCCACGCCCCCTTTTACTAAATAATGAACCGTTTGTCCTACAGACTTGTATGAGGTGTCTGTGAACTCAGGACAGAGTCCCTGTTTAACTGGTGATTGATAACCCCCCCCCTTTGAGTAGCCACACCCCCTTTTACTAACTAGTGAACCGTTTGTCCTAGAGACTTGTATGAGGTGTCAGTGTACTCAGCAGAAAGTCCCTGTTTAATCCCTGCCCCTTTTGATAAGCCACGAGAGTCACAGTCCAGAGGCAAGCACACAATCAAAATTTCTTTAGAAATTTTCTAGTTATTATTAGTGCCACGGCTGAGCAGCGAGGCACTCATCTTCACTGCAAGCAGTGAGGATGAGTGCCTCGAGCGAAGCTCGAGGCATCTCTTATTATTGCTCATGTTTATTATTATAGATTATTCTTCCGTAAAAACTTTGGCGCGTAACTAGTCTCGCAGCTTTGAGAAATCGCGAAAAGTAAAAACGTCAAAAGTTGCGCCCTAATCGGGAATCGTGTGGAATGACTTTTTTTAGCGATCGGCGCGCACGTTTTCGCACAACGTGCACAAACGTGCACTTTTTGGCCCATCCGGAACGCATTGCGCCAACTTTGGGGCCTTACCATTTGCAAACCGTTGCTCGTAAAATTCCGAAGCGATTTAGAAAGTTGTAGGGCCTGAATTTAACTCTAGTCCTGTGAAATTTCAAAGCGATTGCACGTATAGTTTTCGCACGAAGTGCGAAAACATTTCCATTTTTCCAAACTAATGGGGAGGGAGATTTTCCCATGTGTGTGTATTGCGCGGAATGTTCAGACTCTAGACTGGTGATGTCATCAAGCAGAGTGTAGAGGGAGAGAAGGAATTGTCAAAAAATAAAGTTGAAAACTGCGCTCCAGGCCGCAAATTTCACTCTACAGTAATAATTTGTACATAGAAACGTAGGAAAATTTGTGGTCTCACTCACAATCCTCTGGTAAAGCTGTCAGAGTTTTAGTTTGGGCGCAGGACACAGAGAAGTGCCACCAAAACGCATCAACTGCCCCATTGAGTCCCATATTAAAAACACACGAGGATTTTTGAAATAATCAGATTTTACCGTTTTTTTAGATCGCTCTAACAAAGCTATTTTTTCATTTTTGTTAAAAAAAAATATATGTAGACGTTCAGGAAGAACTCAGGACGCTCAAAGTGAAGTCGGATCAGTGATAGGTATTATGGTTTTGCCGAAAATGCTTTCTGTTTGAGGCCAGAATTTTCAGTTGGTCCACCTCTGGCTGCTCAGTGCGGCAAAACTGTCTCCACCTTCAGTTAATTTCAGTTGATTGCTCTGCTCTGATTGGTCGACTCCACCTGGCCACGTGGTTGCTTAGCTACCAAAGCCTCCCCCAACCTCCTACCCCCCCCCCCCCTCCTCCAACACAGACATTCTCACTGAACAGATATGGCGTTCTTTCATTAAACACGAGACCTTATAACTTGACCGTACATTGTCCAATCTGCTTCAAACTTGTCATGCATGATGATGGCTCATCACTGACCAGTTGTACATAACTATATTTCATAAATTCCCGCCCTTTTTGATTAGCCACGCCCCCTTTCTTAACTAATGAACCGTTTGTCCTAGAAACTTGTATGAGGTGTCAGATTACTCAGCATAGCGTCCCTGTCTAACTGTTGATTGATAACCCCGCCCCTTTTGATTAGCCACGCCCCTTTTACTAACTAATGAACCGTTTGTCCTAGAAACTTGTATGAGGTGTCTGCTAACTCAGGACAGAGCCCTTGTTTTACTGGTGATTGAAGCCACGCCCCCTTTGAGTAGCCACGCCCCTTTTTACTAACTAGTGAACCGTTTGTCCTATAGCCTTGTATGAGGTGTCTGTGGACTCAGGACAGAGTCCCTGTTTGACTGGTGATTTAAACCACGAGAATCATCCGGCAGTAGTCCCGTGGCACTCCAAAATTTCCCTGGAATTTTGTTTCTAGTTATTATTATTATTATATATAGATTATTCTTCCGTAAAAACTTTGGCGCGTAACTAGTCCCGCAGCTTTGAGAAATCGCGAAAAGTAAAAACGTCAAAAGTTGCGCCCTAATCGGGAATCGTGTGGAATGACTTTTTTTAGCGATCGCCGTGCACGTTTTCGCACAACGTGCACAAACGTGCACTTTTCGGCCCATCCGGAACGCATTGCGCAAACTTTGGGGCCTCACCATTCGCAAACCGTTGCTCGTAAAATTCCGAACCAATTTAGAAAGTTGTAGGGCCTGAATTTAACTCTAGTCCTGTGAAATTTCAAAGCGATTGCACGTATAGTTTTCGCACGAAGTGCGAAAACATTTCCATTTTTCCAAACTAATGGGGAGGGCGATTTTCCCATGTGTGTGTATTGCGCGGAATGTTCAGACTCTAGACTGGTGATGTCATCAAGCAGAGTGTAGAGGGAGAGAAGGAATTGTCAAAAAATACATTTGAAAACTGCGCTCCAGGCCGCAAATTCCACTCTACAGAAATAATTTATACATAGAAACGGAGGAAAATTTGTCTTCTCACTCACAATCCTCTGGTAAAGCTGTCAGAGTTATAGTTTGGGCGCAGGACACAGAGAAGTGCCACCAAAACGCATCAACTGCCCCATTGAGTCCCATATTAAAAACACGTGAGGATTTTTGAAAAAATCAGATGTAAGAGTTTTTTCAAATCGCTCTAACAAAGCTATTTTTTCATTTTTCTTAAAAAAAAATATATGTAGACGTTCAGGAAGAACTCAGGACGCTCAAAGTGAAGTCAGATTAGTGATAGTTGTTATGGTTTTGCCAAAAATGCTTTCTGTTCGAGGCCAGAATTTTCAGTTTGTCCACCTCTGGCTGCTCACTTTAGCAAAGCATTGTCAGT
Organism: Centropristis striata; assembly: GCF_030273125.1. Taxonomy (NCBI): domain Eukaryota; kingdom Metazoa; phylum Chordata; class Actinopteri; order Perciformes; family Serranidae; genus Centropristis; species Centropristis striata. The sequence continues at coordinate 35,219,519 of NC_081517.1, read as the reverse complement.
GACAGTTAGTTTCTGTTGATTGCTCTGCTCTGATTGGTCGACTCCACCTGGCCACGTGGTTGCTTAGCTACCAAAGCCACCCCCCCCTCCCTCTCTCCTCCTCCAACACAGACATTTTAACTGAAAACAGTTAACTCTTTTAACTTGACCATACATTGTCCAATCTGCCTCAAACTTGTCATACATGATGATGGCTCATCACTGATTGTCTACATAACAATATTTCATAAATTCCCGCCCTTTTTGATTAGCCACGCCCCCTTTCTTAACTAATGAACCGTTTGTCCTAGAAATTTGTATGAGGTGTCAGATTACTCAGCATGGCGTCCCTGTCTAACTGTTGATTGATAACCCCGCCCCTTTGATAAGCCACGCCCCTTTTACTAACTAGTGAACCGTTTGTCCTATAGACTTGTATGAGGTGTCTGTGAACTCAGGACAGAGTCCCTGTTTGACTGGTGATTGAAGCCACGCCCCCTTTGAGTAGCCACGCCCCTTTTTACGAACTAGTGAACCGTTTGTCCTACAGACTTGTATGAGGTGTCTGTGAACTCAGGACAGAGTCCCTGTTTGACTGGTGATTGAAGCCACGCCCCCTTTGAGTAGCCACGCCCCTTTTTACGAACTAGTGAACCGTTTGTCCTACAGACTTGTATGAGGTGTCTGTGGACTCAGGACAGAGTCCCTGTTTGACTGGTGATTGAAGCCACGCCCCCTTTGAGTAGCCACGCCCCTTTTTACTAACTAGTGAACCGTTTGTCCTACAGACTTGTATGAGGTGTCTGTGAACTCAGGACAGAGTCCCGGTTTAACTGCTGATTTAATCCACGAGAATCATCCGGCAGTAGTCCCGTGGCACTCCAAAATTTCCCTGGAATTTTGTTTCTAGTTATTATATATTATAGATTATTCTTCCGTAAAAACTTTGGCGCGTAACTAGTCCCACAGCTTTGAGAAATCGCAAAAAGTAAAAACGTCAAAAGTTGCGCCCTAATCGGGAATCGTGTGGAATGACTTTTATTAGCGATCGGCGTGCACGTTTTCGCACAACGTGCACAAACGTGCACTTTTTGGCCCATCCGGAACGCATTGCGCAAACTTTGGGGCCTCACCATTCGCAAACCGTTGCTCGTAAAATTCCGAACCGATTTAGAAAGTTGTAGGGCCTGAATTTAACTCTAGTCCTGTGAAATTTCAGAGCGATTGCACGTATAGTTTTCGCACGAAGTGCGAAAACATTTCCATTTTTCCAAACTAATGGGGACGGTGATTTTCCCATGTGTGTGTATTGCGCGGAATGTTCAGAATCTAGACTGGTGATGTCATCAAGCAGAGTGTAGAGGCAGAGAAGGAGTTGTCACAAAATAAATTTGAAAACTGCGCTCCAGGCCGCAAATTTCACTCTACAGTAATAATTTATACATAGAAACGTAGAAAAATTTGTGGTCTCACTCACAATCCTCTGGTAAAGCTGTCAGAGTTTTAGTTTGGGCGCAGGACACAGAGAAGTGCCACCAAAACGCAACAACTGCCCCATTGAGTCCCATATTAAAAACACGTGAGGATTTTTGAAAAAATCAGATGTAAGAGTTTTTTTAAATCGCTCTAACAAAGCTATTTTTTCATTTTTCTTAAAAAAAAATATATGTAGACGTTCAGGAAGAACTCAGGACGCTCAAAGTGAAGTCAGATTAGTGATAGGTGTTATAGTTTTGCCAAAAATGCTTTCTGTTCGAGGCCAGAATTTTCAGTTTTGCCACCTCTGGCTGCTCACTTTAGCAAAGCATTGTCAGTGACAGTTAGTTTCTGTTGATTGCTCTGCTCTGATTGGTCGACTCCACCTGGCCACGTGGTTGCTTAGCTACCAAAGCCCCCCCCCCCCTCCCTCTCCCCTCCTCCAACACAGACATTTTAACTGAAAACAGTTAACTCTTTTAACTTGACCATACATTGTCCAATCTGCCTCAAACTTGTCATACATGATGATGGCTCATCACTGATTGTCTACATAACAATATTTCATAAAGTCCCGCCCTTTTTGATTAGCCACGCCCCCTTTCTTAACTAATGAACCGTTTGTCCTAGAAATTTGTATGAGGTGTCAGATTACTCAGCATAGCGTCCCTGTCTAACTGTTGATTGATAACCCCGCCCCTTTTGATAAGCCACGCCCCTTTTACTAACTAGTGAACCGTTTGTCCTACAGACTTGTATGAGGTGTCTGTGAACTCAGGACAGAGTCCCTGTTTGACTGGTGATTGAAGCCACGCCCCCTTTGAGTAGCCACGCCCCTTTTTACTAACTAGTGAACCGTTTGTCCTACAGACTTGTATGAGGTGTCTGTGGACTCAGGACAGAGTCCCTGTTTGACTGGTGATTGAAGCCACGCCCCCTTTGAGTAGCCACGCCCCTTTTTACTAACTAGTGAACCGTTTGTCCTACAGACTTGTATGAGGTGTCTGTGAACTCTGGACAGAGTCCCTGTTTAACTGCTGATTTAAACCACGAGAATCATCCGGCAGTAGTCCCGTGGCACTCCAAAATTTCCCTGGAATTTTGTTTCTAGTATTTATTTTTATTCTTCCGTTTCTTCCGTGTCATTTTTCGGTCGACTACTCCTCCCAGAGTTTTGGCCACACATACACAAAAAAGGTATCAAATCGACCGGCTCGCCCATGACAAGTGTGCTATGACTTTTATAAGGGTTTCGACAAACGGTTTTCAAATTATCGGGCAAAAACACGTCAAAAAATCCCCCCAATGTAACCCTATGGAGAGTCTAGAGTGGGGAAGTCATCAAACAGAGTGTAGAGGGAGAGAAAGAATTGTCAAAAAATAAATTTGAAAACTGCGCTCCAGGCCGCAAATTTCACTCTACAGAAATAATTTATACATAGAAACGTAGGAAAATTTGTCCTCTCACTCACAATCCTCTGGTAAAGCTGTCAGAGTTATAGTTTGGGCGCAGGACGCACAGATGCTCAAACAAAATGCACCAACTGCCGCATCGGCTCCCATATTAAAAATGAAGGAAGATTTCTCAAAAAAAAAATTTAACAGTTTTTTAAAATCGCTCTAACAAAGCTATTTTTTCATTTTTCTTAAAAAAAAACATATGGAGATGTTCAGGAAGAACTCAGGACGCTCAAAGTGAAGTCGGATCAATGATAGGTATTATGGTTTTTCCGAAAATGCTTTCTGTTCGAGGCCAGAATTTCAAGTTTGTCGACCTCTGTCTGCTCACTTGTCTCCATCGTCAGTTAATTTCAGTTGATTGCTCTGCTCTGATTGGTCGACTCCACCTGGCCACGTGGTTGCTTAGCTACCAAAGCCCCCCCCCCCCCCTCCTCCAACACAGACATTCTAACTGATAACTGTCAGTTTACTCTAAGTAAACAGACATGGCTTTCTTCATAAAACACGAGACCTTATAACTTGACCATACATTGTCCAATCTGCCTCAAACTTGTCATGCATGATGATGGTTCATCACTTTTCAGTTCTACATAACAATAATTCATAAATTCCCGCCCTTTTTATTAGCCACGCCCCCTTTTACTAACTCATGAACCGTTTGTCCTAGAAACTTGTATAAGATGTCAGATTACTCGGCATAGAGTCCCTGTTTAACTGGTGATTGATAACCCCGCCCCTTTTGATAAGCCACGCCCATTTTACTAACTAGTGAACCGTTTGTCCTAGAGACTTGTATGCGGTGTGAGTGTACTCAGCAGAAAGTCCCTGTTTAATCCCCGCCCCTTTTGATAAGCCACGAGAGTCACGGTCCAGAGGCAAGCACACAATCAAAATTTCTTTAGGAATTTTCTAGTTCTTCTTCCGTTTCTTCCGTGTCATTTTTCGGTCGACTACTCCTCCCAGAGTTTTGGCCACACATACACAAAAAAGGTATCAAATCGACCGGCTCACCCATGACAAGGGTGCTATGACTTTTATAAGGGTTTCGACAAACGGTTTTCAAATTATTGGGCAAAAACACGTCAAAAAATCCCCCCAATGTAACCCTATGGAGAGTCCAGAGTGGTGATGTCACCAAACAGAGTGTAGAGGGAGAGAACGAATTGTCCAAAAATAAATTTGAAAACTGCGCTCCAGGCCGCAAATTTCACTCTACAGAAATAATTTATACATAGAAACGTAGGAAAATTTGTCCTCTCACTCACAATCCTCTGGTAAAGCTGTCAGAGTTATAGTTTAGGCGTGAGATGCAGAGATGCACCACCAAAACCCAAAAACAGCCTCATTGGCTCCCATATTAAAAACGCAGGATGATATCTCAAAAAAGGAGATGTAAGAGTTTTTTGAATTCGCTCTAACAAAGCTATTTTTTCATTTTTCTTTAAAAAAAATATATGTAGACGTTGAGGAAGAACTCAGGACGCTCAAAGTGAAGTCGGATCAATGATAGGTATTATGGTTTTGCCAAAAATGCTTTCTGTTCAAGGCCAGAATTTTCAGTTTGTCCACCTCTGTCTGCGGAACTTTCTCCAACAGCAGTTAATTTCAGTTGATTGCTCTGCTCTTATTGGTCGACTCCACCTGGCCACGTGGTTGCTTAGCTACCAAAGCCTCCCCCCTCCCCCCTCCCTCCTCCAACACAGACATTAACTGATAACTGTCAGTTTACTCTAAGTAAACAGACCTAATAACTTGACCATACATTGTCCAATCTTCCTCAATCTTGCCAAGCATAATGATGGTTCATCACTGACCACTTATACATAACAATGTTTCATAAATTCCCGCCCTTTTTGATTAGCCACGCCCCCTTTCATAACTAATGAACCGTTTCTCCTAGATACTTGTATGAGGTGTCTGTGAACTCAGGACAGAGTCCCTGTTTAACTGCTGATTCAAGCCACGCCCCCTTTGAGTGACCACGCCCCCTTTTACTAACTTGTGAACCGTTTGTCCTACAGACTTGTATGAGGTGTCTGTGAACTCAGGACAGAGTCCCAGTTTGACTGTTGATTTGAGCCACGAGAATGATGGTCCAGAGGCAAGCACACAATCAAAATTTCTTTAGAAATTTTCTAGTTTTGTGTGCTTTTCTTGCAAAAGCACACTAATTGTTATTCCGTGGGCTTATTAGTGCCACGGCTGAGCAGCGAGGCACTCATCTTCACTGCAAGCAGTGAGGATGAGTGCCTCGTGCGAAGCACGAGGCATCTCTTATTATTGCTCATGTTTATTATTATTAGTGCCACGGCTGAGCAGCGAGGCACTCATCTTCACTGCAAGCAGTGAGGATGAGTGCCTCGAGCAAAGCTCGAGGCATCTCTTATTATTGCTCATGTTTATTATTAGTGCCACGGCTGAGCAGCGAGGCACTCATCTTCACTGCAAGCAGTGAGCATGAGTGCCTCGTGCGAAGCACGAGGCATCTCTTATTATTGCTCATGTTTATTATTTATTATAGATTATTCTTCCGTAAAAACTTTGGCGCGTAACTAGTCCCACAGCTTTGAGAAATCGCAAAAAGTAAAAACGTCAAAAGTTGCGCCCTAATCGGGAATCGTGTGGAATGACTTTTATTAGCGATCGGCGCGCACGTTTTCGCACAACGTGCACAAACGTGCACTTTTCGGCCCATCCGGAACGCATTGCGCAAACTTTGGGGCCTCACCATTCGCAAACCGTTGCTCGTAAAATTCCGAACCGATTTAGAAAGTTGTAGGGCCTGAATTTAACTCTAGTCCTGTGAAATTTCAGAGCGATTGCACGTATAGTTTTCGCACGAAGTGCGAAAACATTTCCATTTTTCCAAACTAATGGGGACGGCGATTTTCCCATGTGTGTGTATTGCGCGGAATGTTCAGAATCTAGACTGGTGATGTCATCAAGCAGAGTGTAGAGGCAGAGAAGGAGTTGTCACAAAATAAATTTGAAAACTGCGCTCCAGGCCGCAAATTTCACTCTACAGAAATAATTTATACATAGAAACGTAGGAAAATTTGTGGTCTCACTCACAATCCTCTGGTAAAGCTGTCAGAGTTTTAGTTTGGGCGCAGGACACAGAGAAGTGCCACCAAAACGCAACAACTGCCCCATTGAGTCCCATATTAAAAACACAGGCGGATTTTTGAAATAATCAGATTTAAGAGTTTTTTTAGATCGCTCTAACAAAGCTATTTTTTCATTTTTCTTAAAAAAAAATATATGTAGATGTTCAGGAAGAACTCAGGACGCTCAAAGTGAAGTCGGATCAGTGATAGGTATTATGGTTTTGCCGAAAATGCTTTCTGTTCGAGGCCAGAATTTTCAGTTTGTCCACCTCTGGCTGCTCACTTTAGCAAAGCATTGTCAGTGACAGTTAGTTTCTGTTGATTGCTCTGCTCTGATTGGTCGACTCCACCTGGCCACGTGGTTGCTTAGCTACCAAAGCTTCCCCCCCTCCCTCTCCCCTCCTCCAACACAGACATTTTAACTGAAAACAGTTAACTCTTTTAACTTGACCATACATTGTCCAATCTGCTTCAAACTTGTCATGCATGATGATGGCTCATCACTGACCAGTTGGCCCCCTTTTACTAACTAATGAACCGTTTGTCCTACAGACTTGTATGAAGTGTCTGTGAACTCAGGACAGAGTCCCTGTTTAATTGCTGATTGAAGCCACGCCCCCATTGAGTAACCACGCCCCCTTTTACTAACTTGTGAACCGTTTGTCCTACAGACTTGTATGAGATGTCTGTGAACTCAGGACAGAGCCCCTGTTTTACTGGTGATTGAAGCCACGCCCCTTTTTAGTAGCCACGCCCCTTTTTACTAACTAGTGAACCGTTTGTGCTACAGACTTGTATGAGGTGTCTGTGAACTCAGGATGGAGCCCCTGTTTTACTGGTGATTGAAGGCACGCCCCCTTGAGTAGCCACGCCCCTTTTTACTAACTTGTGAACCGTTTGTCGTACAGACTCGTATGAGGTGTCTGTGAACTCAGGACAGAGTCCCTGTGTGAATGGTGATTAAAGCCACGCCCCCTTTGAGTAGCCACGCCCCTTTTTACTAACTACTGAACCGTTTGTCCGACAAACTTGTATGAGGTGTCTGTGAACTCAGGACAGAGTCCCTGTTTAACTGCTGATTTAAACCACGAGAATCGTCCAGCAGTAGCCCCGTGGCACTCCAAAATTTCCCTGGAATTTTGTTTCTAGTGTTTATTATTATTATAGATTATTCTTCCGTAAAAACTTTGGCGCGTAACTAGTCTCACAGCTTTGAGAAATCGCGAAAAGTAAAAACGTCAAAAGTTGCGCCCTAATCGGGAATCGTGTGGAATGACTTTTTTTAGCGATCGGCGCGCACGTTTTCGCACAACGTGCACAAACGTGCACTTTTTGGCCCATCCGGAACGCATTGCGCAAACTTTGGGGCCTCACCATTCGCAAACCATTGCTCGTAAAATTCCGAACCGATTTAGAAAGTTGTAGGGCCTGAATTTAACTCTAGTCCTGTGAAATTTCAAAGCGATTGCACGTATAGTTTTCGCACGAAGTGCGAAAACATTTCCATTTTTCCAAACTAATGGGGAGGGAGATTTTCCCATGTGTGTGTATTGCGCGGAATGTTCAGACTCTAGAGCGGTGATGTCATCAAGCAGAGTGGAGAGGGAGAGAAGGAATTGTCAAAAAATAACTTTGAAAACTGCGCTCCAGGCCGCAAATTCCACTCTACAGAAATAATTTATACATAGAAACGGAGGAAAATTTGTCTTCTCACTCACAATCCTCTTGTAAACCTGTCAGAGTTATAGTTTGGGCGCAGGACACAGAGAAGTGCCACCAAAACGCATCAACTGCCCCATTGAGTCCCATATTAAAAACACGTGAGGATTTTTGAAAAAATCAGATGTAAGAGTTTTTTTAAATCGCTCTAACAAAGCTATTTTTTCATTTTTCTTAAAAAAAAATATATGTAGACGTTCAGGAAGAACTCAGGACGCTCAAAGTGAAGTCAGATTAGAGATAGGTGTTATGGTTTTGCCAAAAATGCTTTCTGTTCGAGGCCAGAATTTTCAGTTTGTCCACCTCTGGCTGCTCACTTTAGCAAAGCATTGTCAGTGACAGTTAGTTTCTGTTGATTGCTCTGCTCTGATTGGTCGACTCCACCTGGCCACGTGGTTGCTTAGCTACCAAAGCCCTCCCCTCCTCCAACACAGACATTTTAACTGAAAACAGTTAACTCTTTTAACTTGACCATACATTGTCCAATCTGCCTCAAACTTGTCATACATGATGATGGCTCATCACGCATTGTCTTCATAGCAATATTTCATAAATTCCCGCCCCTTTTGATTAGCCACGCCCCCTTTTACTAACTAATGAACCGTTTGTCCTACAGACTTGTATGAAGTGTCTGTGAACTCAGGACAGAGTCCCTGTTTAATTGCTGATTGAAGCCACGCCCCCATTGAGTAACCACGCCCCCTTTTACTAACTTGTGAACCGTTTGTCCTACAGACTTGTATGAGGTGTCTGTGAACTCAGGACGGAGCCCCTGTTTTACTGGTGATTGAAGGCATGCCCCCTTGAGTAGCCACGCCCCTTTTTACTAACTTGTGAACCATTTGACGTACAGACTCGTATGAGGTGTCTGTGAACTCAGGACAGAGTCCCTGTGTGAATGGTGATTAAAGCCACGCCCCCTTTGAGTAGCCACGCCCCTTTTACTAACTAGTGAACCGTTTGTCCTACAGACTTGTATGAGGTGTCTGTGAACTCAGGACAGAGTCCCTGTTTAACTGCTGATTTAAACCACGAGAATCATCCGGCAGTAGTCCCGTGGCACTCCAAAATTTCCCTGGAATTTTGTTTCTAGTTATTCTTCCGTTTCTTCCGTGTCATTTTTCGGTCGACTACTCCTCCCAGAGTTTTGGTCGCACATACACAAAAAAGGTATCAAACCGACCGGCTCGGCCATGACAAGTGTGCTATGACTTTTCTAAGGGTTTCGACAAACGGTTTTCAAATTATTGGGCAAAAACACATCAAAAAATCCCCCCAATGTAACCCTATGGAGAGGCTAGAGTGGTGATGAAATCAAACAGAGTGTAGAGGGAGAGAAAGAATTGTCAAAAAATAAATTTGAAAACTGCGCTCCAGGCCGCAAATTTCACTCTACAGAAATAATTTATACATAGAAACGTAGGAAAATTTGTCCTCTCACTCACAATCCTCTGGTAAAGCTGTCAGAGTTATAGTTTGGGCGCAGGACGTACAGATGCTCAAACAAAATGCACCAACTGCCGCATCGGCTCCCATATTAAAAATGAAGGAAGATTTCTCAAAAAAAAAATTTAACAGTTTTTTAAAATCGCTCTAACAAAGCTATTTTTTCATTTTTCTTAAAAAAAAAACATATGTAGATGTTCAGGAAGAACTCAGGACGTTTGTCGACCTCTGTCTGCGGAACTGTCTCCATCGTCAGTTAATTTCAGTTGATTGCTCTGCTCTGATTGGTCGACTCCACCTGGCCACGTGGTTGCTTAGCTACCAAAGCCTCCCCCCTCCCCCCTCCCTCCTCCAACACAGACATTTTAACTGATAACTGTCAGTTTACTCTAAGTGAACAGACCTAATAACTTGACCATACATTGTCCAATCTTCCTCAAACTTGCCAAGCATGATGATGGTTCATCACTGACCACTTATACATAATAATGTTTCATAAATTCCCGCCCTTTTTGATTAGCCACGCCCCCTTTCATAACTAATGAACCGTTTGTCCTAGAAACTTGTATGAGGTGTCTGTGAACTCAGGACAGAGTCCCTATTTAACTGCTGATTCAAGCCACGCCCCCTTTGAGTGACCACGCCCCCTTTTACTAACTTGTGAACCGTTTGTCCTACAGACTTGTATGAGGTGTCTGTGAACTCAGGACAGAGTCCCAGTTTGACTGTTGATTTGAGCCACGAGAATGATGGGCCAGAGGCAAGCACACAATCAAAATTTCTTTAGAAATTTTCTAGTTTTTATTCTTCCGTTTCTTCCGTGTTTTTTTCGGTCGACTACTCCTCCCAGAGTTTTGGCCGCACATACACAAAAAAGGTATCAAATCGACCGGCTCGCCCATGACAAGTGTGCTATGACTTTTCTAAGGGTTTCGACATACGGTTTTCAAATTATTGGGCAAAAACAAGTCAAAAAATCCCCCCAATGTAACCCTATGGAGAGTCTAGAGTGGGGAAGTCATCAAACAGAGTGTAGAGGGAGAGAAAGAATTGTCAAAAAATAAATTTGAAAACTGCGCTCCAGGCCGCAAATTTCACTCTACAGAAATAATTTATACATAGAAACGTAGGAAAATTTGTCCTCTCACTCACAATCCTCTGGTAAAGCTGTCAGAGTTATAGTTTGGGCGCAGGACGCACAGATGCTCTAACAAAATGCACCAACTGCCGCATCGGCTCCCATATTAAAAATGAAGGAAGATTTCTCAAAAAAAAAATTTAACAGTTTTTTAAAATCGCTCTAACAAAGCTATTTTTTCATTTTTCTTAAAAAAAAAACATATGGAGATGTTCAGGAAAAACTCAGGACGCTCAAAGTGAAGTCGGATCAATGATAGGTATTATGGTTTTGCCGAAAATGCTTTCTGTTCGAGGCCAGAATTTCAAGTTTGTCGACCTCTGTCTGCTCACTTTGACGGAATTGTCTCCATCGTCAGTTAATTTCAGTTGATTGCTCTGCTCTGATTGGTCGACTCCACCTGGCCACGTGGTTGCTTAGCTACCAAAGCCCCCCCTCCTCCAACACAGACATTCTAACTGATAACTGTCAGTTTACTCTCAGTAAACAGACATGGCTTTCTTCATAAAACACGAGACCTTATAACTTGACCATACATTGTCCAATCTGCCTCAAACTTGTCATGCATGATGATGGTTCATCACTTTTCAGTTCTACATAACAATAATTCATAAATTCCCGCCCTTTTTATTAGCCACGCCCCCTTTTACTAACTAATGAACCGTTTGTCCTAGAAACTTGTATAAGATGTCAGATTACTCAGCATAGAGTCCCTGTTTAACTGGTGATTGATAACCCCGCCCCTTTTGATAAGCCACGCCCATTTTACTAACTAGTGAACCGTTTGTCCTAGAGACTTGTATGAGGTGTGAGTGTACTCAGCAGAAAGTCCCTGTTTAATCCCTGCCCCTTTTGATAAGCCACGAGAGTCACGGTCCAGAGGCAAGCACACAATCAAAATTTCTTTAGACATTTTCTAGTTTTTATTCTTCCGTTTCTTCCGTGGTGTTTTTTCGGTCGACTACTCCTCCCAGAGTTTTGGTCACACATATACAAAAAAGGTATCAAACCGACGGGCTCGCCCATGACAAGTGTTCTATGACTTTTATAAGGGTTTCGACAAACGGTTTTCAAATTATTGGGCAAAAACACGTCAAAAAATCCCCCCAATGTAACCCTATGGAGCGTCTAGAGTGGTGATGTCATCAAACAGAGTGTAGAGGGAGAGAAAGAATTGTCAAAAAATAAATTTGAAAACTGCGCTCCAGGCCGCAAATTTCACTCTACAGAAATAATTTATACATAGAAACGTAGGAAAATTTGTCCTCTCACTCACAATCCTCTGGTAAAGCTGTCAGAGTTATAGTTTTGGCGCAGGACGCACAGATGCACAAACAAAATGCACCAACTGCCTCATTGGCTCCCATGTTAAAAATGCAGGAAGATTTCATAAAAAAGTAGATGTAAGTGTTTTTTTAAATCGCTCTAACAAAGCTATTTTTTCATTTTTCTTAAAAAAAAAAATATGTAGACGTTGAGGAAGAACTCAGGACGCTCAAAGTGAAGTCGGATCAATGATAGGTATTATGGTTTTGCCAAAAATGCTTTCTGTTCAAGGCCAGAATTTTCAGTTTGTCCACCTCTGTCTGCGGAACTGTCTCCAACAGCAGTTAATTTCAGTTGATTGCTCTGCTCTTATTGGTCGACTCCACCTGGCCACCTGGTTGCTTAGCTATCAAAGCCTCCCCCCTCCCCCCTCCCTCCTCCAACACAGACATTCTAACTGATAACTGTCAGTTTACTCTAAGTGAACAGACTTCATAAAACATGAGACCTTATAACTTGACCATACATTGTCCAATCTGCCTCAAACTTGCCAAGCATGATGATGGTTCATCACTGACCACTTATACATAACAATGTTTCATAAATTCCCGCACTTTTTGATTAGCCACGCCCAATTTCATAAATAATGAACCGTTTCTCCTAGATACTTGTTTGAGGTGTCTGTGAACTCAGGACAGAGTCCCTGTTTAACTGCTGATTCAAGCCACGCCCCCTTTGAGTGACCACGCCCCCTTTTACTAACTTGTGAACCGTTTGTCCTACAGACTTGTATGAGGTGTCTGTGAACTCAGGACAGAGTCCCTGTTTGACTGCTGATTTGAGCCACGAGAATGATGGTCCAGAGGCAAGCACACAATCAAAATTTCTTTAGAAATTTTCTAGTTTTGTGTGCTTGCTTGCAAAAGCACACTAACTACTATTCACCGGGCTTAATTTTATTATTCTTCCGTGGTCTTTTTTCGGTCGACTACTCCTCCCAGAGTTTTGGCCACACATACAGAAAAAAGGTATCAAACCGACCGGCTCGCTCACGACAAGTGTGCTATGACTTTTCTAAGGGTTTCGACATACGGTTTTCGAATTATTGGGCAAAAACACGTAAAAAAATCCCCCCAATGTAACCCTATGGAGAGTCTAGAGTGGTGATGTCATCAAACAGAGTGTAGAGGGAGAGAACGAATTGTAAAAAAATAAATTTGAAAACTGCGCTCCAGGCCGCAAATTTCACTCTACAGAAATAATTTATACATAGAAACGTAGGAAAATTTGTCCTCTCACTCACAATCCTCTGGTAAAGTTGTCAGAGTTATAGTTTTGGCGCAGGACGCACAGATGCACAAACAAAATGCACCAACTGCCTCATTGGCTCCCATGTTAAAAATGCAGGAAGATTTCATAAAAAAGTAGATGTAAGTGTTTTTTTAAATCGCTCTAACAAAGCTATTTTTTCATTTTTCTTTAAAAAAAAAATATGTAGACGTTGAGGAAGAACTCAGGACGCTCAAAGTGAAGTCGGATCAATGATAGGTATTATGGTTTTGCCAAAAATGCTTTCTGTTCAAGGCCAGAATTTTCAGTTTGTCCACCTCTGTCTGCGGAACTGTCTCCAACAGCAGTTAATTTCAGTTGATTGCTCTGCTCTTATTGGTCGACTCCACCTGGCCACGTGGTTGCTTAGCTACCAAAGCCTCCCCCCCCCTCCCCCCTCCAACACAGACATTCTAACTGATAACTGTCAGTTTACTCTAAGTGAACAGACTTCATAAAACATGAGACCTTATAACTTGACCATACATTGTCCAATCTTCCTCAGACTTGTCAAGCATGATGATGGTTCATCACTGACCACTTATACATAACAATATTTCATAAATTTCCGCCCTTTTTGACTAGCCACGCCCCCTTTCATAACCAATGAACCGTTTGTCCTAGGAACTTGTATAAGGTGTCAGATTACTCGGCACAGAGTCCCTGTTTAACTGGTGATTGATTACCCCGCCCCTTTTTATTAGCCACGCCCCCTTTTACTAACAAGTGACCCGTTTGTCCTAGAGACTTGTACGAGGTGTCAGTGCACTCAGCAGAAAGTCCCTGTTTAATCCCCGCCCCTTTTGATAAGCCACGAGAGTCACGGTCCAGAGGCAAGCACACAATCAAAATTTCTTTAGAAATTTTCTAGTTTTGTGTGCTTGCTTGCAAAAGCACACTAACTACTATTCACCGGGACTATTTTTATTTTTAATCTTTCGTTTCTTCCGTGTCATTTTTCGGTCGACTACTCCTCCCAGAGTTTTGGTCGCACATTCACAAAAAAAGTATCAAATCGACCGGCTCGGCCATGACAAGTGTGCTATGACTTTTCTAAGGGTTTCGACAAACGGTTTTCAAATTATTGGGCAAAAACACGTAAAAAAATCCCCCCAATGTAACCCTACGGAGAGTCTAGAGCGGTGATGTCATCAAATAGAGTGTAGAGGGAGAGAACGAATTGTCAAAAAATTAATTTGAAAACTGCACTCCAGGCCGCAAATTTCACTCTACAGAAATAATTTATACATAGAAACGTAGGAAAATTTGTCCTCTCACTCACAATCCTCTGATAAAGCTGTCAGAGTTATAGTTTGGGCGCAGGATGCACAGATGCACAAACAAAACGCACCAACTGCCTCATTGGCTCCAATATTAAAAATGCAGGAAGATTTCTCCCCAAAAAAAATTTAACCGTTTTTTTAAATCGCTCTAACAAAGCTATTTTTTCATCTTTCTTAAAAAAAAACATATGTAGATGTTCAGGAAGAACTCAGGACGCTCAAAGTGAAGTCGGATCAATGATAGGTATTATGGTTTTGCCAAAAATGCTTTCTGTTCGAGGCCAGAAATTTCAGTTTGTCCACCTCTGTCTGCGGAACTTTCTCCAACAGCAGTTAATTTCAGTTGATTGCTCTGCTCTTATTGGTCGACTCCACCTGGCCACGTGGTTGCTTAGCTACCAAAGCCTCCCCCCTCCCCTCCTCCAACACAGACATTCTAACTGATAACTGTCAGTTTACTCTAAGTAAACAGACATGTTGTTCTTCATAAAACATGAGACCTTATAACTTGACCATACATTGTCCAATCTTCCTCAAACTTGTCAAGCATGATGATGGTTCATCACTGACCACTTATACATAACAATATTTCATAAATTCCAGCCCTTTTTGATTAGCCACGCCCCCTTTCATAACCAATGAACCGTTTGTCCTAGAGACTTGTATGAGGTGTGAGTGTACTCAGCAGAAAGTCCCTGTTTAATCCCTGCCCCTTTTGATAAGCCACGAGAGTCACGGTCCAGAGGCAAGCACACAATCAAAATTTCTTTAGAAATTTTCTAGTTCTTCTTCCGTTTCTTCCGTGTTGTTTTTCCGTCGACTACTCCTCCCAGAGTTTTGGTCGTACATACACAAAAATGGTATCAAATCGACCGGCTCACCCATGACCAGTGTGCTATGACTTTTCTAAGGGTTTCGACAAACGGTTTTCAAATTATTGGGCAAAAACACGTCAAAAAATCCCCCCAATGTAACCCTATGGAGAGTCTAGAGTGGTGATGTCATCAAGCAGAGTGTAGAGGGAGAGAAGGAATTGTCAAAAAATAAATTTGAAAACTGCGCTCCAGGCCGCAAATTTCACTCTACAGAAATAATTTATACATAGAAACGTAGGAAAATTTCTCCCCTCACTCACAATCCTCTGGTAAAGCTGTCAGAGTTATAGTTTTGGCGCAGGACTCACAGATGCACAAACAAAACGCACCAACTGCCTCATTGGCTCCCATATTAAAAATGCAGGAAGATTTCTCAAAAAAAAAAAATTTAACAGTTTTTTAAAATCGCTCTAACAAAGCTATTTTTTTTCATTTTTCTTAAAAAAAAACATATGTAGACGTTCAGGAAGAACTCAGGACGCTCAAAGTGAAGTCGGATCAATGATAGGTATTATGGTTTTGCCAAAAATGCTTTCTGTTCGAGGCCAGAATTTTCAGTTTGTCCACCTCTGTCTGCGGAACTGTCTCCAACAGCAGTTAATTTCAGTTGATTGCTCTGCTCTGATTGGTCGACTCCACCTGGCCACGTGGTTGCTTAGCTACCAAAGCCTCCCCCCTCCCCCCTCCTCCAACACAGACATTCTAACTGGTAACTGTCAGTTTACTCTAAGTGAACAGACTTCATAAAACATGAGACCTTATAACTTGACCATACATTGTCCAATCTTCCTCAAACTTGTCAAGCACGATGATGGTTCATCACTGACCACTTATACATAACAATATTTCATAAATTCCCGCCCTTTTTCATTAGCCACGCCCCCTTTCATAACCAATGAACCGTTTGTCCTAGAAACTTGTATAAAGTGTCAGATTACTCGGCATAGAGTCCCTGTTTAACTGGTGATTGATTACCCCGCCCCTTTTTATTAGCCACGCCCCCTTTTACTAACTAGTGAACCGTTTGTCCTAGAGACTTGTACGAGGTGTCAGTGCACTCAGCAGAAAGTCCCTGTTTAATCCCTGCCCCTTTCGATAAGCCACGAGAGTCACGGTCCAGAGGCAAGCACACAATCAAAATTTCTTTTGAAATTTTCTAGTTTTGTGTGCTTGCTTGCAAAAGCACACTAACTGCTATTCACCGGGCTTATTTTGTGTGCTTGCTTGCAAAAGCACACTAACTACTATTCACCGGGCTTATTTTTACATTTCTTTTTCTTCCGTTTCTTCCGTGGTGTTTTTTCGGCCGACTACTCCTCCCAGAGTTTTGGTCGCACATACACAAAAAAGGTATCAAATCGACCGGCTCGCCCATGACAAGTGTGCTATGACTTTTATAAGGGTTCCGACAAACGGTTTTCAAATTATTGGGCAAAAACACGTCAAAAAATCCCCCCAATGTAACCCTATGGAGAGTCTAGAGTGGGGATGTCATCAAACAGACTGTAGAGGGAGAGAAGGAATTGTCAAAAAATAAATTTGAAAACTGCGCTCCAGGCCGCAAATTTCACTCTACAGAAATAATTTATACATAGAAACGTAGGAAAATTTGTCCTCTCACTCACAATCCTCTGGTAAAGCTGTCAGAGTTATAGTTTGGGCGCAGGACGCACAGATGCTCAAACAAAATGCACCAACTGCTGCATCGGCTCCCATATTAAAAATGAAGGAAGATTTCTCAAAAAAAAATTTAACAGTTTTTTAAAATCGCTCTAACAAAGCTATTTTTTCATTTTTCTTAAAAAAAAACATATGGAGATGTTCAGGAAGAACTCAGGACGCTCAAAGTAAAGTCGGATCAATGATAGGTATTATGGTTTTGCCGAAAATGCTTTCTGTTCGAGGCCAGAATTTCAAGTTTGTCGACCTCTCTCTGCTCACTTTGACGGAATTGTCTCCATCGTCAGTTAATTTCAGTTGATTGCTCTGCTCTGATTGGTCGACTCCACCTGGCCACGTGGTTGCTTAGCTGCCAAAGCCTCCCCCCCTCCTCCAACACAGACATTCTAACTGATAACTGTCAGTTTACTCTAAGTAAACAGACATGGCTTTCTTCATAAAACACGAGACCTTATAACTTGACCATACATTGTCCAATCTGCCTCAAACTTGTCATGCATGATGATGGTTCATCACTTTTCAGTTCTACATAACAATAATTCATAAATTCCCGCCCTTTTTATTAGCCACGCCCCTTTTACTAACTAATGAACCGTTTGTCCTAGAAACTTGTATAAGATGTCAGATTACTCAGCATAGAGTCCCTGTTTAACTGGTGATTGATAACCCCGCCCCTTTTGATAAGCCACGCCCATTTTACTAACTAGTGAACCGTTTGTCCTAGAGACTTGTATGAGGTGTGAGTGTACTCAGCAGAAAGTCCCTGTTTAATCCCTGCCCCTTTTGATAAGCCACGAGAGTCACGGTCCAGAGGCAAGCACACAATCAAAATTTCTTTAGGAATTTTCTAGTTCTTCTTCCGTTTCTTCCGTGTTGTTTTTCCGTCGACTACTCCTCCCAGAGTTTTGGTCGCACATACACAAAAAAGGTATCAAATCGACCGGCTCACCCATGACCAGTGTGCTATGACTTTTCTAAGGGTTTCGACAAACGGTTTTCAAATTATTGGGCAAAAACACGTCAAAAAATCCCCCCAATGTAACCCTATGGAGAGTCTAGAGTGGTGATGTCATCAAACAGAGTGTAGAGGGAGAGAACGAATTGTCAAAAAATAAATTTGAAAACTGCGCTCCAGGCCGCAAATTTCACTCTACAGAAATAATTTATACATAGAAACGTAGGAAAATTTGTCCTCTCACTCACAATCCTCTGGTAAAGCTGTCAGAGTTATAGTTTTGGCGTAGGACGCACAGATGCACAAACAAAACGCACCAACTGCCTCATTGGCTCCCATATTAAAAATGCAGGAAGATTTCTCCCCAAAAAAAATTTAACATTTCTTTTAAATCGCTCTAACAAAGCTATTTTTTCATTTTTCTTAAAAAAAAAACCATATGTAGACGTTCAGGAAGAACTCAGGACGCTCAAAATGAAGTCGGATCAATGATAGGTATTATGGTTTTGCCAAAAATGCTTTCTGTTCGAGGCCAGAATTTTCAGTTTGTCTCCCTCTGGCTGCTCAGTGTGGCGGAACTGTCTCCACCTTCAGTTAATTTCAGTTGATTGCTCTGCTCTGATTGGTCGACTCCACCTGGCCACGTGGTTGCTTAGCTACCAAAGCCTCCCCCAGCCCTCGACCCCCCCCCCCTCCTAACTAATGAACCGTTTGTTCTAGAGACTTGTATGAGGTCTGTGAACTCAGGACAGAGTCCCTGTTTAACTGTTGATCGATGACCCCACCCCTTGTGATTAGCCACGCCCCTTTTCATAACTAATGAACCGTTTGTACTAGAAACTTGTATAAAATGTCAGATTACTCGGCATAGAGTCCCTGTTTAAGTGGTGATTTAAGCAACGAGAATCAAGGGCCAGAGGCAAGCACACAATCAAAATTTCTTTAGAAATTTTCTAGTTTTTATTAGCATTTTAAAGGTTAAATCTCTTACTGTAATACAGAGACATACAAATCTGCACTTAATACTGCAATTAATGCAGTTATATTTACGTTATGAGTCCTAATATTACATGTTCTGCTCTGCTTTTTGTGGAAATGCACATGTTTGGGAAGTAGTGAGCATATAACTGTTGAAATGAGACTTGGATTATACTGCACGAGTTCTATGAGGTTGTAAACGGATGTTTTGATATAGTTTTGCAGTCTTGAAACGCCCACCTGTACTTCAATTCATCAAGGATTTCCTATGCTTTTGGATTCTGCATTCACAGAGGACGCTTTCCACAAAAACACAATTTTCTTTAAGAATTCAAGGTAACAGAGTGAGTAATTAAGATACAAATGGTCATTTGATGAAGCATTCCTTTGAGACTCCCACTCTGCTGCAATGTTTCCCTGAATCCTGCACCCTTTTATGTCATTCTTCTTTATCCTCAATATCTGCCCCACTGTGACATTGTTATTCCAGCCTTGGGCACGATGGTAACAAAGGGGGGAAATGAAAAAAAAAAAGAAATATATAAAAAATGTGGGGCTGCACTTTAGAGGTTCTGTCTGAACGAGGGACAATCCAACAATAGCAGGGAATCAGTGAAGCACTAGCGGCCTTGAGGGAGACACAAGAGCCCCATCAACAACTGTTGAGGCCTCTGTGGAGGACAAATCTGTCCTTATTGAAGCAGCAAGAAAGAAAACCCATATTCCTGCTGGTTGTTTGCTCCACAGTGAGGATGAACTGTACTTTATTGCGTGGTTGTACAAATTATAGTGCTGCACGAGAGAGAGAAGAGGAAAGTTATACAGTATGACAGCTTTGTTTTTCAGTCATGGTTTTTGGTTTACAAAGGATGATATTTGGGCCTTAGGTGCTATTGTTACAGGGGAAACTGATTATTGTGGGAAATAATCCCATTAAGGTAAATTAAAGTTGTGTACATGACAACACATGGCTAAAGATGTAAAACTATGGTAACTCTTTGCCTTGCAGTAACCCATCTGCTTTCCAGCTGGCTACTTGAAGCTGGTGCTGCTGCACATTGAACTCATGACAGGAAAAATGATGAAATGAAAAATGTTGTCTCCCTGACGGGTGAGTGCCATCCTCATGCTGTCTTGCAGTGATGGACTCAGGCCATCTGAGGGGCAGGGGCAACAAAATAAAAAGGGCACACTGAAGGTTTTCTAGCATGCATCAGCCTATATGGCACTGCATCACGTCTTTGTAATTTTAAGGGCACCATAGAGAGCACTTTATCATGGTTTATCTACCATGGAGGCATCCAAGAGGGCACTGTTGCTACCTACAGAAGATGGATGTGCATGGGGAAAGCATGCATGTTTTTGAAGCCACCCTCTTCAAGTAGATTGATAATGCCTGGTCCTGTAAGGGCCCCTTAAAGTGAAACTTTGCTGTGTCACTGAAGCCTGAAGCTTGGGCAAGGAGGAAGATGGGTGCCATTCATCTGCATGTACTGCCCGCTCTGCTAGTAAGGGAAAAGGCACAAGAATTTGCAGCAAGCCGGTAAATAGTGAAGCTGTCCATTTCATTACTTACATGCTAAATGGATTGCACTTTTATTATACTTTTCTGGTCTTAGCGACCACTCAAAGCGCTTTAACACTACAGACAGCGCTCATTCTCTCTCTCTCTCTCTCTCTCACACACACACACACACACACACACACACACCGGTCACCAAGGCTACCCTACATGGTGACATCTGCCACCATCAGGAATTAATTCGCACACCAATGAATGCAGCATTGGGTATTGTGGTCTCACGTGTTTTTATTCAGAACAGAACAACGTACAAAAGCCATCACCAGGGGGCAGTATAACAGCCACTCAACACTGTGTCAAATTACTTTTCTCTACAATACTCCCACTTAATTTTACACTGGCATTAAAGCACTTAATTTCCATAACTAAGATCAGTGCTCAACCTCACAAATAATGCCAAAAATAATAAATCCTTCCAAACTTGCAAAATTTTTTTTTCTTATTACTTTTTCTCTTATTATCTGTTACCCTGTGTACTGTTTTCATAACATATTGAACAATAGACAGTACAGTAAGCATGTTACACAGATTTAAACAGGATAAAGTCCGATCCCTCTCCTAAGGTATTCAAACCTTTGTCTTGTCAGTGGCTTGGTCAAGATATCTGCTTTCATATCAGCTGTTGGACAATACTGTACTTGTATTTGCCCATTCTGCACACATTCACGAATGTAATGGTAGCGAATGTCTATGTGTTTAGTTCTTGAGTGATTGACTGGATTCTTTGCGATTGCGATGGCTCCTTGATTGTCCTCTAGGATCACTGCAGGCGAATCACTCATTCCAAGTTCAGTCAGTAATCGCTTCAGCCAGGTACCTTCTTGAGCTCCTTGGCTGAGTGCAATATACTCGGCTTCTGCTGTTGACAGTGCAACTGTTGACTGTTTCTTGCTGAACCAACTCACTGCTCCTCCACTCAGGAAAAACATATTTCCAGTTGTTGAGCGACGGTCATCCTGATCTCCGGCCCAATCAGCATCTGAGAAACCAATCAAAGTTCCTGACTCTGACTGCTCATACTTGAGGGCAAGATTCACTGTTCCCTTTAAGTATCGAAGAATTCTCTTCACAGCCGTCAGATGTGCAGTGTTTGGATTTGCATTGAACTTTGACACAACACTCACTGCTTGTGCTATGTCTGGCCGTGTGGCCATTGCTGCATACAACAAACTACCTACCATGGACTGATAAGTACTTGGGTTCACAGGTTTACTGACACCATCATCTTTTCTTAGCTTCACATTTGCATCAGCAGGGGTTGAAATGGGATTAGCATTGCTCATTCCATACTTCTGGAGAATGGTTTCAATGTAATGCTTCTGATGCAGAAAGACGCACTTCTTTGCTCGGTCTTGAACAACAGAGATGCCCAGGATATAGGACAGCTCCCCCATGTCCTTCATTTTGTAGCGCCTTTTCAGAGCTTGTTTCAACTCATCCATGCTTTCTGTTGATTCTGTGATCAAAATCAGATCATCAACATACACAGCTAGAATCTCCAGCTCCTGTCGAGATCTCACAAACACACATGGGTCCGATGTGCTTTGTTTAAAGCCAATGTCTTTCATGAACTCTGTGAAAGCCTTGCTCCAGCAGCGAGGAGACTGTTTCAGTCCATATATTGACTTCTTCAGTTTGCACACAAGATGTTCCTGTCCTGCTTTGATGTATCCCTCTGGTTGCTCCATGTAGATTTCTTCCTCCAGATGTCCATTTAGGAACGCAGTTACTACATCCATCTGGTGTACATGTAGATTATTCTGGACAGCAAAAGACAGTAATGTACGAATCGAGCTGAATCGTACCACAGGTGAAAAAGTTTCATCATAGTCAGCACCATACATCTGTGAGTAGCCTTTAGCAACGAGTCTGCACTTGTGTCTCTCCACTCGTCCGTCACTGTGATGCTTGACTTTGAACACCCACCTCGATCCTATTGCCTTGCGATCTTTTGGTAAATCCACTAAGTCCCACGTCTCATTTTCTAGCAGTGACTCATATTCCAAGTCAGCCGCTTCCTGCCATTCCTTTGCATTTGGACTCATTAATGCCTCTTTTAGTGTGCTTGGCTCTGTAACACAACACACATTGGCAATATGATCAACAGTTACTTTGTCAGCAAACTCATCATATCCATATCTCTTTGGAGGCTTCCTGATTCTGCTGCTTTCTCTAGCAGATTCACTGACGGTGGCTTCGTCAGATGATGTCTCCCGTTCATCAGTATTGATGCATGTTTCCTTCTCTGAACAGGATACATCCACTTCCTGTTTCCAGCCGAAGTCAGATTCATTGAAGATGACATCTCGACGAATGAGAATCCTCCTTTTTTCTTCGTCGAAGAGACGGTAGCCCTTTGCATTGTTTGCGTATCCCATGAAGCGAAGCTTCACAGCTTTCTTGTCCAGTTTTCTTCTCTCTGTGTCTGGAACATGTGCATACGCAACACAGCCAAATACTCTCATGTGACTCATGTCCGGCTTTTTGCCACTCCATCTCTGGTAGGGTGTCGCTTTCTTCAGAACAGATGTGGGCAACCTGTTCTGTATATATGCTGCAGTTGCTACAGCCTCTGCCCAGTACATTTTTGGCAACTTAGCATGAGACAGCATACTTCTGGCTGCTTCAATCAGTGTTCTGTTTTTTCTTTCAGCAACACCATTTTGCTGAGGTGTGTGAGGTACAGTCATCTCATGGTGGATACCTTGAGCTTTCAAGTATTCTTGGAATTCACTGGATGTGTATTCCCCACCATTATCTGTTCTCAGCCTTGTGACTTTGTGTCCACACTCATTGGAGAATGTTTTTTCAAATTCCTTGAATTTGCTGAGAACCTCACTTTTTTGTTTCAGGAAGTAGACCTTGCAACATCTGGAATAATCATCAATGAAAGTCACAAAGTACTTTGCTCCACCTATTGACTCAGTCTGCATGGGACCACAGACATCACTATGAATCAACTGCAACTTACGTTTGGAGCGAATCTCTCCCACTGGCTTGTGTGGTTTTCTAGACAGCTTGCCCTCCACACAGGCTTCACAGAAGGTAGCTTCTTTCTCTGCAGTAAAGTCCACTCCACTTGCCAGATTTTTGAGTTCCTTTAATTTGCTGGTGTGACCCAGGCGCTGATGCCACAGGCTGGCTGTTACTGATGCACTTGATGCACCGTGACACACAGGCAAACTTCCCTCGACGTCCAGCTGATACAGCCCATCAGATCTTTGTGTTCCCATTCCATGGAGAGTTCCATCTTTTCCACGTATGTAGCAGCGAGACTTCTTGAACTGCACTGTATTTCCTTTTCTTGTAGCAGCTCCCACTGAGAAAAGATTTCCGGATAACTTGGGAACATACAGCACATCGTACATTGTGATATTTTTTACAGCACTGACTTTGAATGTCATTTTGAGTTTGATGTTGCCAAGTCCTAGTGCATCCACCACCCTGCCGTCACCAAGTTTTACAGATTGTGGTTCTGAAAACTGTTGGTAGTCTTGAATGCACTCTTTGTAGCAAGTCATGTGCTTTGATGCTCCAGAGTCAATCAACCACTGAGCCTGTTGTGACATCTCATTCTGATTAGTCTCTTTAACTACAAAAGCACTCTCTTCAGTATCCTCACACATCATGCTTTTGGCCTTGTGGGTTTTATTTTTCTTTTTTCCTCTTGGACAGTCACGCTTTATATGACCTTCTTTTCCACATTTGTAACATCTCCATGAGCTGGATGTGTCAGCTCCGACTGCCTTAGAATTAGGCTGCATATCTCCACGAACTTGCGTTGACATGGCTGATGCACCACCTGATGCAGCTCCATTATCATCTGCTTGCACTTTCTTTTGTTCTTCATTTATTAATGCTTGCTGAACAAACTGCAGTGTCAAATTGTCCATCTTTGTTTCTAATGCAGTGACAATAGTAGCATAGCTTGATGGCAAACTACCCAGGAGAGTTACAATCTGGTCTTCCTCTTCAATTACAGCACCTATTGCTCCAAGCTTGTCAGTCAGTTCCTTCATTCGTTTTAAATGTTCAATTAAACTTTCTCCTTCCTTCATTTCACATCTGAAGTATTTTTTCTTTAGGAACAGTTTATTTGCAAGAGTGTCTCTCTCAAAATGTCCTTTGAGCGTATCCCACGCTTCTTTTGGGGTCTGACAGCTTGTTATCAGGTACAGCTGGGGTGTACTTACATTCAGCACCAAGACGGAAAATGCCTTTTCTTTCCGTCGTTGAAACTCAGCTTGTGCAGCAGCATTAGCTCCTGTTGCTAGCACATCCGTTTCCATTACCATGCCCCACAGTCCTTTTGCCTTCAGCAAGTGCTCCAACTGAAATTTCCATGTTGCCCAGTTCTCTGGTCCGCTCAGCTTGTCAATAAACAGTTTATCTTCCATTGTGAATCCCACAACACTGTTTATATCACAACACGGCTTTTTAGCGACGCTCTGGGCCCATAACCTATTGTGGTCTCACGTGTTTTTATTCAGAACAGAACAACGTACAAAAGCCATCACCAGGGGGCAGTATAACAGCCACTCAACACTGTGTCAAATTACTTTTCTCTACAATATTGGGTTCAGTATCTTGCCCAAGGATACTTCGACATGTAGGCTGCCAGAGACTGAACCACTGACTTTCCGATAAATGGGCAACCGGTCTACCAACTCGACCACAGCCACCCTACTTCATCTTCTTGTAATACATTTTTTGTATAGAGACACTAGTAAGATTGTAATGTGTTTCATCTGTATCTATAACATAAAAATAAACTTTCATGGATGTTCAAGACAGAACATGCAGCAACACAAAGCTGAGCCCTGCAGGTTGCCACGACGCTGGACATCTTCACTGTCATACAACCAAGCATTGCTATTGTCTCACCTTCCACTTAACAGTTGCAATGACAAAGAAGTCCTTATACAAGTCCCAACATTTTCAACAATGGCTGCCTTACAAATAATAATCAGTTCTGGAAATGAATATGTAGCATAGATCCTTTTATTATGATAATGACCTTGAAACCCCAAATGATGAAGCCATCTTATTCAAGTACCACGTCCCGTGTGCCAAAATCTGTGTTGTTCTCTTTGGATGAATATGAGGGCAGCAAGGTGCAATTATGCCTGGAGGCCTGTAACATAGCTGTTAGCTACACTGTGCCACAGGGAGCTTCCTTGAAGTGCCAGGTGGTTGCCTGGATCTCAATGACTGTTCTGTTTCCACAGCTGCTACAGCAGTAAAACCTTTTGCTGTAGCTGCTGGCCAACAATATCACCTGCCCTGGAGCGGCAGAGGAGAGACAGGAGGTGGGTATCCTACAGCCAACATTCAAGATAGATGGCTCTCTGATATGTGTATTACTCAGTGAAAATCATCTTGACAGCTGCCAGAAGATTTCATCATTGCTACCCCTGTTATTTATAGTCAGAGTTATCTCTTGGGGCCATTTCTGAATTGGAGATCATAGTTTTGGTGATGGCCAAATACATAATAGTTAACCACCCTCAACTTATTTTCTCACACATACTAAAAGGGAATTCAGTTCTCTGCAAGTCTGTATAACATGCTGTGCTGTTGAGGATATGACAGGATTTCTTGAAGAAATGGGAATTTAAGCCAATGCTTTGAGGGGAGGGTTCTCAAAGTAAAAAAGAAAAGGGCACATGGATCAAAATTTTAAAAAACTTTCCAAAAAATGTAAATGTCTTGCTTTAATAGTCAGACTACTTTTAGTGCTAGTGTAAAAACTTGAATCATCTCCAATCCAAGTCAACTCTTCCCATCTTGGAAGATAAAAAATGTATTACTCCAAATATGGGCTATCCCGAAATAGTACCCAGTACATATAGAGGCAACATAACACTTTATCTCACTGCACCAGATCGAAAGCGTCAGGTATGGTGAGATATGGAACACAATTGTGGACTCTGGGTATCTTAGAGCGACTGGATGGGAGAGTGGGAAATATCTAAATAAGGCAATATGAAAAGAAATAACAAGCTCCTTTAAATAAAAGGCTTGAATAAGGGGGGAAACAAAACCACCGCTGCCGAGCAGCTGACTTAAAAAAAGAACTCAAGGAGCGTAAGATAAAAACACAAAAATGGCTGTCATAGAATCCTTTAAATAACCCAAAGAGCTGGGTTTAATAATTACCGAGGGCAAAGAACCAACACACTAGAAGAAAGGAGCAAAGATTACTTAATGCATGAAAGTGGAGATGATGCTCTCACTGCCTCTGTAGGTGAGACAATGAGTCAACACAGAGTACTGGAACCAGCTACATATATAGGCTTCCCGCACCTGGTCCAAATCAGGGGCAACCTGAGACACACACACCTGACACTGCACTGAGCTGATCACTGATCACACTCAATGGGCCTCATTCATGAAACGTGAGCAGAACGAATTTGTGTGTAAACCGTTCGCAGACGGAAATTTACGTGCATCTCCGCATTCATCAATATTTTAGTAGCTCCGATCTTTTCGTAGCTACTAACAAAATCTACACATGCTGCTGACCACACGTAGCGCTTGTGTAAATTTAAGAACGCATATAAATAATGCTCGTCACTGTTGGAAATTACAATTTTAATTCATAATGCGTTCTGTTATGTACACAATACGCAGATGCCTTTGAAATATGTGATATAAACATGGCAAACGATTAAAAATATAACATATTTAGTTAAATTAGTTGGCAATTGGCGGGATTAAGATTCAGATTAAACTCATAATTGTGAATTATCTATGTAAATTGACGCATCCTGCCTGCAGTTCTCAGAGGTATCATTAAATTAATGCCAGAGTATATCCAATTTCCATACGGCGCACAACGGCAGACAGAAGTAATGCAGGGGTTCAGCGCAGTTGCAAACATGCCAGGTGTTATTGGTGCCAAAGACTGCACACACGTACGCATCAAGGCTCCATCCGGTGATGCATTTGCTTACATTAACCGGAAAAACTTTCATTCCGTGAATGTGCAACTGATCTGTGACGCAAAGTGTGTGTTGTTAAACGTTGTGGCACGGTGGCCCGGTGGGACGCATGACGCATTCATCCTGCGTAATTGCGCAGTTGGCACGCGTTTGGAGGATGGAGCTGTGAGAGACGGCTGGCTCATTGGTAAGAATATAGCCTGCATAATCACATGTGTGTGTTATATATGGGCTTACCTTTCTATATCCATAGGGGATAGGGGTTACCCACTGACGCCGTGGCTTATGACCCCACTGGCCAGCCCGCAGACACCACAGGAGCATACAATGAGGCGCACGCGGCTACTCGGGCCGTTGTAGA